>NC_141599.1:5740856-6067102 GCF_047967505.1 Dipteris shenzhenensis
TATCTAGCTGTCTGTCCCCGCGGGATCCACCTGAAACCCAAAAACCTCCCCCACTGAGAACGCGCCCCGGGGTCTGTGAGAAAACCAACTGATTTGTTCCAGTTGATTTTCGCACCAGCAGCCGAACAGAAGACCTCCAGGGCCATCCTCACCCTCTCCAGCATCAACTCATCGTCCTGGACAAACAGGGCTGTGTCATCCGCGTACTCCGAGTCCAAGAGCTCCGTGTCCTCCCGGAGGGGAAGGCGAACACCCCTGATCCCTGTAGACCGCGCCCGAAGGTAGTAAGTCATAGCCTCGGCGAAGAAGAGAAACATTAAGGAGCAAGGGGGCAGCCCTGACGCACTGATCTCTCCAAGCTAAAACGCTCACCCAACCGGCCTCCAATGATGACTCTGCTAGAAGCTGTCCTGTACAAAGCCGAAATACCCTGAATCCAACCTGCTGGGAAACCTAGCCGCTCCAGAGTCCCCTCCAGAAAGGACCAGTCCACCCGATCGTAGGCCTTCTCAAAGTCGAGAAGTAGGATGGCAAGGTGTGATCCGCTGTGCTGAGCCCACTCCGCCGCCTCTGAAAAGGTGAAGACATTATCCAGGATACTGCGATCCTGGACAAAGCCTGTCTGAGTGTCATGAATGAGATCTGGAAGTAGAGGCCGAACTCTGGCGCTGATCATCTTGGCGAGGATTTTGTAGGCAGTGGTAAGGAGAGTGATCGGGCGCCACTGACGGATCTCCTGTCTATCTCCTCCCTTCGGGATGAGGCAAATCAGTCCCGAGGAGAGGCTCTCTGGCATATAACCGCTGCTGAAAATCCTCTGAAGAGCTGCTAGGAGGGGCTGATGGATCTGGTCCCAGAAGGAGGTGAAGAATGCCCGGGATAGCCCATCCTCACCTGGGCACTTCTGTCCATCGATGGCCATCAAGGCCTCCAGCATCTCTTCCGTGGTAAACGGTGCCAACAACGTCGCCTGCATGCTAGGCTGGACCAAGGAAGGAGTGTGTCTCCACACCTCCTCACGGGCACGACGAGAACGAGGAGCAAGCGGCTCCTGCTGGAAAAGGGTCCTGTAGAAGTCGGTGGCCAATCCCAAGACCTCTCCCGGATCCGTAACGATGTGCCCCTCCGCTGACCTGAGACTCCGAAGCTGATCACCTGCAGCTCTCTGGCCATGTGTCCTGAAGAACTCCCTGCACATCCGGTCACCCTTCCGAGCCCAGAAGGAGAGAGAGGCGTGATAGGAAAACTCTGAGCGACGCTGGAGTGTCTCCTCAAGAAGGGCTCTGGCTCGAAGGGCCTGGATCCGAAGCTCCTCCGAGCCCGGGGATGCCTGCTGAAGCCGCTGAATGGAGGCGAGGTCCCTCCGAAGAGCTCTCTCTCTACCCCACCACTCCTGTCGAACCTGTAGGGCTGCGAGCTGGCAGATCTGGCTGGACTCCTGCAAAGCCTGCGCCACCGAATCAACCAGATCCGCGCACTCGCCCCAGTCTCTATCCCAAAGACTGCAAATACTGCTGCGCACGTCCACCCTCGAGAAAATGGAGTCGGGAATCCGGCATGAGCGGGGGGGGGAGGGCCTGAGCTGCCAAATCTAATGATAAGAGCACAGGCGCATGGTCGGAGAGTGTCGTCCCTGGAACTATACCGGCCTGACCGCCTCTGCTGATGGCCCAATCACTAACATAAAATCTATCCAGCCTCTCCAGGAGTCTGCCTCCTTCCCTGCGGAAGCCCCACGAGAAGTCCAAGCTCCCGTGCCAACGCCGGAAGGACGGGTCTCGCCAACAGTCCCTTCCACCTGTCGCAAAGATAAAAGAGTCCCAAGCGGACTGCTCTGCCTGAGACATACCTGTAAACTCCGGTCCTCTGCCCTGCTGGTCCTCCAAGGTCTCCAAATTGTTGAAGTCACCTCCAACAATCCAGGAATCCATGTCTGGGAGAATCTCTGTAAGTGTCCTCCAGAAGGTGGCTCTACAACGGAGATCTGTGGGAGCATAAATGTTGAGGATTCCAACTCTGGAGCCCTCCAATTCCAGGCCTACCCAAAGAGCACGACTTGGAATCAACGTGCCATGACCGAAAACTCCCTGGGCTAGCTGCTCTCCCACGGAAGTACAGACACCACCACTCCTCCCCAGTGCGCCGATCGAGGGCTCCCAATAAGTGTGAGAGCGACCAGGGAGAATCTTCCCGCATCTACGGGAGTGAGCCGCCGAAAGCTTGTGCTCCTGGAGCAGAAGTACATCCAAACGACCAATCACTGCTGGCTGAAGTTCCTATCTCAAAATGAGCTTCCTAGTTACACGGGTGCCAGAAGAGTGAAACCCGTTCACATTCCAGGATACGAGGTGTAGGCTCATGGTGAGGACTGGAAGGCAGCGAACAACTGTCTGCTCGCGGTCGAGGTCGAAGAAGAAGCTGATATCTCGGAGTGGATGCGCTGGCGCTTATGGGAAGGTTTGGAGGGGGAGGCGGGGTCATCCTGCCCGTCCTTCAACACCTTCAGCAAAGGCGAGAGGCCTTTGGTACCATGAACGAAAGCTTTCTCGAGCCAGCTCGAGATCTCTGAGGTGGACATCCCGTAGAAGGCACGGAGTTTCTGAGGAGTCCAGGCTCTGACATCTTGGGGGAGGGGCCAAGACAGGGGGGGCCTGAGGATCACAATCAGTCTGAATCGTTTGGCGGCGCAGCGCCACCGCAGGCGCACGTCACCCTCGGACCACTGAGTCTCGAGAAGCTGCCCACCGGACGGGCCTATCCAGGAGCAAATCTGAGCATGCGTCTGCTCCCTGAGAGCCTCCCAGACCGAGTCGTCTGTCCAGGTCTCGGTGCCGTCGCTAAGGAACGTGAAAGCAAAGCTAGGGCCATCCCTAGGTGCCAAGGCGGCTATCTTCCCATCCGCCCCTTTGCGGAGCAGGAATATACTGATGTCAAGGCAAGCAGGGAACATCCAAGTAGTCCCAGGGGCCAGATCTGTAAAAGTCGCGGGGGAGCTCTCTCTCCTGCAGCAGAGGCCCGTCAGAGTCTGCCACTGAGGGGCTAGCGGACGAAGAAGCCTGCTTCGGTGGTGGTGTAGACTCAGGGTGTCCTGCCAGCGGAGGGGGAGGGGGAGGAGGCTGGGGAATAGGCAGCTCAGACTCCTCAGGGGCAGCTAGCGGAGGAGAAGGAGGGGGAGCGGGGGCCTCGGCTGAGGAACCGTCGGAGCAGCTAGCTCTGCGGGAGAGCTGAAAGAGGCGGGGGGGGGGGAGGGATGGGGCTGCATCTGGAGCTGGGGCTGAGAAGGAGGGGGAGAAGACTGAGGAGGACGAGGGGGCTGAAGCTGCGGGTCGGGAGACATGGGGTGCAGTTGGGGGATGGGCTGGGGCTGAAAGGGAAGAGGCTGGGGAGAGGAAGAGAGGGGGACCTGAGGCTGTGGAGGGCGGGCTATCGTCGAAGAAGATGCTCTCCCATGTCCCTGGGGCGGCTGCCTGTCGGGTCTCTGAGGTGCAGCTACAGGCTGGGTAACCTCTGCCTCCTTGCCTTTATCTGAAATCTTCTTGTTCTTTCCTCTTTTCCTTCTAACCTCAGTCCAGCCGCCAGCTATCTCTGGTCCGGGCTCCGGCTGCCTCTACTCCTCCTGGCGTGGCTGTCCGGAGGGGGGGGGAGGGGGCGGAGAGGGGGGAGGCGGGGGAGGCGGAGAAGAGCTGGCGAAGCGTGGGCAAACAGCCGCCAGGTGCCCAAAGTCGTGACACCTCAGACACTGTCCTGGCTGTCCGGTGACTACCATGCTCTAGGTGATACTGCCGGCACCTGTCACGATCTCGATCACTGCCGGGAGAGTCGCAGGATCCGCCACAACCACACGGACTCGGGGGGCTCCTGCCGTAGTCACCGCATCGGTGAAAGTATCGTGCATAACCCAGCCGAAGTGGGAGCCCAGGTCCCTAACAATCGGCCGCAGCTCAGCAGCAAGACCAGGAAAAACTAGCGTCACTGGATGGCGAGGTATACGGAACCGAGCATCAAAATCTGCTGCGCTGAATCCACGGTACCACGGGACTATCATGATAATCTTTCCATCCACTGACGTGGGGGAGCCAGCAATCAGGTTGCTCGCAGCTTTCGCACTGGAGAGTTTAAGCCAGAAGATGCCCCTTCCCATAAGGGCCACCTCCTCAATATGGCCGTCCTCTAGCATGAGAGTGGACTGGAGCCAGTCCCTGATGGCTGATCTGGAGGGGGAATGTCCAATGACTCTGCCATAGACAGAGGTAAGGGCAAAGTCATTGGCAACCTCCTGAACCCGAGATGATTGCTGCTCTGTCAGGATGACGCGGTAGGCATCTGGAGAGGGAGGGACCGTCTGGGCCTCCGGTTCCGGGCAAGGAGCCGCCATACCGCCAAGACAAACTGCGAGGCTTCCGATGAGGAAGAGGCTGCCACCCAAAAAAGGGGGGGGGGTTGTAGAAGCGGGAGGGTGGAGGCTGGGTGTGGCGGGAACGGAGGTGGCGCGAGGTGGAGGCGTGGAGGCGGGGAACGGGTGAGGTGGGGAGGCGGGAGCGGAAGCGGGGGGCTGGGGTGAGGCGGAGCGGGGGCGAGGGGGCGGACGGGGGGCGGGGGGAATGGAGGGACGGAGGGGGTGGGGTGGAGCGAATGGGCGGGGGGGGGCGGGGGTGAAGGCGGGAGGGGAAGGTGGGGGTGGAACGGGAGGGCGGAGAGGCGGGAGGGGGCGGGGCGGGAGGCGAGGGGTGAGGGGGCGGAATGGGAGGCGGGGGTGAGCGGAACGGTGGAGGGCGGGGTGGAGCGAAGGGGTAGCGGAGTGGAGCGGAGGGGGTAGCAGGGCGGGGGTGAGCGGAGGGGGTAGCGGGGCGGGGATGGAGGGGGTAGCGGGGGGGGTAGCGGAGGGGGTAGCGGAGTGGAGCGCAGGGGGTAGCGGGGCGGGGGTGAGCGGAGGGGGTAGCGGGGCGGGGGTGGAGCGTGGCGAGGGGGGGCGGAGCGAGGCGGGGGTGAGGTGGGGAGTGAGGGGTGAGGCGGGGGGGGCTGCGGTGAGGGGGGGGAAGACGGAGGTGGGGGGGGGGGGTGAGAGCGGAGGCAGGGGTGAAGCGGAGGAGGGGCGGGTGAGGCGAGGGAGGGCGCGGTGGCAGCAGCGGGTGAGGGGAGGTGAGGGCGGAGGGGTAGGGGCGGGAGAGGGCGAGGGCTAGGGGGAGGTAGAGGTACGGCGGGGGAGGGGAAGCTCGCAGGAGCTGCTCGAGCTGTTTTTAACCTCCGAACACAATAGTATGCATTCAGTGTGCACTATAGACTTAGTCTTATACCACACTACCCGTACTTGTCCAGAAATGTCCGTCTACGTGGAGCTCCCCTCTGATCTGCTCCTATTGCAGCATCCAATGGCCTTCAGGTATGCTCCTGGGTGCTGCCCACACGGCAGCCTATGTGCTGCCCATGTGGGAGCCCCATGCTCTTGCTTTTGTCTGTGATTATGCTCATATGACAGCCACTATGCTGTCCATGTGGCAGCCCTAATTCCAGCTGGTCCACCTCACCCTTCCTCATTTGGGGGCTTACAAATGGGGAGGTGACCAGTCATATTCCAACACGCCTATTGCTCCAACCAGTGTCCATAGGTAAGTGCAGATGTCTGCCAACACATGATTTGTGTTGAGAAGAAAGGCATCAGTATTGTCCTTGTTGCAGATTACCAGACCTGGGTAGGTCAAACCCACACTCTTGGATCCCACTGTAGCTCTCTCAAGGGGTGGCTCTCCAAGAGCCAAACCCTCCATTAGTGGGAAGGAAGGAAGCAGTTTTCATCTTAATTTTCCTCATGTGCTCACTCTCTGCATCTCAATTCTTTACAAGAATTAATTCATGATTGACACGTGAGAAGAGAGTGCGGATTGCAAACCGACTCCAGTGCACAAGTATAGGAAGACTCTGTCTATAGACTTAGTCTTATACCACACTACCCGTACTTGTACTGTGCTGTGTGCTAGTAGCCATGCCCAATCGAGAAGCAGTAGTAGACTATTTCTATGCTTCAGACTCCACTAGAGACATGATCCAATTGTATTGACACATGTCCATTCTTCCCATTCGATCATTAGTTCGGTGATTTGGATCCCCGTGACATCATATTTCAAGCATATGGTGAATCATCAAGGTTAACCATCACTATAGTGAACATTCATTGAACTTTAGGTCTATAGTGTAACATGCTAATCCAAGGAGGTTTAATTGCCCAAATTTGGGTACCAAATGCTAGACTAGCTCACAGTAAGGTCTAAAGCCCATTTTAGTTCTAATTTTGTGCACTTTCCATGCATATTACCTTTTTCTATGGAGTGGAGAAACAAGTTAAAAGCAAATAAATGCACAACTTTAGAATGGCCAAACCTCATTGTATTACGAACTAAGTGTCCTCTTTCTAGTTAGAAAAGTGTGAAGGAGCATCGAGGCTCTTCCTTTCTATGGATTTCTTGTTTTCGGCATCATAACCCTAATTTGTGAGGGAGAGAGTGACTAATTTAGAATGGATGAAGATGACAGCTAAGGAAAGAGGAGAGAGGGATGCATGGAGCTTTGATACAGGTTTTCTTTCAAGGAGATCAAGACAGGAGGGAGAAACGTAAAGAATGAGCAAGGAAAAGTAGGAATGAGAAGTGATCAGAGCACAAAGGGATTGCAAGGGGGAGGTGTGAACTTGCATTTGCTAGTGCAGGAAGATGAAAACCTGCGAGGGAAGATGAATGATAAGTGATTTGACCTTATTTTGAAAGGGGCTGCAAGTGGGAGGCAGGAACTTGCATTTCCTAGTGAGCGAAAATGAAAACATGAACATGGAGGCAAACCTAGAGAGATCTAGTTAGATTTAAAATTTTGAACCGACAGGTACAACCTGAAAGAAAACTTGAGCATGGTTATAGTTTGGGGACTGCAGACGCCCTTTGAGGAGATCCCGGAGTGCTTTATAGAGGGTGGAGTAGCATCCTGAATCTGTTGGCTCATGACAGTCTCCTCATTGGCCAACCAAGCGAGTGAGATCATCTAAATGGAGAAGGCATGTTGCTTTTTTAAAGCCAGGCTACCACCCCCCACCTAAACAATCACCAAAGTGTGGAACCATACCAATGATCTTGAACAAGCACTATCAGATTGGCTGTCCTAAAAGATAGCTCCATAAGCAGTGGGAATTGTTTACAGTAGGTCCAGTGGGAAGACCACCTTGCGGAGCCAGCAAGATGAACTCGGGTAGGTGCAGCTCCAAGAGAAGATACAATCTATGCTACAGATGTGCTAAGAAAGTTCCATCAGGTGTGTGGATCTCTGCTAATGAACTTTCCCATACCCACGAGACTCAAGCTGAGACATACGATGTCAAGAATACACAGATTTGGTCAAGTAGGTCAAGATATTTGGAGCAGAGCCATAGATGGACATGACCCACCTAGTTGAGGATGTTGATATGCATCCATTATTTTCAGAGTATGCAGATACTTCTGCTGGATACCTCAACATATGATGTGGGCTATGATGATAACTCTGCTGAGATTCCTCACAATGAGATCGCATGGGACTCTCACTAAGGATTATCGATGGCCGTGTATGATCCTCCCAATATGTCTTGATCCCATGGTCAACCTTGTGGTTGACATGAAGGAAGAGTCTTTTTCAGCATGATTGTTCCCTTTCATGTTTGTCCATTTTGTAGGTGTCTATTCATGCACGGTGTCCTCACGTAGGTTTCATGATTCTTGTGACATGTCTCTCTCTACAAGGTTCAAGTGTGGCGTCCATGAGTCAGTTTCCTTGCATGTCACATCCGGCACAGAAAGATTAAACGATTTGTTTAATGTATATATTGAAAAGAGATTGATGCTGAATGCCAACCTTTAAGTGGTTGCACATTTGTCATTTGTAAGACATCATTCTTATTCATGTGATACATTGTGTGTGATTGAGTGAAAGAGTCATGTGAAAGAGCTAGCTGAACAGTTCGATGTCCTACATGTTTCACGCATCTGCCATGAAACGAACCGGATGGGATACATGAACCAGTCCTCCCCTTGCTGGAGACGAATCCCTGCCAAAGTGTGCTCCCCAAACCCTGGGTTGATATAGAAGTCTTGGACCAATCAAGATTGCATAGGATGCGTTCAGAAGAGAGAGCACCCTTGATTTGCACAAACCCTTGATCACAATCTTCACTCCAAGAGAAATCAACACCATCTTTCAAAAGCATAGTCATGGGTCTAATCAAAGCGGAATATTGATCAATGAAGCACCGATAATATCCTGCCAAATTTACAAAGGAACGCACCTGATGCTTTGTAGTTGGCAAAGAGAGCATAAGAATTGCATCAACCTTGTCTAGATCAAGCCTAACACCATCTGCTGAGACAATGGGCCCAAGCAATCTACCTTGAGTGGCTCCAATAGTGCATTTCTCTGGGTTAGGTTGCCATTTGCTTCATTATTTCTTTCGAAAGCCATGCGGACCTTCATGACATGCTCATTTCGTGTTGAGAATATGCAGAAATCATCCAAAAATACCTCTAAGAAAATCCCCAAATAAGGGGCAAACACTATCTGCATGACTCGTTGGAAAGTGCCTGGAGCATTGGTGAGACGCAAATGGCATCACCTTGAAAGCAAAAGTCCCCCATGGGGTAGCAAATGTGGTCTTGCACACATCTCCCTCGATAATTCTAATCTGATTAAGGCTTGAGTAGCCATGTAGCCGCTCACCTTCTATAAAGTGATGTCTTGAAAAGGAAAGATCTCTCTTTGTGGCTGCATTGAGCTTCTTGTACTCCATGCAAACCTACCACTTGTTCTTCTTCTTAAATGTGATAGCCACTGGTGAAGCCCATTCAGTATTGTTAATAGGAAAAATGAACCTAGCTGTTATCAAAATCTGCACCTCTGTGTGTAGCGCATCAGTCTGAATTGGACCCAACCTCCAGAACTTCTAAACCACAGGCCTTGGATCTGGCTTTATTTCTATTCTATGCTCCATGACAGTCACATGGATGATGGTAACTTGTGGCGAAGAGGTCAAGAAAATCTTTAAACGTTTCTAGGAACTCATCCTCTTCACCTGGAGTAAGATCGAAAGAAAGCATAGACTCAAGTTGTTGGGGAGCCGTTGCCTTCACTATTGGTTGTGGTGCGAGCGACACTTCCAACATATAGATTTCTTCTTCGGAGACCTCCTCCCCCCCGTCTAAGTCCCATGTTGATCCAGGTATCGTGGATGAGGCAATGTCACTTCCTAGGTATTCCTCTTCTTCTTGTTCTGCAATAGTTGGCTTGATGTGAATCTTTTCCTTTGATGCACCAAAAGACATATGTCTTATTTTCCAGTAACTACCTTGCTTTTGGGGATCAGTTCTTGTGTTGCTCCCTCGATAACCTTGGCAACTTTCTCCTTGTGTTGCACTATACGTGAGATCATGATACTCCTTGGGCATTCCGAATGGTCCGTCGTGTTGAGCTGGAAAGTAGGTTCTTGTGGGGCTGCCTCATGAGTTGACGTAGGTTCTTGCGTTACTACCTTACAAACCCCAGTGGTGTGAGTTTGTGTGTTCTATGTTGTTGGAAGATTTGGGAACCAAACATATCGCTCGCCTTGATAGTAGCCGTGGTCTTTCAAGAGCTTTGTGGCAACCCAACGCTGGTGAATCTTCTACTCGTGGAGTATTGGAAATTTTCCTTGCTCGCAAGGCAATCGATGTCATCAAACCCTGTTTTTTTATGGAACCGCCCGTGTTGGCATGGAGCCAGGAGGGGTCGGATACCCTTCCATGGCTTGGGGCATCCAAGGTTGTTGTCCTGTTTTTTAGTAGTGTTGTGCATGAAGGATGACCTCGTGCACCCATTCTTCACGAAATATCTGGATCTTGCTCATGGCAATAGGCGTGGGAAGTAGAGGCAGGAGAGTAGTTCGCAGCGAAGTTTTGCCTTCATGGTGATTAGGGCTAGGACTTTGAGTGGCATTGGGACCAGACTAGGGGGAGCGAGAGGTCTCTGGAGCTGGAATTACCTAAATTTAAAACTTTCTTGGCTCTTGAAGGTAGTTGCACTGTAGGGGGAGCGAATGGTCTTTACAGAGCATAATTATTGAGGTTTTTCCACCGTATGTGAGAGTGGCAGTTCGTGCTCTCCAATCAATTTGGCAATTTATGGCGACCCAGGATAATCTGTTAATCGGTCATCTCTGTGGGAAGAACATCCAAACGATTCTCCAACACCTAGCGAAAAACGGTTAGTTTCAAGTCTACATACCCAAATGTACTTTAGATTTGACCGTTAATAACCCAAACTGAAGCAACGTTAAGGTTTAGGAATACCTTTAGCACTCCCCATACCTCACGGGAGATGAAGTTATGGCTTGCTCCCAGATCCACGAGTGCCTTGACACTTGTACTTGGACCCTGCAATTGGACACTTAACCTAGCCGGATCTATCATTAGTTCATCAGTTAGGCCTAGCTGTTCTGGTGTAGCCTGAAAAAAAGCCATTTGTTTTTTTTGTATGATTTTGGCATTATGTATCTTGGCTTTTTCAATGGCCTGGCGTTTCATACGGGCTACCTCCGCCTTGAGCTCCTTTTCTCGGTGTATGGCCTGGAGGGTCAATAGAGTGAGTGGACCATTAAATCTTTTCAATTTGCTACCGGTAGGGTACCAATCCATCTTGACTCCGGCTAGGATGGTGTCCGGCATGCGCCTTGCGGAGTAATGTCCACTATGCGGTAGGGATCCATGCCCCTATATTTAAGTTCGTGCTTGGTGTTGTGGACGCTATAGAGGAGTGCTAGGTCACCCTCTTCAAGGTCCTTGTTCTTGAGGTTGCAGTCGAACCATTTTTTATGCCTTGCCTTCTCCACTCGAAGGCAATACGCTGCGCGCAATCTTGTCTCATCTAGTCGTTCAAGATCGGTTAGGCACTCGGCTAAGGCATTTTTGGGGAGTCTTTGCTTGATTGTGATGCGAAGGCTGGACACCGCATACTCCATCGACATAATTGCCTCTACTCAAAAGGCTAAGCTAAAGGGGGTGCAGTTCGTCGTCACTTTGCAAGACGTTCGGTAGGCCCACAGTGTTGTGATGAGCTTGTGCTCCCAGTCAGTATGACTAGCTTCAACTGTACAAGTTATAATCATGTAGCATGTTTTGTTTGAGCTTTCAGCCAGGCCGTTTGCTCTAGGATAATACGGCATAGATTTCCTATGTATGATAATGAATTCGCTAGTCAGGATCGCTCTTGTTTCATTGAGGAAATGAGTTTCCCGATCGCTGACTAGTTCTAAGGGACACCCAAACCATGTGATTACTTGTTCATATAAAAACTTAGCTATGGACCGCGCATCAGCTTTCTTTGTGGCTCGGCCCTCTATCCATTTGGTGAAATAATATGTAGCCAAGATGGTGTACTTGGCCCCCGTTCCTTTAGTTGTTGGGCTTATAGGACCAAATTATGAAATCTATGCCCCATTTCTCAAAAGGCTAATCGATTAATATTCCCGTTAGGGGCATCATATCCGCTTTATGGGGAATTTTTACTCTTTGGGAGGGATCTCATCGTTTGACAAACTCAGCTACATCCTTGAAGAGGGTTGGCCACCAAAGGCCTTCCTGTAGCACCTTACGTGCTGTAATGTCAGGGGCGAAGTGATTGCCCACTATTCTTGAATGCGCTTCCTTGAGCACATCCACATGCTCATGTTCGCACACAAATATATACACATAATACCATCTTTTCCCATGCGATAGAGTTGGCCTACGATTAGTTGGTATGGTTCCGCGTCTTTAATGAGTTTGCAGGCTATGTCTTTAGGACTTTATCGACATGTAACCCATTTGCCAAGTAGTGGCCTATTTCAGCTGCCCATTCTAGAATTATGTCAACGAGAAATAAGGGAGCATCTGGGAGCTCATCCTCGACTCCTGTTGGAGATTTTTCATTGAGAATCCTCGAGAGGTGGTTGGCTAGGACGGGGTCTTTCCTTTATGCATCGTGACTCTGAAGTTGAACTCCAAGAGGATTAACATCCACCTTGTTATGCGTCTTGTCATGTAGGACTTATTAACTAGATATAATAGTGCCTGATGATTTAAAAAAAGACCAACTAATTGGCTAACAAGTAATGCCTAAACTTCTTAACTGCATAAACCATGGCTAGACCTTCCCTCTCTGTTGTAGTGTAATTAACCTCGGCATCGTTTAATTGCCAGCTGGAAAAGTACACAAGGTAGTCCAAGTTGTACTCCCCTGTTTGGGACTAACACACATCCGATGGCAAGGTTTGAGACATCTATGTGGACTCGGAATATTAGATTCCATTTCGGGGCCTACAATACTGGTGTTGTAGCCAGAGCTATCTTGAGGGCTTCAAAGGATCTCTGACACTCCTCGGTCCACTCAAAGACTACCAACAACTTATACAATGGCTAGGCTATGTTTTCGTAGAACAAGATGAATATTTGATAGTAGCCCATATGTCCTATAAAGCGCTTCACTCCTTTGGCGTTCGTGGGTGGGCATAGCTCCAGAATGAGCTTGATGTTATTGTAATCCATGGAGATCCCGTTCTTGAACACTATGTGTCCAAGAATTACTCCCTGTTTGACCCAAATTTGACACTTGAGAGGATTGGGGAAATCTAGTACATTCTACACCCCTCAAGGACTAGCTTTAGGTATTTTAGATGATCATCCCATTTTGAATTCACGCACAGGTTGTCCAAGAAGACTTCTACGAAGTCTCCTAGTTACTCCTTGAAGGCGGTGATCATCAGCCGCTAAAATGTGGTGGGCACGTTGGTGGGTCCAAATATCATCACATTGACTACATACACACCCCATTCGGTTTCAAAGGAAGTTTTATGTTGATCTTCCGGGGCGATGGATACCTGATTATACCTAGAAAACCCATCTAGGAAGCTGTAAGCTTCCTTCCCGGCTACCCTTTCTAGAACATGTTCTGTGAAAGGCAATGGGTAGAGGTTGCAACTTGTGGGAGCATTGAACTTTTTCAAGTCCACACATACCCGGATTTTTTCATTCTGCTTTAGGACTATCACAATCGAGCGCCAATCATGTACGAGTCCGGACATTCGCAGGAAGGGCCTACCTAGGATGACTTCATATCCAGGCTGCTTGGTAAAGTCCATAACCACAAATCGAATGGGGTGCGTGAAGCCAAGCACCTTAATGTTAATACTCGTGAGAACTCCCAAGGGATCAGCAGTTCCACTGTCGGCTAGCTTCACTAGAAGATGGGTTGGCTCGAGGGAACGTCTCCCCCACAATTCCTAACACTCTTTGGTGCAAACACTTCTACCTACTCCACCATCTAGGATGGCATCAAGCTTTTGGTTGTGGTACGCTATGAGGATAGCTGCATTGGTGTCATCACCTTCAAAGTATTGGCCTAATTTATTGATGGGAACCGTAGGTAGGTTCCAACCCTCCTCTTGTGGATGGTTTTCTTTGGGGTTGGTAGGTTCTTGGGCTAGGATTTGCCCATTCATATAGCTTGAGATGTCTCGCCAGAGGGTAGGATTCCCCCGCATCAAGGATGCAATTCACATCTTGACCTCTATGGAGAGCAAGGCCGCTAACCTGGCAATATCATGTGGTTCCTGGAAGGCCTCCCTTTCCACCGATTGTGGCTCATCAAAGCCATAGAGGTCTTCCTCCTCTCTCAAGTTCTGCAACAGGGGGTCCTCTTGAAACATCCATTGTATCAAGTCTGGGACCTCTGAGTTATCGGAGTTAGGTGGTTCCTCTCTTTCCACTCTCTCTGGCACCCTAAGTACATTCTCATCCCTATGAGTTGTTAGGTGGTTAGGGTGGATGGTATCCGATCCTTTTTTTACCTTGATTCTATGCTCAAATTTCTCTTGGCATTACCTTACCAAGTTTTGAGAGTCTATTAAGCATTGTCTCTCTAAGACCGGGTTTGAATAAGCTCCCTTATTAGCAGGTGGAGATGTGAGGCCTTGGGCTTGCATTGGTTTGTTTACGTCTAGGATCATCCAGGGAAGGGGCTCGTCTGTATGTAGAGGAGGCGGCAAGGGTGGCCATCTCCTCATTTGAACCATCTTGGATGAGCACTTGATTTTGTTCATTCACCCACCTTGGTGACCTTCTTGGGCTTGGTTTCCCAACCACTGATCACACCAAATATCAGGTGCACCAAAGTATGTATGCCACAATGTAAGGTAATATCACCAAACCTCAAAGGCTCAAAGAATCAAAATGCATCTGACTCATGTGCATATACTATGCATCCATATGAGCAAATTAGGCCCAAAAGAAAATGTCAACCTACAATGACAAAACAATAGCAAACACAATCCTAAGAAAAGCCAAAAGCCTCAAGCATAAACATCATCCATGGGCATAAGCATCAATAATGTCATCCACGAGAGCATAAATAGCATCTACGTGGTAAATGTCCATAAAATAGCATCTGGGTCAAAATGTAGAAGAGGATCAAAGAAGACAAAATGCTTGATTTTGCAACTTAATGCTAGTTACTGTGAGATATCAATGCTCCACTCTCGTGTAACTACACGGGAACCAGCTAACTCTACTTACAAGCCCCCCATATGAGGAGAAGGCATTTGAGTAGCTCGGTTATCCAGTAGGTCCTGGTTTGGACACCAGATGGGGGCCATGTGTGGCCTGATGGCTGGACGGAGTTGGCACACTGCCAACTAGGCTACATGCAAGTGCGGGAAGGCATCCCATGACTGACCGCACTGAGGGTAGATGGAGCATTTCTCGGGACAGCCCACTCTCGGGTTGCGGGGCTCGTTTGGAGTCCCAGATGATCTCGGATGGCTGTGGGCCGAACCGGAATGGAGACCGTAGGTGAGTTGCTCTATTTTGCGCACCGGTTCTATCGTGTGGTGTGTTTCTGTTTGCGAGCAGATTGTGAGAGATGGCCCAGCCCGTAAGACTGCGAATCCCACCGTTCGGCAAAAGCGAAAATTTGGATGGCTCTAACTATCCACTCTAGAAGTTCAAGATGAAGACCATCCTAAGCGCATATGAGCTTTGGGACATTGCTACTGGGGTGGACATGAGGTCCCGGATCCAGCCAATGCAGGAAAACATATAGTACCAACTGCAGATGAGATTCTCGCGTGGACAAGAAGAAATGCAGATGCACTGTGTTTTATTGTTTGCAGTGTAAGTGATTCCGTCACGGCGTTAATTCAACATGTCATCACAGCGGAGGAGGCATGGACGGTCTTGAAAAATCAGTACGAGACCACGAATCAGACGTGGATTCAGAATCTAGAGACTCAACTCGCGAACGAGAAACTGTCTGAGTCTGAAGTGGCAAAGAAGTTCATCACCAGGGTGAAGAATCTGCGCGATCAGATGACTACGATTGGCATCACCATCACCAGTGAGAATCTAGCACGAAGGTGCATACGGATTCTCCCACCAAAGTACGACGGTTTTGTTACGGCACTGAATACGCAAAACAAAAATCCGCCCCTCAACTTTGAGGACTTCAGCGCGATGCTTCTGGAGGAGGAGATGCATCAAAAGACAAGGACTGGAGAAGATTCGGCTTTCTGGACTGGATCAAAGAAAGGTTGAGGGTAAGGACTCTGGTAACCCATCTTCTTCTGATGATAAAAAGAGAAAGAAGAAGATCAAGTGCTTCTATTGCAACAAGGCAAGGCACAAGCAGAATGAGTGCCGGAAGAAGATTACAGATGAGAAGAACGGAGTAAAGAAAGAGTCCAACAACAGTGCGCAGGCAGTACCAGTAGAGCTGTTCGTAGCAATTGAGGAGATTTGCACGGAAGCAGTTCATGTACCTGTGGATGAACCTTGGATCATTGACAGTGGTGCATCATGCCACATGACCAGTCGGAAGGATTGGTATACCTCTCTACAGCCGGTAGGGAATGACATCCTGGTAGCACGGCAATGATGCAAAATGTCCAGCAAAAGAAAAAGGTACGATTGCTCTCAAGTCAGATGGAGTTGTAAAATAGTTGTCCAATGTTCTTTATGTGCCAGATATCAAGAGGAACTTGTTGTCCATTTCTGCGATTACGGATCGGGACCTCAAAGTTTAATTCGATAAGAATGGTGCACAGATTCTAGATCTTCAAGGGAAGGTCGTTGGTAAAGGTACACGGCCCAACAACATCTACAAACTCTCAGCTTTCAATGCTCGAACCGATGTGAAGAACACTAAGCTGTGGCATGAGAGGTTTGGTCATCTAAAGCTTAGTTCTTTGAAAGAGATGCATAAAAGTGGAATGATTGCAGACCTACCAGAAATTTCAGATCTGCTCGATGTATGTGAAGCTTGCATGATGGACAAGCAGCATCGGCATCTCTTTCCTAAAGAGGCCAGCAGGGCAAAGGCTCCTCTAGAGCTCGTTCACACGGACCTCTGCGGAAAGATGGAGACTGAAGCTTTGGGTGGTTCCTACTACTTCATGACACTGATCGACGACTACAGTAGAAGGATATGGATATACTTTCTAAAGACTAAAGACGAGGCTTTTAGTAAGTTCAAGGAATGACATGTAATGGTCGAGAAAGAATCGGGGAGGAAGGTGAAGAAATTGAGATCAGACTGAGGTGGAGAGTTCACATCAACTGAATTTGAGAGTTACTGTAAAAGTCACGGGATCAAGAGGCAGAAACCCCCGCCACATACATCACAGCAAAATGGAGTAGCAGAATGCAAGATGCGCGTCATCTGTGAAATGGGCAGGAGTATGATGAAAGGGAAAGATTTGCCAAAAACTTTCTGGGCTGAAGCATGTAACACTGCAGTTTACATTCTGAATCGTAGCTACACGAAGGCTGTGAACGGGATGACTCCACTGCAGGCCTTTTCTGGTAAGAAACCTTTAGCTGCACCTTTTAGAGTTTTTGGATGTGACTGTTTTGTGCATGTCCCTGATGCTAACAGGACCAAATGGGAACCAAAGAGCCGGAAGTATATTTTCTTGGGCTACAGTGAAGAGGCGAAGGGTTACCGTCTCTATAACCCTGTTACCAAGAAGGTAATAGCAAGTCGTGATGTGGTCTTCTCAGAACAACCGCATCAATTGGAGGAGGATGCTTCCTTCCCAGGCAACCAAGACCAGGATATCCATCCAGTACCACCACCAACAGCAGACCGAACTCCCCCAACGGTGCTTGGGAGGATTTGAGATAAAGAAGATGAAGAAGAGTCTGCAGAACCACAACGGCAACGGCCATTCCCGAAGTGGGTAAAGCAGCTTTTGGACGGCAGAGAACCTTCAGCCATTGAGGAGGAACTGTTAAAGATAGTGTAAATTGCACTATCCACATAGGGCATAGGGGCAAACCCTAACCCTAACCCTAAGGGGTTCACATGTATATCTTCATGTTCATTGTCAATACACTTAGTGTACAGGTAGCTATATCGTGTGCACTCCTCTCTCTCTCTCTCTCTCATTTCCGTCATCATGGTATCAGAGCCAATGGTGCTCCACTCCCTTCATGAGTGTCAAGCCCTCCTTGCGTGAGGCATCTTCCATTGAGAGAGATTTCCGTCAGAGAGAGTGAAAGCCCTTGTTTCATCAAGGCACGCAAGCCCTTGCTCCGTCAAGGCACAAGCCCTCTCCTTGAGGCACCTTCGTTGCTTCTTCAGCTCTTCTTGTAGAGATCATCCTCATCTCAGATTTGAGTCTAAAATCTCTCCATTCTGCTTTATGGAGGTCAAGTTATGCTGTTCTGAAACTTCATAGATTTCTCTGAGAGATCTTGTAAGGTTTTGTGAGAGAGAAAGGTTCTGGTTCAAGGTTCTCTGGTCCTATGTTTTAGCTACAACCAGTAGAGGGCAGCAGAGATCTCTCACAACCAGTGAGCTTCAAAGCCTTTCAAAGACGACCAGTAGCTCTCGGGCTTCTTCAAAGGCTCCTTCAAGATCTACATGCAGAGAGGGCGACCTGCAGCAGCAGCCAGAGACTCCTGGATCGCCATCTACAACGATGGAGCCACTGACGGGCTCCTCGTCTCCATGCGTCAACAGCTTCTACCAGCAACTCTAGCGTCTTCAACAAAGCAGCGCACTCAACGCGGCTCCTCTGCTGCTCCAAGCGCCACTATGGCCTCCAGGCTCCAGCGAGCCCCGGTCTCCTCAACAGTCCTGATAGCAACTACAGCAACGTTTCAACGGGTGAAATGACATCAACAGGCCCCTACAACTCAAGGCAACGCCCTTGACTTTGACCCAAACGCCCATGCAAAGCAACACCTCCAGGTCTAGCGCCACGGTCTCTATTGAGCGCATGAGCCTTGAGAGCGAATCGGCAGCCACTCCAACAACAGCGCTTCAGCATTCAACAACTTCCATGCACGACTCGCAGCATCTCCCAGAACAGTAGAGAAACAACTCCCTGCTCACAATGCCCGACACAGCAAGCTTCTCCAAGCAGGCTCCTAGCTTCATCAAAGCTCCACGAAGAGCTCCATAGCCAGCAACGCTCCTTCAACGCCTCTCAACGAGTCCTCACGAGCTAGCTTAGAGCCAAGCAAGCAAGGCTACGGAGCAAGCAGCGCTCCTTCAACGAGCTTTTGCAACCCGAAAGACCACAAAGGGACGACCCGGTGGGCAAGACTTCGCAACAAAGACTCCTCCCACAACGGACTCTGCTCACGGCAACTCCAGCACCATCGCCACGACTCCTTCGACCACTCGGGCAAAGCTGCTCTACACTACGCCAACGATCTCGACCAGCTTCACCGACCAATAGCCCTACGCTTCACACAGTTCTCCACGCTAGCCGCCCAGCGACCTCATGTACAACCTTAGTGTACAGTTAGTATCTTGTGTGCACTCCTCTCTCTCCCTCTCTCTCATTTCCGTCATCAGGAACCATCCGAACACTGCCGGTCCAAGAGATTAGAGGAGCAAAGAAGGGCGCAGGAACACTTGGTCAACTATGCTTTGATGACAGAGGTGATTCGTGCTGATGAACCCGAGTGTCTTGAAGAGGCACAGGATGATGATAGGTGGATGGAGGCTATGCAGTCGGAGTATGGCTCCATAATGAAGAACAACACTTGGGACCTTGTGGATCGACCACCAAAACGCAAGGTAATCAGCACCAATTGGGTGTACAAGACCAAGTACAAGTCCAACGGCACGTTGGATAAGTACAAGGCTTGGCTCATGGCAAAAGGATTCGCACAGGTACATGGTTTTGATTATCAGGATACTTTTGCTTCCACAGCTCAACTAACCACAATTCGTAGTGTTTTGGCTTTAGCTGCCCAGGGAAGTTGGCCCGTGTTTCAGATGGATGTAAAATCTGCCTTTCTGAATGGGGATCTCAAGGAGGAGGTATACGTGGAACAACCACCAGGTTTTGTGATCCCCGGTTCAGAAGATAAAGTTTGTAAACTGAAGAAGGCACTTTATGGGCTGAAACAAGCCCCACAAGCATGGTACCAGCGAATTGATGCCTACTTTTTACAGAACGGGTTTAGGAGGAGCCCATCATATGCAAATTTGTATATCTTCAGAGAAGGAGGCAGATGTATGATCGTGGTCCTTTATGTGGACGACCTTGTCATAACAGGGAACCATGAAGAGAAGATCTCACAGACGAAGCATTTGCTAGGAAGCGAGTTTGAAATGACAGACTTCGGATTGATGCATTTCTGTTTGGGGATTGAAGTTTGGCAAGAGCCGAAACAGATCTTCATTTCACAACTGAAGTATGCTGGAGAGATACTAAAGGCATTTGGCATGGCTGAGTGCAAGACAGGTGGTACCCCTATGGAGGTTGACGTGAAGCTCTCAAATGAGGATTCATCACCACTGGTGGACGAAGCGAAGTATAGAAGGCTTGTGGGTAACTTGATTTACTTGTGTAACACACGGTCGGACATCAGCTTTGCGACTAGTGTACTAAGCAGGTTTTCCAATAAGCCCCGGGAGAACCATTGGAGGGCAGGGATGCGGGTGCTGAAATACATCAAAGGCACACTTGATTATGGCATCACCTATACCAAGGGCAATATCTTGACCGGATTCTGTGACTCGGATTGAGCAGGAGACATGGACAGCAGGAGGTCAGTGACAGGTTACTGTTTCTCACTTGGATATGGAACCGTGTCATGGGTCAGCAAGAAGCAACCCACAGTTGCTCTTTCTTCTACCGAGGCTGAGCACAAATTAGCATGCTTTGCTTCTTGCGAGGCAGTGTGGTTGAGGAGGATTTTGGGAGACATGGGTGCAGTGCAGAACAAGCCCACGCAGTTATCATGTGACAATCAAAGTTGCATGGCAATTGCAAAGAACCCTGTGTTCCACGCTCGCACAAAACACATTGAGATTCAATATCACTTTGTACGTTAGCTCATCATGGATGGAGAGGTCAACTTGGTGTACTGTCTGACTATAGAGAATGCTGCGGACATCTTCACGAAGGCTCTTGGAAGAGACTTGCTGGAGAGGCATCTTCATCGACTTAGCATTGGATCGAAAAAGTAAGTTCACTTGCGGGTGGACATTGAGGGGGGGTGTTAGATATCAATGTTCCACTCTCGTGTAACTACGCGGGAACCAGCTAACTCTACTTGTAAGCCCCCCATATGAGGAGAAGGCATTTGAGTAGCTCGGTTATCCGGTAGGTCCGTGTTTGGACACCAGATGGGGGCCATGTGTGCCCTGATGGCTGGATGGCTTCAGATAGAGTTGGCACACTGCCAACTAGGCTACATGCAAGTGCGGGAAGGCATCCCATGACTGACCGCACTGAGGGTAGACGGAGCATTTCTTGGGACAGCCCACTCTCAGGTTGCGGGGCCTGTTTGGAGTCCTAGATGATCCCGAATGGCTGTGGGCCGAACGAGAACTGTAGGTAAGTTGCTCTATTTTGTGCACCGGTTCTATCGTGTGGTCGGTGGCCTATTTCAGGATCGACCCCCAGTCGATCATTTTGGGCGGACTGGGTCGGTCACCCAATTGGGTCTAACCGACTGGTGGCTATATAAGAGCAAGCCCGTGAAGCCCATTTCATCACTGGCTATAGCAACCCTGATTCCTTAGCATCCAGCCTCCATCCTCTAATATTTCCAGCTCACCATCGAAGCTTCTTTCATAGGAGCGCACGGTTGGGAGGCAGCGCCATCTATTATATCAGTTCTATAGTAATCAAATTTTTGATTCTCCATACTATCTGTTTTCTCTCTTGCATACGAGATCCTGTTATCTGTTGAGCACAGACATTGTATTGTTTTCTTACAGGTCTTTCTAAATAGGGGAGGTCAAAGGATTTAATAGCTTTATCCCTTATTATTTGTTGGCAGAGTTGTCTTGCCTTTTGGCTGTCCTCATTAGGAGGGGAGGTGTTAGAAAGTAAATCCTTGAAGTGAGTTTGAATATACTCATTATTTTCCTTAGGGTTGCTTAGATGAGAGCCATTTGGTCCTTTAAGAAGAGGAATCTCCTCTTGACACCTTTTCCTTCTGATAATTTTGAAAGTTTCCTTAGTAGGCCTGTTAATCTTTCCTGCCCACCAGTCTCTGTAGTACACTTTAGACTCATAAGCCTAATTTGTTCTTGTTTTCTGAGCTCTCTTTTGGGATTATTCAATTCTTCATGAGCCTCTTCATCACCCTCTCTGGCTTTTTGCTCTAAAGTGATGATGTTATTTTGGATATAATCCATTCTTTGAGCCCTAATCTGTGCCCTTTTTTTTCTAGCTGATCTTAAAATAATATGAGAATCCTTGACAGCCAATTCCCAAGCTTGAGATGCTGATGTGAGTTGAGAGAAAGCTCTATGCCAGACCACCTTAATTAGTTTCTGTACACTCTTAAGTTGAAAGAGCTTAGGGTCAGCTTTGAACCAGGAGAAGGACTCCTCTCCCCAGGTCCAAAATCACATCTCAGTGAGACATGCTTGTGATCTGACAAGCTTAGAGAAGAGAATGTTACAACTCTTAGAGATAGCTGTCTGTTAAATAGATTTTGGGAAATATAGAATCTGTCAAGTCTAGCCTCCCTTCTATGTTCCCCTATCTGACTGCTGCACCAAGTAAACTCTCTGTTATTACTAACATCAACCATCTGCCAGTGCTCTTTACATTCTTCCCAAGCAAGTAATTTAGATTCTCTGATGCATATGCCCATTCCCTTCCATCTCTCTGCTTTGCTCTCTACCATATTGAAATCCCCCATTATTATGCGATTGCCATCTTGGTATTGCAAGGATTCCCATAACTCCCTCCTCTCTGAAGCTGAATTGGGAGCATAGACAAAAATGACAAAGATGTCAATTTCGTTCACACAACACTACAGCATTAACCATCTGTTGTGAGCATCTGTAATGACTTGAGAAATACAATCCTTATAGTGAGACAAAATACCTATAGCTATCCCTCCTTTTCCATCCTCATGAGAAGTAAAAAACCAAGTCCTTCTATCCATGACTTGTAGCCTATCTTCAAGAGTAGACTGACTTGCCTTGACGTCTTGCAATGCTAAAAATGTAAGAAAACAATACAACGTCTGTGCTCAACAGATAACAGGATCTCGTATGCAAGAGAGAAAAGCTGATAGTATGGAGAATCAAAAATTTGATTACTGTAAAACTGATACAATAGATGGCGCTGCCTCCCAGTCGTGCGCTCCTGTGTGAGAAGCTTTGATGGCATGCTAGAAACAGTAGAGGATGGAGGCTGGATGCTAAGGAATCAGGGTTTCTGTAGCCAGTGATGAATATGGGCTTCACGGGCTTGCTCTTATATAGCCAACAGTTGTAGTTGGTTAGATCGAATTGGGAGACCAACCCAGTCTGCCCAAAACGGCCGACGGTCTCGAAATAGGCCATCGACCACGCGTTAGAATCATGGCGCAGAATAGAGCAACTGACCTATGGTTCTCCATTCGGCCCAGAGCCATCCGGGATCATCTGGGACTCCAAACAGGCCCCGCAACCCGAGAGTGGGCTGCCCCGAGAAATGCTCTGTCTACCCTCAGTGCGGTCAGTCATGGGATGCCTTCCTGCACTTGCATGTAGCCTAGTTGGTAGTGTGCCAACTCTATCTGAAGCCGTCCAGCCATCAGGCCACACATGGCCCCCATCTGGTGTCCAAACCAGGACCTACCGGATAACCGAGCTACTCAAATGCCTTCTCCTCATATGGGGGGCTTACAAGTAGAGTTAGCTGGTTCCCGCGTAATTACACGAGAGTGGAGCATTGATATCTAACACCCCCCCTCAATGTCCACCCGCTGCAAGTGAACTTACTTTTTCGGTTCTTCCAAGAGCCTTCGTGAAGATGTCTGCAGCATTCTCTGTAGTTGGACAGTACACCAAGTCGACCTTTCCATCCATGATGAGCTTGCGTACAAAGTGATATTGAATCTCAATGTGTTTTGTGCGAGCGTGGAACACAGGGTTCTTTCCAATTGCCATGCAACTCTGATTGTCACATGATAACTGCGTAGGCTTATTCTGCACTGCACCCATGTCCCCTAAAATCCTCCTCAACCACACTGCCTCACAAGAAGCAAAACATGCTAATTTGTACTCAGCCTCGGTAGAAGAAAGAGCAACTATAGGTTGCTTATTGCTGACCCATGACACAGCTCCAGATCCAAGTGAGAAACAATAACCTATCACTGATCTCCTCTAGATCCGAGTCACAGAATCTGGTCAAGGTGTTGCCCTTGTATAGGTGATGCCATAATCAAGTGTGCCTTTGATGTATTTCAGCACCCGCATCCCTGCCCTCTATTATGACAAGGTCGTCCACGTAAAGGACCACGATCATACACCTATCTCCTTCTTTGTAGTTATACAAATTTGCATCAGATGGGCTCCTCCTGAACCCATTTTGCAGAAAGTAGGCATCAATCCGCTGGTACCACGCTCGTGGGGCCTATTTCAGCCCGTAAAGTGCCTTCTTCAGTTTACAGACTTTACCTTCTAAACCGGGGATCACAAAACCTAGTGGTTGTTCCACGTATACCTCCTCCTTGAGATCTCCATTTAGAAAGGCGGATTTTACATCCATCTGAAACACGGGCCAACTTTCCCGTGCTGCTAAAGCCAAAACACTACGAATTGTGGTTAGTCGAGTTGTGGGAGCAAAAGTATCCTGATAATCAAAACCATGTACCTGTGCGAATCCTTTTGCCACGAGCTGAGCCTTGTACTTATCCAACGTGCCGTCGCACTTGTACTTGGTCTTGTACACCCACTTGGTGTCGATTACCTTGCATTTTGGTGGTCGATCCACAAGGTCCCAAGTGTTGTTCTTCATTATGGAGTCATACTCCAACTGCATAGCCTCCATCCACCTATCATCACCCTGTGCTTCTTCAAGACACTTGGGTTCTTCAGCATGGATCACCTCTGTCATCAAAGTGTAGTTGACCAAGTGTTCCTGCGCCCTTCTTTGCTCCTCTAATCTCTTGGACCGGCAGTGTTCGGATGGTTCCTCCTCAATGGCTGGAGGTTCTCTGCCGTCCAAAAGCTACTTTACCCACTTCGGGAATGGCCGTTGCCGTTGTGGTTCTGCAGGCTCTTCTTCATCTTCTTTATTTTGAATCCTCCCAAGCACCGTTGGGGGAGTTCGGTCTGCTGTTGGTGGTGGTATTGGATGGATATCCTGGTCCTGGCTGCCTGGGAACGAAGCATCCTCCTCCAATTGATGCGGCTATTCTGAGAAGACCACATCGCGACTTGCTATTACCTTCTTGGTAACAGGGTTATAGAGATGGTAACCCTTCGCCTCTTCACTGTAGCCCAAGAAAATACACTTTCGGCTCTTCGGTTCCCATTTGGTCCTGTTAGCATCAGGGACATGCACAAAACAGTCACATCCAAAAACTTTGAAATGTGCAGCTGAAGGTTTCTTACCAGAAAAGGCTTGCAGTGGAGTCATCCCATTCATAGCATTCGTGTAGCTACGATTCAGAATGTAAACTACCGTGTTACATGCTTCAGCCCAAAAAGTCTTTGGCAAATCATTCCCTTTCATCATACTCCTGCCCATTTCGTAGATGACGTGTTGCGCTCTGCTTCTCCATTTTGCTGTGGTGTATGTGGCGAGGGTTTCTGCCTCTTGATCCTGTGACTTTTGCAGTAACTTTCGAATTCACTTGATGTGAACTCACCACCTCTGTCTGATCTCAACTTCTTCACCTTCCTCCCTGTTTCTTTCTCGACCATTAGATGCCATTCTTTGAACTTACTAAAAGCCTCATCTTTAGTCTTCAGGAAGTATATCCATATCCTTCTACTGTAGTCGTCGATCAGCATCATGAAGTAGTAGGAACCACCCAAAGCTTCCATCTCCATCTTTCCGCAAAGGTCCATGTGAACGAGTGAACGAGCTCTAGAGGAGCCTTTGCCCTGCTGGCCTCTTTAGGAAAGGGCTGCCAATGCTGCTTGCCCATCATGCAAGCTTCACATACATCGGGCAGATCTGAAATTTCTGGTAGGTCTGCAATCATTCCACTTTTATGTATCTCCTTTAAAGAACTAAGGTTTAGATGACCAAACCTCTCATGCCATAGCTTAGTATTGCTCACATCAGCTCGAGCACTAAAAGCTGAGAGTTTGTAGATGTTGTTGCGCCGTGTACCTTTACCAACGACCTTCCCTTGAAGATCCAAAATCTGTGCGCCATTCTTATCGAATTGAACTTTGAGGTCCCGATCCGTGATCGCAGAAATGGACAACAAGTTCCTCTTGATATCTGGCACATAAAGAACATCGGACAACTGTATTACAACTCCATCTGACCTGAGAGCAATCGTACCTTTTCCTTTTGCTGGACATTTTGCATCATTGTCGACTGCTACCAAGATGTCATTCCCTACTGGATGTAGAGAGGTATACCAATCCTTCCGACTGGTCATGTGGCGTGATGCACCACTGTCAATCATCCAAGGTTCATCCGCAGGTACATGAACTGCCTCCGTGCAAATCTCCTCAATTGCTACGAACAACTCTACTGGTGCCGCCTGCGCATTGTTGCTGGACTCTTTCTTTACTCCGTTCTTCTCATCTGCAATCTTCTTCCAGCACTCATTCTGCTTGTGCCCTGCCTTGTTGCAATAGAAGCACTTGATCTTCTTCTTTCTCTTTTTATCATCAGAAGAAGATGGGTTACCAGAGTCCTTACCCTCAACCTTTCTTTGATCCAGCCCAGAAAGTCGAATCTTCACCAATCCTCGTCTTTTGACGCATCTCCTCCTCCGGAAGCATTGCACTGAAATCCTCAAAGTTGAGGGGCAGATTTCTGTTCTATGTATTCAGCGCCGTAACAAGACCGTCGTACTTTGGTGGGAGAATCCGTATGCATGTTCGTGCTAGATTCTCGCTGGTGATGGTGATGCCAATCGCAGTCATCTGATCGCGCAGATTCTCACCCTGGTGATGAACGTCTCTGCCATTTCAGACTCATACAATTTATCGTTCGCGAGTTGAGTCTCTAGATTCTGAATCCGCATCTAATTCGTGGTCTCATACTGATTTTTCAAGACCGTCCATGCCTCCTCCGCTATGGTGACATGTTGAATTAACGCCATGACAGAATCACTTACACTGCAGACAATAGAACACAGCGCATCTGCATTTCTTCTTGTCCACGCGAGAATCTCATCCGCAGTTGGTACTATCTGTTGTTCTGCATTGGCTGGATTTGGTCTCGGAACCGACTTCACGTCCACCCAAGTAGCAGTATCCCAAAGCTCGTATGCGCTTAGGATGGTCTTCATCTTGAACTTCCAGAGTGGATAGTTAGTGCCATCCAACTTTCCGCTTTCGCCGAACGGTGGGATTCGCAGTCTTGCGGGCTGGGCCATCTCTCACAATCTGCTCGCAAACAGAAACACACTACCAAATCTTCTTGCTAGAGCCCAAGCTCTGATACCATGTAAGAAAACAATACAACGTCTGTGCTCAACAGATAACATGATCTCGTATGCAAGAGAGAAAAGCTGATAGTATGGAGAATCAAAAATTTGATTACTGTAAAATTGATACAATAGATGGCGCTGCCTCCCAGCCGTGCGCTCCTGTGTGAGAAGCTTCGATGGCATGCTGGAAACAGTAGAGGATGGAGGCTGGATGCTAAGGAATCAGTGTTGTTGTAGCCAGTGATGAATATGGGCTTCACGGGCTTGCTCTTATATAGCCACCAGTTGTAGTCAGTTAGACCCAATTGGGAGACCGGACCCAGTCCGCCCAAAACGGTCCGGTCCCGAAATAGGCCACCGACCACAAGTTAGAACCGTGGTGTAGAATAGAGCAACTGACCTATGGTCGCTGTCATCCGGGATCATCTGGGACTCCAAACGGGCCTCGCAACCCGAGAGTGGGCTGCCTCGAGAAATGCTCCATCTACCCTTAGTGTGGTCAGTCATGGGATGCTTTCCCACACTTGCATGTAGCCTAGTTGGTAGTGTGCCAACTCTAACTGAAGCCGTCCAGCCATCAGGCCACACATGGCCCCCATCTGGTGTCCAAATTAAGACCTACCGGATAACCGAGCTACTCAAATGCCTTCTCCTCATATGGGGGGCTTACAAGTAGAGTTAGCTGGTTCCCGCGTAGTTACACGAGAGTGAGCATTGATATCTAACAAAAAAGAGAGGTGAGAGTGAGTTAGCTCTTAGCCAAAATGCTAATTCTTCACTCCTACCTGGATCCATTAAACCTCTGACATTGAGAGTCAAGAAAGTTAATGATTTATCTAACATTCTTCTTCTTCCCCTTTTTAGCCCTAGGGTGGCCTAGGGTTGGGGCTGTTCATTGGCATTGAGGTTACCTTAGATTGTCTTCTCTTATGTTGAACTACTGTGAAGGATTTGTCTTGACTAGTGACTTCCTGAGAAGGTGTAGTATCATGAGTGGCCTTTCTTGGATCATCCTCTGAGTCTTCTTCACTAGCTTCTACCTCTTCCATGGCATCTTCCCTGTTAACATCCTCTTCAAATTCTTAGCCATGACCATGTTATCCTCTTGATTGACATTGACTTCCTTCTCCAAACTTTCTTCTTGCTCTTTGGATGGATCAAAGAGATTTTTGTTGAGTGTTTCTATTTGTCTGTTGTCCTTTTCACTCCTCTTGTTAGAAACCTGTCCAGAAGACTGGCCCTTAGAAGGAGGGTTCTGTGTTTTAGGGACCCACTTTTTAGTAGGGCTTTGTAGCATTGGCTTCTGGCTCCTTAGCTTTGGGACTCTTTAAAGGACAGTTCTTGACCACATGTGTGGATAGACCACACAAAAAGCAAGAATGAGGGAGATTTTAATAAGAAAGGGGTTGTTCCCTGAATACACTACCATTTCTGTTAAGAATGGTAAGTGTTCCAAGCATCTCTTCTGCTATGCCCATTTTGATGCAAATCTGAGGATTCCCCTTGGGGTTGATAAAGTTTTCTTGCTCTACTCCAAGAACTTCTCCTAGTCCACTACATAAGGAGGGAAGCTGGTTACACAAGTACAGAGGCAAGTCTGGGAGTCTTACTCCAGGCAGAAAGCCTACTAACGCAGGAAGCTGGTTATAACTTTCCTAATCCAGTTCATCCTGATCCAAGATTTAATGAAAGTGAGAGGGGGTCTTACTCCAGGCAGAAAGCCTACTAACGCATGAGTTCTAAGCCAGACTAGAGAGTCTTGAAGAAGATTGTCATCTAAGAAAGCTTTTACTGACTTACCTTCTCCATCTACTCTGCTGAATCCTCTCCATTAGCATGTTGTGCTCCATCCTCATATGGTTGTGAAGCATGTCAAGGTTCTGAGATGCCCGATGATGGGTGGTCTTCAACTTCTTTCTCGTAGGCTGAGGGTAGCCTCTTGTCTCTCGTAATCTGCCCAATATCTTCTCTATCTCTTCTTGTGTCCTTGCTTAAGGAGCCTCCACAGAATGAGGGAGCTCTGTCTGATGTCTTTGGTCGGGGTCCATTATCTCCTGTTTTATCATTTCGCATGGTTCCAATTTCACGTGCAAGCTTGGAGCGAGAGCTGGCACCGGTGCCTGCAGCTCCTCCTTCACCTTTGTCGCCAGCTTCTCTTCACTGGAGGGACTGCATGAGATGCTCCTTGTGTAAGCCTCTGGCCACCAAGGGCCTATCTACACTAGAAGGGCCAACACAAGTACACGTTATTGGGGGGAGGGTGAACAAGCCACCCCGTGGCTTCTGAGCTGCATGCGCATAAGAGGGGTGCACAGCTCCTCCTCATCCTCCTCTTCCACCACGGGCAGTTGAGCTAGTTCCATGTCTCATAGGTGGCGATTCACATTCCGGAGACTGTTTGAATATAAGAAGAGGGAAGCGGGTATCATTAGCCAAGTTGAAGCGTTCTAGCAGCTGAGGTAAGGGGGTGTTGACGTCCGAGAAATCAAACAAGAAGTCAGTCTCAAAAGGTCGATGAGGTAAGTCAAAAGCGATGTTGAGAGGGTTGATGGGAGTGGAGGCATACAGACGGACGGATCTAACATCCCCCTCATGGCCTCTACCGATGTCTCCATCATCCTTTGTCTCCATCGCTCCTTCTGAAAATCTAATCACAATGGCAAATTTTCATCTACCAACTGGTATTGTTAGTGACCGGGATAGCAAATTAAACAGCCATTTTTGGAGGGCTGTGTTTAGAAGATTGGAAACTTCGTTGAATATGAGCACCATGGATCATCCATAGAGTGATGGTCAAACTGAAAGGGTCAATCAAATCATTGAGAATATGCTTCGAGCATATGTAAGTAAACGGCAAACTAAATGGGAAAAGTATTGTCCTATATTAGAATTTGCATATAACATTGCTAAACATTCAGCTACAAGCTTTAGTCAAGCTTTAGTCAATTCATGATTATGTATGGATTTCAACTAAGAGCCCCAATGGCAGTGGGACTCGAAAAGGAGAAGGTTCAGGCGGCCAAAGACTTTCTTGACGATATGAATCAGATGCTTAAGTTAGCTAAAGATAGCATAAGAAGAGCTCAAGATAGAGCATGAAGTTATGTAAACCCCCATCGTAGAAGGTTGGAGTTTGAAGTAAATGAGAAAGACTATCTCAAGGTACGTGAATCTTCAAAATCTCTAAAGACAGGTAAATCTCTGAAGTTGTCTCCTAGGTATTGTGGACCATTCACAATACTTGAGAGAATTGGAGCCTTACTTGAGGGATGTATAGTACATCTAGTTTTCCATGTTTGTAGGCTAAAAAGAAAATTCAGAGATGATGATAATCTCATTGGAAATGAAGCCGTAGTTGAACTCGTTGAACCTACATCTTTACCACATGAATCGAAAAGACTTTAGAGAGGCAAGAAAAAAGAATATGACATACAATATGACAAGAATGTCTGGTTAAGTGCAAAGGTAGACTTGAAGAGAGTTCAACATGGGAAAGGGTAAGCAACTTTTTGGGGAGATTTCCAATTTTGTTTTCGAGGACGTAAACCATTCTTAAGCGCAAGAGAATGTTACGTCATCCATAATCACGAAAGTCTGAGGATCAGTTATGGTGAGGCGGGAAACCGAGAGGGCTCGACAGTGCTTGGTTATGGGAGCCTAGAGGGTTGGGGACTAGGAGCTATTCTAGGCCTAGGCAAGAATGGGGAGTGCAATGTAAAGGCCAGAAAGATACTAAGGTCCTTTATGGACATATGGCACTCAGGTGAGCTCCAAGTGGCAAGCATTGGGCAAGGAGGGAGGGTTCCAGAGAAAGAGCTCAAAAAGAAGGAAGAAAAATGAGACAGCTCGAGGGGACCCGCGACTGGGTGGTTATTTTTGAGAGAGTCCTCTATGAAGTTGGAGACGTTACATTGCCCCTTTGGTAAGTCGGCACTTGGGTAAAGAAGTCGTATTGTTGATATGTCACTAGATCTCCTTGTGGCTCATTGATTGGCATGATGTTGATGGGCGATGTTGAGCCTGATGTAGCCTCTGGCTCTTGCTACTGCTACACTCATGGAGATATATTGGTTGCAACCATGCATCCAACTGTAGCATCTCGTGGGAAAATTCCTCATTTTCTACCTCCCTATTAGGCATGTCTTCTGAGGCATCCACATTTGGCAATGTGGTAGTAGGAGAAGATGATGGCTCCCACACAAGTAAAAAGAGGATGTCTAGATCCTCAATAGGTTGTGGTGACAAGGGGAGAGTCATTTCTTTTTCTTGTACCTCTTTACTAATGATTACTGCCAATAAGTCAGGAGTCTTACATTTTTTGCTAGGTGAACCATTGAGTTACTTTGTGAAGAAGATGACCAAATGTTGGATCCAGTCTTGCTTTAGATGACTACTGAGCAAGACAAATCTGTGGACTGCGAGGGATTGATTCTTGCCACACTTGACCCCAGGATTGTTGATAGGAATGTTGCTGCTTCCTTGAGTTGAGGGTTGATGATTGTGCGAAGTAGTATCCCATCCCTATGGAACTTGGTATCCTTGGTGAGGAGAAGCTGAATTTCAAGAAATTTGGCATTGGCAAGCGATGTGGGGTATTTTCCCCCTTTAGTTGGGAGTGAGAAGGCCCTCTGGATCACTATACTATCGAGTATAATGTTGAGTTGACTCTGATTTATAGTGATGGTCCTGTATTTGCCAACCTGTGCATCGCTAGAGTGGTAACAATGGAGAAATTCTTGGATGTATGTGGTCATCATAGGATTGTCCTTCAAGGATTGGAGGCTCTCAAACAAACATCCAAGTCCCCTTTTCTCTAAGAAACCTTTTGCATCATTGGAAAGTGAATAAGTCAATGGAGGTGGCCACACAAGCTCCAAGGATTGGGCCTCATCAATGGTTGTGTAGGTGGGCAATAACTAGGGAGAATTTGTTCTTCTTCTATCTCCATGTCATGCCCATACTCCTCATCGAAGCTATCACTTTGAACCACAAATGCCTATGGTCACCTTGGTTGAGAGGAGGTAGATGGTTGCAGAAGTTGGCAGGGGTCTCGTGGGCTAAGGTTGTGGGCTCTTTATTTGAATCCTCTTTAGCTGTGGCATTGCTTTTGTACCTGCATCCATTTTTGATAGGGTGTACCATTGATCATTAGATTAGTTGGTATGCAGGTATGACAGTTGTGTGTGTAGTGTGAGAGATGTGATTTTAGCACATGCTTTGAGAGTGCGGAATGAAAGTGTGTGGCACAATGATTGATACAATCTACTACCTGTTTATGCAAAAGCATGTGATTTCACGTGACCTAAGCTAGCTAGGGACTTATTTTGCTAGGATTTCCTAGGGCAGCTAGGACTCAGTCATCATCACCTCTGAGCCCTAGGTTGAAATCAATTGATGCTACCTATATGTGTGAAGACGTACATATGCTAGGGTGAGTGCTTGTGATACAATCTAATACTAACTATGGAAGACTTGGGGCTCCTAAATCTTCAGTATTGTCAGGGATGGCTTGCGTGTTGATATATTAGCGCTTCAATTGGCTCCCATTTATTGTTGTGGTGAATTGGACTCCATCCAATGTTTCCAGCAGCACAACTCCAATGGGATTCATCTTTTTGACTCTATAAGGTCCTTGACCTAGATATTTCAGTTTGCGCTTGTGTACTTTGGCATTGTAGAGCAGAACTAGGTCACCTTCCCTAATCTCTTTATCTTTAAGGTTTCTGTCAAAGCATTCTTTCTTTCTTCATTTTTTTGTTGTCATGGTATGATAGGCAACTAACCTTGTCCCTATACGCCACCAATATCCTACTAAGAGGATTTGTCTTGATGTTGCTTCCCCTACAAAGTGTCCTCTTGCATCACGCACTTCACAGATGATGAGTGGAATTTCATGTGGCATGGCACATTTGCACAGGATGTGATATTTTCCTAATTTATACAATTGGCCGCCAAGAGTTGATATGGTGCAGATTTGATTATGAGTTTTCTAGCTTCAACTGGTCGCAATTCTGGCGAGGGTCTTCCTATCATTAAGTATCCGATGATATATGCACACCAATCTGGAATAGCATCTATTTGAAATAGTGTGGCAACTGGCAAGTCATATTCTATTCCAGTGGGTTCTTCTCCCAATGTGACACAAGACATGTGATCGTCAATGTAGAGTTGGGCGCCTTTGCGGACCACTATTTTGTAATTGAATTCTTGAAGCAAAAGGAACCATCTGGTTATTCTTCCTGTTGTACATGAATGGTACACAAGATAAAGCAGTGCTTGATGGTCGGTGTAGAAGACAAAATCATTTGCCAATAAATAGTGTCAAAATTTCTTAATACTATGCACCATTGCCAGTGCTTCTCTTTCTGTGGTGGTATAGTTGATTTCTGCATCATTGAGTTGTTGACGAGCAAAGTAGACTACATAGTCTTTCTTATGTTCACTAGGTTGGCAAAGCACACTCCCAATTGCATACTTGGTGGCATCAGTATATGAACATGAAAATAAATATCCTAATTGGGAGATATAAGGATGGATGTTGTAATTAGGTGCCACTTTAGAAGCTCAAAGGCTTGATCGCACTCTTCTGTCCATAATAATTCCACCAACAATTTGTAAAGTGGTCCAGCTATCATGGCATACCGCAAGATAAATCTTCTATAGTAGGCGGCATGTCCCATAAAGACCTGCACACCTTTGGAATTTTTATGAGGTGGCAATTCCATGATGATTTTAATTTTTTCCATGTCAATTGCAATCCCATGTTGAGAAATGATGTGTCCCAAAACAATTTCGTGGGTGACCATGAACTGATATTTTATTGGATTTAGGGAGATGCCATATTCCCTGCATTTGATTAAAACTGCTTCAAGACATTTTAAGGTCTTGCTTATTGGAGTAGATGCACAAATTTTTCAAGGATACCTGTAGGAAATTATTCAGTAATTGAAGATAGTGAACAAGACTCTCTGGAATGTGCCAAGGGCATTACATAAGCCAAAGGGCATGACTCTATAGGCAAAGATTCCCCATTCTATAGCAAATGCTATTTTGGATTGGTCGTTCGGAGCAATTTGCACTTGGTTCTAGCCACTAAAGCCATCCAAGAAGCTCTATATCTCTGATCCAGCCACCTTTCCAACACTGTTTCTATTAGGGTTAGGGGATAGTGATCCCTAATTGTGGCAGCATTCACATTCTTTAACTTGACACATGTCCTTAGCTACTTATTGTATTTAGGCACGATGACGTGTGGTGAAACCCAATTAATGTGCTGTATCTCATACATGAATCTTGCATCTAAGAGTTTTTCTAGTTCTTCATAGACCATGGTGCCATATTTTGGATTTGGTCTATATGGTCCACATACCTTAAGGGTGGACACCTTCCCTAATAGGCATCGTGTGTGGTGAAATTCCCTTCATCTCCTTGTATGACCATGCTAGGAAATCATGGTATTCCATTAGGAGTGCTTTTAGCTTTGTTTCATCTTCTTGTGTGAGTTGTTTCCCAATGAATACCAATTTTTCTTCCTCCCCTTCAAGGGCGAGGTTTATGGTTTTGCTTTTGGCCGATCCCTCATAGATGGGAGTCTCTCCAATGCTATCAGTTTCTTGCACTTTTGATTCTCATACTGGTCTTGGCATTGCTATAGGGACACTACCACTGGTATAGTTCTTGCAATACTTTGGTACTTCATGAAGATCAACCTCTAATGGTGTTGAGCTAGCCATGCATGGGCTATGGTCACTAGGTGGCATAGTATCATTAATCCATTTTTAAGGATCTTTTTGACTTTCTTTTTATGGAATCTCATTATCAAGCTTCATCCACACGTGTGGCTTAAACTTCCAAAACTCGTGGTACAGGCGTGAGGGGAGGGGCGGTGGAGGGTGTGAGAGGAGGGCCGACGGAGGGAGGTCTGCAGAGGCTGGAGCTCAAAGGTGGGGCGGACCATTGAGGAGGCAATGGGGCGATGGCAAGGAAGGGGCGTCGTTAGACGAGGCAGAGGCTTGGGCCGATGGCGTGGCAGAATAGGGCGACGTCGTCTCACAAAATGACGACTAGAGAGGTCGGGCCAGCCACTATGACAGGGCAATCAAGTGGGGCATCGCAGGCATCGGTGAACGTGGGGAGTAGGCGGGGCAAGCGCTACCACCGATGCACGGGCTAGTGGGTGCGAGCTCTGTCGTCGGTGCTAGGCATCGCGAGCGAGTGCTTACACCTCTGTGGCACCTTATGTGGTGATCGCCACCTTGAGGTGGCCGACCTTTAGGCTTGAGTGGAGGATGGATAGGGGGTGGGTTAAGGGGGGAGAGAGAGAGAGAGAGAGAGAGATAGAGAGAGAGAGAGAGCGGGGGGCGGGAGGGGGCGTGCTAAGGGGTGGTGGAGGGGGTTGGTAGGGATGGGATGGCGGGGGAAGGGGGGGCAGAGGGGGATATTTTGTGTGTTCTCAATTTATTTGGGATATTTTCAATCTTTAGAATAGAGTTTATATTTTACAAAACCAAAATGTTTTGCTTGAATCAGATAGGAAATTCAGATTGCAAATCTGATCACACAGATGATGACTGCAATGGTTTTTATCATATAGGAGGGTTTGTTTATTATCAAATTAACAATATATCACATCAAAATTAATCAAAAATTTTGGTTCTAAAATTTAGTATTCACGTGTATCGGGATACTATCCTATGCCGACAAGTTCCATATATTTCACAAACAATTGGTGCATTAAGAAGATGCATTTCTAGGTCTAAAAGAAGTCTAGGATGAGGTTTGTTTTTCTCACAAAGATTAGATTTCCGTTTCACGTGATATTAGAGAGGATGTTACACCTTTACACCTCCAATGTGATGTGGGAGCAACAAGCTAAGTACCCAAACCTACTATTTGAAGACCCTGCATCCACAAGTTCCCTAGTTTGGAATTTCAATCCCTTTTTTTAAATTATTCAAAAGTAGTAAATGGACTGGCAGAAACCGTAACTAATCGCTCTACAAAATTAAAATCTCTTAATTAATGTCTCTCTAACCCCCCTAATCACCCAATTATTAATTAAGCTAAGCTCTAAACCCCCCTAATCGCTTAATTATTAATTAACCTAGCGTATACCTCCCCCACCCCCCGCACTCCGCTGCTGCAACTCTGCTCCTCCGCGCTCGCTCCTTAGTCTCCGCCCTCCTTTGCCCGCGCTCGCTCCTTACTCTCCGCGCTCCCTCCTTCTCCTCCCACTACTCCTGGTTCCTCCTCCCTCCCCCCACTCCTCCTCCCCCTCCTCATCTTCCTCCACTCCTCCTCCTCCTCCTTCTCCCCCTCCTCCTTCCTCCTCCGCTGTGTGCTTCCTCCCCACTCCTCATCCCCCTTCTTCCTCCATGTTTGTATTGGGAGGGCTTCACAGCCCCCCCTGCATGTTCTCTGCCGAGCTCCCCCCTCCTCCTCTTATACGCACGTAGGCGGCTAAAGCTTCTACAGCATGTAGACTCTAGAACTTTCCTGGCGGAAGCTGGCAGAAGGATTGACAAGATGCAAGCATTCATTAATTGATTCATTCATTCATTCAAGTTCCAACCTTAATACCTTCATTCACGTTTGTGACAACTAAGTAATTGAATTTCCCATTTTTCACGCTAGGGGGACTTATTGGACCAATCAATCAAAAAACTCCAAAATGAAAGAGTGTTCGTTGCATTCTATAGATGATAATTGTAATTTGGATCAAAACATGCATTGTATGAAAGATAATGTTGATTGGAGCAAAATAGTATTTCAAACGATCATAATAACCAAGTTGATGATCCATTACCCGAACAGTATATGTATATGTGATGAAGAAACTGTCATCACGCAATTCATTCTTTCTCTTAAAGATGATGTGCATGAAGATTAGATTATTAATCAACGCAAAAACATAGACGTGAATTCAAAAGAAATGCAAGAGGATGTAAATTCATAAATAGATTTTCTTGATTTGGGTGGTGATGATGATATTTTCTTTGATGCACATACTCTTACAAATGAGCAGCCTGGAGATTCGTGCTGATGTGTTGAATACATATTCATATTTTGATTCAAGAAGACCAAGCGCAGTTTCTAATACCCATGCAATGTCTACTTCCTAATATAGTTTCACAAAAAACAATTTTAAATAATGGTCGAAAAGATGTTAGTCATATTGGGTCATGCTGATGGGATGGAGTGGATGAAACTACGGGTGTAAAGAAGAACCAAGAGAGCCAAAAGAGCCCAGAATAGCTCTTAAACAACCACAATTTCATATCGAATATCTCCCAACGCTTGGCCTCTATACAAATATACATGAAAATTGAAATTCAAAAAGTCCAATACCACTAATAGAAATAGAAATAGAAATATATCAAACAAAAATAGGCAATCTGCAAATAGAAATAGAAATTCTACAAACAAAAATTCGAAAAAGCAATTTTTGATATTTAAGAACTGAGATATCATCACGGATATTGGTTCATAACTCATGAATATATTTTTAAGAATTTCTCTATCAATACAGAAGATGATTTGAAGATGGTGAAATACAAATTTTAGATAGGAAAAAGATTCAGCAATGTCAAATTTTTAAATATGATATACAAAAAATCAGAGCTTTATTTCAAGAAGACAACTTTTTATTTTAAAAGATTACAAGAAATCATTATCTAAGTAATCTATATCTTCATATTCATTTTTTGATTTGGTTTTTGATTAGGCACAGTGATGCCTATGACATTTCTACTATGTCTGAATGGAGTGAAGATATAATTCATTCATGGTCCTATGATTTTATTTTGGACAATTTTCATTGGATGATATTATATTTTATTGCTTCATATCCTTGGCATTTTGATATAAAATGGTGGAACTATATTTTTTCATGTGCTCTTGCATTGTACTTGAGCACATGATGATGATATGCACTTAGCTTAGTTTTTCTTTATTGCAAAATAAGTCCTTTCTTTTGGGTTTGGTAGATAGCCCTGTCTGGAGGTAGGTTGAACATTGGTATTGCACCAAGCTCCTATCTCTCTTTTTTGGCATAGTCTTGAATTGGTGTGATGTTACATCAAGTGGCAGGTCTATAATGGTCCTACAAATGATTCACTCGGTTCAAATAGATAGAATTTCAAGAAAATTTAACCACCAAGTGTCCCAGTGTTAGCAATGGAAATATTCACTGACTCAAAGTTAGGAAGCACTCACCAATAAAGTGTATTTACACTATGGGATGTAGAGAGTTGTGTCCTTCGTGGGGTTACAAACTCCCTAACCTACCCTCACCATGGATATCTCTTTTCTCTTTTCATCTTTAGGGTGATTTGTGAATCCTAACAAAGAGGCAAATACAAGTGTCATGCCATTCTTTTAATTTTGTTGCCCTACTAGAATCTTCATATGAAACAAGGCTCACCATCATCATCCATTCTTTTAATGTTGTTGCCCTCTAAAATCTTCACATTAAGCGAGCCTCACCATCATCATTGGCTCTTTTAATTTTTTACCGTACTAAAATCTTCACATGAAGTAGACTCACAGTCCCTTTGCATTCCTTTTCTCCTTTCTCGACATAACTCTGCTTGCATAGTTTGACAGCCCCACCTTTCCCCCCATCTCGATTCCCACCATTCTCACAATCTAGTCCCTAGTAGCAACCTGTTGCACTTTGACTCCCTTCCCCACTCTCCCTCGAGTACTATCCCCCCTCAGGTGGTAAACCCCCTGGAATCCTATCACCTCCTCTCATTCTCATGCTTCCCAATGCCCTTGCCCCGCCTTCTTAAATCGTCCCCTTCCTTTGCTCTCCATGCCTAGTGGTGCTCCTAGCACCCCCCTTGAATCTCTACCGATTGCCCTTAGCACCCGCCCTTTGAATGTATGGCTTTCCCATCATGTCTTCTCCCCTTCTCTTTGCACCCGATGGCACCCTTGTACGCCCCCTCAAATCTCTTGAATCTCTACCCAATGTCCCCCTCAAATGCCATCCTCTCCCCTTTCTCTCTATGCCTAATGGTGCTCTTGGTCGCCCCCCCCCCCCCCTCGCCTCAAATCTCTACCCACCACAAGCCTCCCTGCCTCACTCACATTCAACATATGACTAGTTGATCTTACCAAGATGGAACCTTTGGGGATTATCGATGACATACCAACCAAAACCGGTAGAGTCAGGTTTGTTGCTGTAACATTCCCCATATTTGATTCCCAAAGGATTGATAGCATATTTGATGGCAACAATTGATCTGCAAAGGTGCCTTCCTTTGGCATTGCAAGGCTGAAGGTTACATACAGATTGTAGGCATAGAGAACAATTCTTCCATCTAGGAGCCATAATTAGTTTAATTGTGGATGTGTTTTTTGGGCAGGAGAAGTTTGTGCCCACGAGGTGCTTGAGATAATAACTACTTTAATAACCTACAAGGTTGCTAGCTTGTAAGCTACTTATCAAGAATATCTACAACCCTCATTCTTCCCCCCTTATTTCCTTTATTGCAAAGAGTCCACTTTACTTGTTGGGAGATTATGTAAGCAGGTGTGGTGACCACCCCACAGAGAAGATCTACACACCATGGAGAACTTGTCCAAATTAGATTGGGAGGGACGCCAACGAGACAAGTAGAAGATGGCCATAGGATAAATGCCCTGGTTAAGGATCATGTTCCTCGTCCTTGGCAAATCTGATTGGTAGCCTCTCCACCTTGGAAATTTACCCTTGAACCTTTGGAAAAGCCATGCCCATCTATCGCCCATTATAACTGGGGACACCTAGAAATTTCAAAACTTTTGCACTTTTACTTACCTGAAGAGGTTGTGAGTACAGTGCAATGATTCTATTTTTGAGAAAGATCTTGAGACTAGGCAAGAGGTTTGAGTGATGTCTTGGAAGATGTAGGACGTGCAAGTTCCATGCTTCCAAACTAGCGATTAAATGTATCGGGTGTAGAAGGCTACTAGACCACACAAATGAACCTTAAGATAAGGCATCCAAAGAAGAGATGCCTTCACTAGATTGAGAATACATACCCATTGTTAATCGTAGAGTGGTTGGTAAGGAAAGGGGATGCATGCAATAGATGGTGGACATGTGGCATGGGACGATGACAAAATCCCATACGCAGCAATGCAAAAGGGGGTGAGGGGAGGGCAGTCTTAAGGCAGCCTGCGCCTGAGTGCTTCTCATACCTTTCTCGGCCTTTAGGCTAAGATCGAGTGTAGTATCTGTTCTTATCAGTTTAATATCTGATACGTGACCCACCGGGTCACATGATATTAACCTAATTTCTTTCTGGGGGCAGTCCCATCCGGCAGCTTGCTGCCTGGGACTGCGCGCGTCGCCTCTGTCTTGCACTACGTAAGAGGCCTGGCGCACCCCTTCTCCCTCCCCCTCCGAGGGGGGGAGTCCAATCGAAATTCCCAATAAGGAGTCTGTCAACGTCAAGGACGCTTTCTTCGAAGTTGCCAAGTCCGCTTGGCGAGGTTTTGCGCAGAGCCCAAATCTGGAAATATAAGTATCGTATATCTATATCACAGCATAGGCATCTGTTAAATCTTGTTTTGTCACAGTGGAAGCAAGGAAGGGCAGTCGATTCTAGTTCCATTCAGCAGATGGGGCTATGCTGATAGCCAAGCAAAAGGGATATCTTTCATGGCCGGAGGTTGGTCCACAGCGGAGACCAAATTTGGGTGAGTGCTGCAACTAGTGTCTGTAGATGGCTGACGACGCTGGTTGTGTTGAGAAGAAAGGCTGATATCAGTACTGTGCTTGTGTGGCGGATGGGGTAGGTCAAAACTATCCTCTTGGATCCCACTGTAGCTTCTCCCCAAGGGCCGAGCCCTCCATTAATAGGAAGGAAGTTGGCAATTTCCATTTTAACGTCTCTCATGGGCTCCTCTCCCTGCATCTCAATTCTTGACAAGACTTAATTTATGATTCATACGTGAGAAGAGAGTCCAATGCACGAGGATAGGAAGACTCCCTCTATACACGGAGTCTCATACCACACTACGCTGTGTGGTGTGCTAGTAGCAACGGGATTTCTGCCAGTCGAGAAAGCAATAGTAGACTATTTGTAGGCATGGGACTTCACTAGAGAGATGATCCGATTGTGTTGCCATTCTTCCCATCCGATCCAATATTGGATCCCCGTGACGTCATATTTCTCATGCGTATAAGGTCAACCATCCATTGAACTTTGGGCCTATAATGTAAATCCAAGGAAGTTTTATTGCCTAACGGCAATGCTAGACTAGCTTAAGCCCATTTTAGTTCTCATTTTGTGCACTTTCCATGCATAATACCTTTTTCTACGGAGTAGAGAAACAAGTTCAAGGCAAATCAATGCAACGACTTTAAAATGGTCAGACCTCATTGTATTACGAACTAAGTGTCTTGTTTCTAGGTAGAAAGGAGTGAAGGAGCATTGAGCCCCTTCTTTTCTGTAAGTTTCTTCTACTTTTTTGCATCTATCAAGACAAAGAGGAATCGCAACCCTAATCTGTGAGGGAGAATGACAAATTTAAGATAACCCTAATCTGGTCACGACCGTTGACCCTGGTCGGGCATTCATTATTCAGTTGTATCTATTAGTTCCACTACATCCTCTCCCTATGATTCACTCACTCACATCCACAGCATCACTTTCTGTATTGAGTGCATCACCTTGCGATTGCAGTTAGTAATGAGCAGGAGAGAGAGTGAGCATAGTCTATCTCCCACTACATGAGGTTTATAACGGTCTCCTCGTTCACCAAGCAATCGAGGGATATCATCTGTATGGAGAGGGCATGTTGCCCTTTGTTAGCCAGGCTGCCATCCCTCATGTAAACAATCGTTGAATGTGTCATACCCTAACAATGACTAGATCCTCTGTGCTAAAGGACAGCTCCATAAACAATGTCTATGATTTGCAGTAGTGGTGGGTAATCATCCCTCCTCATTTGCTAGATGGTCCAATGGAAAGGTCACCATGTGTAGCCAAGCAAAAGGAGGAGATCTTTCATGGCCGTAGATGGGTCCATGTCGAGACCAAAACTGGGTGAGTACCTCGTGCGACATGTTAGAAAACAGAGGACAACAAATTTAATATTTTCGTCCACAACGGACACAATACAAAAGTGATGCCCAGTGTGACACCCTCTAGTAGCATAGTGCTATACATAAACCAAAACAGTGGTTCTCCTGCCTCTGTGGCCTGCGTGCCCCCTCTGAGCTTAGGTGGGCCTCGTTGTCGTGCCCCACAGCCTGTGTGCTCTCAAAACACTCAGCCTGCGTGGTCCCTCTCAGCTTAGGTGGGCCTCTTTGTCGTTGCCTTGAGGCTGATCCTCCCGGACAGCCAATGGTAAGGCAGTGCTTGACCTTGATTGCTTGTCCTCCTTGCTGCTCTGGAACGTAGTCTATCTCCCACTACATGAGGTTTATAACGGTCTCCTCGTTCACCAAGCAATCGAGGGATATCATCTGTATGGAGAGGGCATGTTGCCCTTTGTTAGCCAGGCTGCCATCCCTCATGTAAACAATCGTTGAATGTGTCATACCCTAACAATGACTAGATCCTCTGTGCTAAAGGACAGCTCCATAAACAATGTCTATGATTTGCAGTAGTGGTGGGTAGTCATCCCTCCTCATTTGCTAGATGGTCCAATGGAAAGGCCACCATGTGTAGCCAAGCAAAAGGAGGAGATCTTTCATGGCCGTAGATGGGTCCATGTCAAGACCAAAACTGGGTGAGTACCTCGTGCGACATGTTAGAAAACAGAGGACAACAAATTTAATATTTTCGTCCACAACGGACACAATACAAAAGTGATGCCCAGTGTGACACCCTCTAGTAGCATAGTGCTCTACATAAATTAAAACAGTGGTTCTCCTGCCTCTGTGGCCTGCGTGCTCCCTCTGAGCTTAGGTGGGCCTCGTTGTCGTGCCCCACAGCCTGTGTGCTCTCGAAACACTCAGCCTGCGTGGTCCCTCACAGCTTAGGTGGGCCTCGTTGTTGTTGCCTTGAGGCTGATCCTTCGGGACAGCCAATGGTAAGGCAGTGCTTGACCTTGATTGCTTGTCCTCCTTGCTGCTCTGGAACGTAGCCAATGGTGAGGACCAAGCTCCCCCTTTGATCCCTCCTTGCTGCCCTGAATGCCAGCCTAGGATGAGGTCTCCTTCTGAGGTGTTTGTCTGCAGCAATCAGCCTCCTCCTGTGCTTCTCCAAGTACCCTCGATGAAGGGCCCAAATCTGCTGGCCGGTGTTGCTGCTGCAATCTGCTCCTGAAGGGATGCTCCAATGGATGACTTATGAGCCCCCAATGCCTCCCTTTTATAGGGGCTGGCAGCCCCCAAAGTAGACCGACTATTGGCCGACCCACTCAGCCCAATAGCTGACTGGCTGGTCTGTCCAACCGACATTGGCTGGCTGGGTTTGTGCCCAACCAGGTCTGGCCACGTGGCTGACTGCCACTGGTCCAGGCCCAAAGGCCTGCCAATCCGCCTCCTTTCTAGGCCTCGAACTGCCACGCTGCTGGGCCATCCCGTGCAGCCTGTTCACCATTCTCCAAGGCGTGTTCCAGTCCTGAATTTGGTCCAACCACTGCCGCACAGAGGCGCCCTGGCCATCTCGGCCTGTTTGTGGACCTATCTCTGGTCCAGAAGCCTTCTAACCATCCCGTACAGCATGCAGAGACACCCATGAATCTGGTGAAATTGAGTGGTGTACTGCTCCAAGCGACCTATTCCACGCCACCAAAGCTGAGCCAGAACTCCTTGTCCAGAAATGTCCGTCTACGTGGAGCTCCCCTCTGATCTGCTCCTATTGCAGCATCCAATGGCCTTCAGGTATGCTCCTGGGTGCTGCCCACACGGCAGCCTATGTGCTGCCCATGTGGGAGCCCCATGCTCTTGCTTTTGTCTGTGATTATGCTACTCATATGACAGCCACTATGCTGTCCATGTGGCAGCCCTAGGTCCACCTCACCCTTCCTCATTTGGGGGCTTACAAATGGGGAGGTGACCAGTCATATTCCAACACGCCTATTGCTCCAACCAGTGTCCATAGGTAAGTGCAGATGTCTGCCAACACATGATTTGTGTTGAGAAGAAAGGCATCAGTATTGTCCTTGTTGCAGATTACCAGACCTGGGTAGGTCAAACCCACACTCTTGGATCCCACTGTAGCTCTCTCAAGGGGTGGCTCTCCAAGAGCCAAACCCTCCATTAGTGGGAAGGAAGGAAGCAGTTTTCATCTTAATTTTCCTCATGTGCTCACTCTCTGCATCTCAATTCTTTACAAGAATTAATTCATGATTGACACGTGAGAAGAGAGTGCGGATTGCAAACCGACTCCAGTGCACAAGTATAGGAAGACTCTGTCTATAGACTTAGTCTTATACCACACTACCCGTACTTGTACTGTGCTGTGTGCTAGTAGCCATGCCCAATGAGAAGCAGTAGTAGACTATTTCTATGCTTCAGACTCCACTAGAGACATGATCCAATTGTATTGACACATGTCCATTCTTCCCATCCGATCATTAGTTCGGTGATTTGGATCCCCGTGACATCATATTTCAAGCATATGGTGAATCATCAAGGTTAACCATCACTATAGTGAACATTCATTGAACTTTAGGTCTATAGTGTAACATGCTAATCCAAGGAGGTTTAATTGCCCAAATTTGGGTACCAAATGCTAGACTAGCTCACAGTAAGGTCTAAAGCCCATTTTAGTTCTAATTTTGTGCACTTTCCATGCATATTACCTTTTTCTATGGAGTGGAGAAACAAGTTAAAAGCAAATAAATGCACAACTTTAGAATGGCCAAACCTCATTGTATTACGAACTAAGTGTCCTCTTTCTAGTTAGAAAAGTGTGAAGGAGCATCGAGGCTCTTCCTTTCTATGGATTTCTTGTTTTCGGCATCATAACCCTAATTTGTGAGGGAGAGAGTGACTAATTTAGAATGGATGAAGATGACAGCTAAGGAAAGAGGAGAGAGGGATGCATGGAGCTTTGATACAGGTTTTCTTTCAAGGAGATCAAGACAGGAGGGAGAAACGTAAAGAATGAGCAAGGAAAAGTAGGAATGAGAAGTGATCAGAGCACAAAGGGATTGCAAGGGGGAGGTGTGAACTTGCATTTGCTAGTGCAGGAAGATGAAAACCTGCGAGGGAAGATGAATGATAAGTGATTTGACCTTATTTTGAAAGGGGCTGCAAGTGGGAGGCAGGAACTTGCATTTCCTAGTGAGCGAAAATGAAAACATGAACATGGAGGCAAACCTAGAGAGATCTAGTTAGATTTAAAATTTTGAACCGACAGGTACAACCTGAAAGAAAACTTGAGCATGGTTATAGTTTGGGGACTGCAGACGCCCTTTGAGGAGATCCCGGAGTGCTTTATAGAGGGTGGAGTAGCATCCTGAATCTGTTGGCTCATGACAGTCTCCTTATTGGCCAACCAAGCGAGTGAGATCATCTAAATGGAGAAGGCATGTTGCTTTTTTAAAGCCAGGCTACCACCCCCCACCTAAACAATCACCAAAGTGTGGAACCATACCAATGATCTTGAACAAGCACTATTAGATTGGCTGTCCTAAAAGATAGCTCCATAAGCAGTGGGAATTGTTTACAGTAGGTCCAGTGGGAAGACCACCTTGCGGAGCCAGCAAGATGAACTCGGGTAGGTGCAGCTCCAAGAGAAGATACAATCTATGCTACAGATGTGCTAAGAAAGTTCCATCAGGTGTGTGGATCTCTGCTAATGAACTTTCCCATACCCACGAGACTCAAGCTGAGACATACGATGTCAAGAATACACAGATTTGGTCAAGTAGGTCAAGATATTTGGAGCAGAGCCATAGATGGACATGACCCACCTAGTTGAGGATGTTGATATGCATCCATTATTTTCAGAGTATGCAGATACTTCTGCTGGATACCTCAACATATGATGTGGGCTATGATGATAACTCTGCTGAGATTCCTCACAATGAGATCGCATGGGACTCTCACTAAGGATTATCGATGGCCGTGTATGATCCTCCCAATATGTCTTGATCCCATGGTCAACCTTGTGGTTGACATGAAGGAAGAGTCTTTTTCAGCATGATTGTTCCCTTTCATGTTTGTCCATTTTGTAGGTGTCTATTCATGCACGGTGTCCTCACGTAGGTTTCATGATTCTTGTGACATGTCTCTCTCTACAAGGTTCAAGTGTGGCGTCCATGAGTCAGTTTCCTTGCATGTCACATCAGGCACAGAAAGATTAAACGATTTGTTTAACGTATATATTGAAAAGAGATTGATGCTGAATGCCAACCTTTAAGTGGTTGCACATTTGTCATTTGTAAGACATCATTCTTATTCATGTGATACATTGTGTGTGATTGAGTGAAAGAGTCATGTGAAAGAGCTAGCTGAACAGTTCGATGTCCTACATGTTTCACGCATCTGCCATGAAACGAACCGGATGGGATACATGAACCAGTCCTCCCCTTGCTGGAGACGAATCCCTGCCAAAGTGTGCTCCCCAAACCTTGGGTTGATATAGAAGTCTTGGACCAATCAAGATTGCATAGGATGGGTTCAGAAGAGAGAGCACCCTTGATTTGCACAAACCCTTGATCACAATACTCACTCCAAGAGAAATCAACACCATCTTTCAAAAGCATAGTCATGGGTCTAATCAAAGCGGAATATCCACATGCTCATGTTCGCACACAAATATATACACATAATACCATCTTTTCCCATGCGATAGAGTTGGCCTACGATTAGTTGGTATGGTTCCGCGTCTTTAATGAGTTTGCAGGCTATGTCTTTAGGACTTTATCGACATGTAACCCATTTGCCAAGTAGTGGCCTATTTCAGCTGCCCATTCCAGAATTATGTCAACGAGAAATAAGGGAGCATCTGGGAGCTCATCCTCGACTCCTGTTGGAGATTTTTCATTGGGAATCCTTGAGAGGTGGTTGGCTAGGACGGGGTCTTTCCTTTATGCATCATGACTCTGAAGTTGAACTCCAAGAGGATTAACATCCACCTTGTTATGCGTCTTGTCATGTAGGACTTATTAACTAGATATAATAGTGTCTGATGATTTAAAAAAAGACCAACTAATTGGCTAACAAGTAATGCCTAAACTTCTTAACTGCATAAACCATGGCTAGACCTTCCCTCTCTGTTGTAGTGTAATTAACCTCGGCATCGTTTAATTGCCAGCTGGAAAAGTACACAAGGTAGTCCAAGTTGTACTCCCCTGTTTGGGACTAACACACATCCGATGGCAAGGTTTGAGACATCTATGTGGACTTGGAATATTAGATTCCATTTCAGGGCCTACAATACTGGTGTTGTAGCCAGAGCTATCTTGAGGGCTTCAAAGGATCTCTGACACTCCTCGGTCCACTCAAAGACTACCAACAACTTATACAATGGCTAGGCTATGTTTTCGTAGAACAAGATGAATATTTGATAGTAGCCCATATGTCCTATAAAGCGCTTCACTCCTTTGGCGTTCGTGGGTGGGCATAGCTCCAGAATGAGCTTGATGTTATTGTAATCCATGGAGATCCCGTTCTTGGACACTATGTGTCCAAGAATTACTCCCTGTTTGACCCAAATTTGACACTTGAGAGGATTAGGGAAGTCTAGTACATTCTACACCCCTCAAGGACTAGCTTTAGGTATTTTAGATGATCATCCCATTTTGAATTCACGCACAGGTTGTCCAAGAAGACTTCTACGAAGTCTCCTAGTTACTCCTTGAAGGCGGTGATCATCAGCCGCTAAAATGTGGTGGGCACGTTGGTGAGTCCAAATATCATCACATTGACTACATACACACCCCATTCGGTTTCAAAGGAAGTTTTATGTTGATCTTCCGGGGTGATGGATACCTGATTGTACCTAGAAAACCCATCTAGGAAGCTGTAAGCTTCCTTCCCGGCTACCCTTTCTAGAACATGTTCTGTGAAAAGCAATGGGTAGAGGTTGCAACCTGTGGGAGCATTGAACTTTTTCAAGTCCACACATACCCGGATTTTTTCATTCTTCTTTAGGACTATCACAATCGAGCGCCAATCATGTACGAGTCCGGACATTCGCAGGAAGGGTCTACCTAGGATGACTTCATATCCGGGCTGCTTGGTAAAGTCCATAACCACGAATCGAAACGCCAAGCACCTTAATGTTAATACTCCTGAGAACTCCCAGGGGATCAGCAGTTCCACCGTCAGCTAGCTTCACTAGAAGATGGGTTGGCTCGAGGGAAGGTCTCCCCCACAATTCCTAACACTCTTTGGTGCAAACACTTATACCTACTCCACCATCTAGGATGGCATCAAGCTTTTGGTTGTGGTACGTTATGAGGATAGCTGCATTGGTGTCATCACCTTCAAAGTATTGGCCTAATTTATTGATGGGAACCGTAGGTAGGTTCCAACCCTCCTCTTGTGGATGGTTTTCTTTGGGGTTGGTAGGTTCTTGGGCTAGGATTTGTTGCCCATTCATATAGCTTGAGATGTCTCGCCAGAGGGTAGGATTCCCCTGCATCAAGGATGCAATTCACATCTTGACCTCTATGGAGAGCAAGGCCGCTAACCCGTCAATATCACGTGTTTCCTGTGAGGCCTCCCTTTCCACCGATGTGGCTCATCAAAGCCATAGAGGTCTTCCTCCTCTCTCAAGTTCTGCAACAGGGGGTCCTCTTGAAACATCCACTGCATCAAGTCTGGGACCTCTGAGTTATCGGAGTTAGGTGGTTCCTCTCTTTCCACTCTCTCTGGCACCCTAAGTACCTTCTCATCCCTATCAGTTGTTAGGTGGTTAGGGTGGATGGTATCCGACCCTTTTTTTACCTTGATTCTATGCTCAAATTTCTCTTCGCATTACCGTACCAAGTTTTGAGTCTATTAAGCATTGTCTCTTTAAGACCGGGTTTGAATAAGCTCCCTTATTAGCAGGTGGAGATGTGAGGCCTTGGGCTTGCATTGGTTTCTTTACGTCTAGGATCATCCAGGGAAGGGGCTCGTCTGTATGTAGAGGAGGCGGCAAGGGTGGCCATCTCCTCATTTGAACCATCTTGGATGAGCACTTGATTTTGTTCATTCACCCACCTTGGTGACCTTCTTGGGCTTGGTTTCCCAACCACTGATCACACCAAATATCAGGTGCACCAAAGTATGTATGCCACAATGTAAGGTAAACCCTCAGTGCGGTCAGTCATGGGATGCCTTCCTGCACTTGCATGTAGCCTAGTTGGCAATGTGCCAACTCTATCTGAAGCCGTCCAGCCATCAGGCCACACATGGCCCCCATCTGGTGTCCAAACCAAGACCTACCGGATAACCGAGCTACTCAAATGCCTTCTCCTCATATGGGGGGCTTACAAGTAGAGTTAGCTAGTTCCCGCGTAGTTACACGAGAGTGGAGCATTGATATCTAACAAAAAAGAGAGGTGAGAGTGAGTTAGCTCTTAGCCAAAATGCTAATTCTTCACTCCTACCTGGATCCATTAAACCTCTGACATTGAGAGTCAAGAAAGTTAATGATTTATCTAACATTCTTCTTCTTCCCCTTTTTAGCCCTAGGGTTGGGGCTGTTCATTGGCATTGAGGTTACCTTAGATTGTCTTCTCTTATGTTGAACTACTATGAAGGATTTGTCTTGACGAGTGACTTCCTGAGAAGGTGTAGTATCATGAGTGGCCTTTCTTGGATCATCCTCTGAGTCTTCTTCACTAGCTTCTACCTCTTCCATGGCATCTTCCCTGTTAACATCCTCTTCAAATTCTTTTGACCAACCAGCCATGACCATGTTATCCTCTTGATTGACATTGACTTCCTTCTCCAAACTTTCTTCTTGCTCTTTGGGTGGATCAAAGAGATTTTTGTTGAGTGTTTCTATTTGTCTGTTGTCCTTTTCACTCCTCTTGTTAGAGACCTGTCTAGAAGACTGGCCCTTAGAAGCAGGGTTCTGTGTTTTAGGGACCCACTTTTTAGTAGGGCTTTGTAGCATTGGCTTCTGGCTCCTTAGCTTTGGGACTCTTTAAAGGACTGTTCTTGACCACGTGTGGATAGACCACACAAAAAGAAAGAATGAGGGAGATTTTAATAAGAAAGGGGTTGTTCCCTGAATACACTACCATTTCTGTTAAGAATGGTAAGTGTTCCAAGCATCTCTTCTGCTATGTCCATTTTGATGCAAATCTGAGGATTCCCCTTGGGGTTGATAAAGTTTTCTTGCTCTTCTCCAAGAACTTCTCCTAGTCCACTACATAAGGAGGGAAGCTGGTTACACAAGTACAGAGGCAAGTCTGTGAGCTCTACCCATACAGGAATCTTAGTAGATCTAGGAGAGTCTGGAGAAAATTTTTTGGACCACCAGTCAAGATATGAGGGCTGATTCCTAATAGTCCAAAGACTATTTTGCATGGCTCTAGAAGCCATTTCTGGTTTCTCAAAAAGAAAGACAAAAAAGCCTTTCTTGAGGAATCTTACATTTAAAACATTTATAACTTTCCTAATCCAGTTCATCCTGATCCAGGATTCAATGAAAGTGAGAGGGGGTCTTACTCCAGGCAGAAAGCCTACTAACGCATGAGTTCTAAGCCAGACTAGAGAGTCTTGAAGAAGATTGTCATCTAAGAAAGCTTTTACTGACTTACCTTCTCCATCTACTCTGCTGAATCCTCTCCATTAGCATGTTGTGCTCCATCCTCATATGGTTGTGAAGCATGTCAAGGTTCTGAGATGCCCGATGATGGATGGTCTTCAACTTCTTTCTCGTAGGCTGAGGGTAGCCTCTTGTCTCTCGTAATCTGCCCAATATCTTCTCTATCTCTTCTTGTGTCCTTGCTTAAGGAGCCTCCACAGAATGAGGGAGCTCTGTCTGATGTCTTTGGTCGGGGTCCATTATCTCCTGTTTTATCATTTCTCATGGTTCCAATTTCACGTGCAAGCTTGGAGCGAGAGCTGGCACCGGTGCCTGCAGCTCCTCCTTCACCTTTGTCGCCAGCTTCTCTTCACTGGAGGGACTGCATGAGATGCTCCTTGTGTAAGCCTCTGGCCACCAAGGGCCCGTCTACACTAGAAGGGCCAATACAAGTACATGTTATTGGGGGGAGGGTGAAGAAGCCACCCCGTGGCTTCTGAGCTGCATGCGCATAAGAGGGGTGCACAGCTCCTCCTCATCCTCCTCTTCCACCATGGGCAATCGAGCTAGTTCCATGTCTCATAGGTGGCGATTCACATTCCGGAGACTGTTTGAATATAAGAGCAGGGAAGCGGGTATCATTAGCCAAGTTGAAGCGTTCTAGCAGCTGAGGTAAGGGGGTGTTGACGTCCAAGAAATCAAACAAGAAGTCAATTTCAAAAGGTCGATGAGGTAAGTCAAAAGCGATGTTGAGAGGGTTGATGGGAGTGGAGGCATACAGACGGACGGATCTAACATCCCCCTCATGGCCTCTACCGCTGTCTCCATCATCCTTTGTCTCCATCGCTCCTTCTGAAAATCTAATCACAATGGCAAATTTTCATCTACCAGCTGGTATTGTTAGTGACCGGGATAGCAAATTTAACAGCCATTTTTGGAGGGCTGTGTTTAGAAGATTGGAAACTTCGTTGAATATGAGCACCATGGATCATCCATAGAGTGATGGTCAAACTGAAAGGGTCAATCAAATCATTGAGAATATGCTTCGAGCATATGTAAGTAAACGGCAAACTAAATGGGAAAAGTATTGTCCTATATTAGAATTTGCATATAACATTGCTAAACATTCAACTACAAGCTTTAGTCAAGCTTTAGTCAATTCATGATTATGTATGGATTTCAACTAAGATCCCCAATGGCAGTGGGACTCGAAAAGGAGAAGGTTCAAGCGGCCAAAGACTTTCTTGACGATATGAATCAGATGCTTAAGTTAGCTAAAGATAGCATAAGAAGAGCTCAAGATAGAGCATGAAGTTATGTAAACCCCCATCGTAGAAGGTTGGAGTTTGAAGTAAATGAGAAAGACTATCTCAAGCTACGTGAATCTTCAGAATCTCTAAAGACAGGTAAATCTCTGAAGTTGTCTCCTAGGTATTGTGGGCCATTCACAATACTTGAGAGAATTGGAGCCTTACCTGAGGGATGTATAGTACATCTAGTTTTCCATGTTTGTAGGCTAAAAAGAAAATTCAGAGATGATGATAAGCTCATCGGAAATGAAGCCGTAGTTGAACTCGTTGAACCTACATCTTTACCACATGAATCGGAAAGAATTTTAGAGAGGCAAGAAAAAAGAATATGACATACAATATGACAAGAATGTCTGGTTAAGTGCAAAGGTAGACTTGAAGAGAGTTCAACATGGGAAAGGGTAAGCAACTTTTTGGGGAGGTTTCCAATTTTGTTTTCGAGGACGTAAACCATTCTTAAGCGCAAGGGAATGTTACGTCATCCATAATCACGGAAGTCTGAGGATCAATTATGGTGAGGCGGGAAACCGAGAGGGCTCGACAGTGCTTGGTTATGGGAGCCTAGAGGGTTGGGGACTAGGAGCTATTCTAGGCCTAGGCAAGAATGGGGAGTGCAATGTAAAGGCTAGAAAGATACTAAGGTCCTTTATGGACATATGGCACTCAGGTGAGCTCCAAGTGGTAAGCATTAGGCAAGGAGGGAGCGTTCCAGAGAAAGAGCTCAAAAAGAAGGAAGAAAAATGAGAGAGCTCGAGGGGACCCGCGACTGGGTTGTTATTTTTGAGAGAGTCCTCTATGAAGTTGGAGACGTTACATTGCTCCTTTGGTAAGTCGGCACTTGGTTAAAGTAGTCGTATTGTTGATATGTCACTAGATCTCCTTGTGGCTCATTGATTGGCATGATGTTGATGGGCGATGTTGAGCCTGATGTAGCCTCTGGCTCTTGCTACTGCTACACTCATGGAGATATATTGGTTGCAACCATGCATCCAACTGTAGCATCTTGTGGGGAAATTCCTCATTTTCTACCTCCCTATTAGGCATGTCTTCTGAGGCATCCACATTTGGCAATGTGGTAGTAGGAGAAGATGATGGCTCCCACACAAGTAAAAAGAGGATGTCTAGATCCTCAATAGGTTGTGGTGACAAGGGGAGAGTCATTTCTTTTTCTTGTACCTCTTTACTAATGATTACTGCCAATAAGTCAGGAGTCTTACATTTTTTGCTAGGTGAACCATTGAGTTACTTTGTGAAGAAGATGACCAAATGTTGGATCCAGTCTTGCTTTAGATGACTACTGAGCAAGACAAATCTGTGGACTGCGAGGGATTGATTCTTGCCACACTTGACCCCAGGATTGTTGATAGGAATGTTGCTGCTTCCTTGAGTTGAGGGTTGATGATTGTGCGAAGTAGTATCCCATCCCTATGGAACTTGGTATCCTTGGTGAGGAGAAGCTGAATTTCAAGAAATTTGGCATTGGCAAGCGATGTGGGGTATTTTCCCCCTTTAGTTGGGAGTGAGAAGGCCCTCTGGATCACTATACTATCGAGTATAATGTTGAGTTGACTCTGATTTATAGTGATGGTGCTGTATTTGCCAACCTGTGCATCGCTAGAGTGGTAAGAATGGAGAAATTCTTGGATGTAAATGTGGTCATCATAGGATTGTCCTTCAAGGATTGGAGGCTCTCAAACAAACATCCAAGTCCCCTTTTCTCTAAGAAACCTTTTGCATCATTGGAAAGTGAATAAGTCAATGGAGGTGGCCACACAAGCTCCAAGGACTGGGCCTCATCAATGGTTGTGTAGGTGGGCAATAACTAGGGTAGAATTTGTTCTTCTTCTATCTCCATGTCATGCCCATACTCCTCATCGAAGCTATCACTTTGAACCACAAATGCCTATGGTCACCTTGGTTGAGAGGAGGTAGATGGTTGCAGAAGTTGGCGGGGGTCTCGTGGGCTAAGGTTGTGGGCTCTTTATTTGAATCCTCTTTAGCTGTGGCATTGCTTTTGTACCTGCATCCATTTTTGATAGGGTGTACCGTTGATCATTAGATTAGTTGGTATGCAGGTATGACAGTTGTGTGTGTAGTGTGAGAGATGTGATTTTAGCACATGCTTTGAGAGTGCGGAATGAAAGTGTGTGGCACAATGATTGATACAATCTACTACCTGTTTATGCAAAAGCATGTGATTTCACGTGACCTAAGCTAGCTAGGGACTTATTTTGCTAGGATTTCCTAGGGCAGCTAGGACTCAATCATCATCACCTCTGAGCCCTAGGTTGAAATCAATTGATGCTACCTATATGTGTGAAGACGTACATATGCTAGGGTGAGTGCTTGTGATACAATCTAATACTAACTATGGAAGACTTGGGGCTCCTAAATCTTCAGTATTGTCAGGGATGGCTTGCGTGTTGATATATTAGCGCTTCAATTGGCTCCCATTTATTGTTGTGGTGAATTGGACTCCATCCAATGTTTCCAGCAGCACAACTCCAATGGGATTCATCTTTTTGACTCTATAAGGTCCTTGACCTAGATATTTCAGTTTGCCCTTGTGTACTTTGGCATTGTAGAGCAGAACTAGGTCACCTTCCCTAATCTCTTTATCTTTAAGGTTTCTGTCAAAGCATGCTTTCTTTCTTCATTTTTTTGTTGTCATGGTATGATAGGCAACTAACCTTGTCCCTATACGCCACCAATATCCTACTAAGAGGATTTGTCTTGATGTTGCTTCCCCTGCAAAGTGTCCTCTGGCATCACGCACTTCACAGATGATGAGTGGAATTTCATGTGGCATGGCACATTTGCACAGGATGTGATATTTTCCTAATTTATAGAATTGGCCGCCAAGAGTTGATATGGTGTAGATTTGATTATCAGTTCTCTAGCTTCAACTGGTCGCAATTCTGGCGAGGGTCTTCCTATCATTAAGTATCCAATGATATCTGCACACCAATCTGGAACAGCATCTATTTGAAATAGTGTGGCATCTGGCAAGTCATATTCTATTCCAGTGGGTTCTTCTCCTAATGTGACACAAGACATGTGATCGTCAATGTAGAGTTGGGTGCCTTTGCGGACCACTATTTTGTAATTGAATTCTTGAAGCAAAAGGAACCATCTGGTTATTCTTCCTGTTGTACATGAATGGTACACAAGATAAAGCAGTGCTTGATGGTCGGTGTAGAAGACAAAATCATTTGCCAATAAATAGTGTCAAAATTTCTTAATACTATGCACCATTGCCAGTGCTTCTCTTTCTGTGGTGGTATAGTTGATTTCTGCATCATTGAGTTGTTGACGAGCAAAGTAGACTACATAGTCTTTCTTATGTTCACTAGGTTGGCAAAGCACACTCCCAATTGCATACTTGGTGGCATCAGTATATGAACATGAAAATAAATATCCTAATTGGGAGATATAAGGATGGATGTTGTAATTAGGTGCCACTTTAGAAGCTCAGATCGAACTCTTCTGTCCATAATAATTCCACCAACAATTTGTAAAGTGGTCCAGCTATCATGGCATACCACAAGATAAATCTTCTATAGTAGGCGGCATGTCCCATAAAGACCTGCACACCTTTGGAATTTTTATGAGGTGGCAATTCCATGATGATTTTAATTTTTTCCATGTCAATTGCAATCCCATGTTGAGAAATGATGTGTCCCAAAACAATTTCGTGGGTGACCATGAACTGATATTTTATTGGATTTAGGGAGATGCCATATTCCCTGCATTTGATTAAAACTGCTTCAAGACATTTTAAGGTCTTTCTTATTGGAGTGGATGCACAAATTTTTCAAGGATACCTGTAGGAAATTATTCAGTAATTGAAGATAGTGAACAAGACTCTCTGGAATGTGCCAAGGGCATTACATAAGCGAAAGGGCATGCCTCTATAGGCAAAGATTTCCCATTCTATAGCAAATGCTATTTTGGATTGGTCGTTCGGAGCAATTTGCACTTGGTTCTAGCCACTAAAGCCATCCAAGAAGCTCTATATCTCTGATCCAGCCACCTTTCCAACACTGTTTCTATTAGGGTTAGGGGATAGTGATCCCTAATCGTGGCAGCATTCACATTCTTTAACTTGACACATGTCCTTAGCTACTTATTGTATTTAGGCACGATGACGAGGGGTGAAACCCAATTAATGTGCTGTATCTCATACATGAATCTTGCATCTAAGAGTTTTTCTAGTTCTTCATAGACCATGGTGCCATATTTTGGATTTGGTCTATATGGTCCACATACCTTAAGGGTGGACACCTTCCCTAATAGGCATCGTGTGTGGTGAAATTCCCTTCATCTCCTTGTATGACCATGCTAGGCAATCATGGTATTCCATTAGGAGTGCTTTTAGCTTTGTTTCATCTTCTTGTGTGAGTTGTTTCCCAATGAATACCAATTTTTCTTCCTCCCCTTCAAGGGCGAGGTTTATGGTTTTGCTTTTGGCCGATCCCTCATAGATGGGAGTCTCTCCAATGCTATCAGTTTCTTGCACTTTTGATTCTCATACTGGTCTTGGCATTGCTATAGGGACACTACCACTGGTATAGTTCTTGCAATACTTTGGTACTTCATGAAGATCAACCTCTAATGGTGTTGAACTAGCCATGCATGGGCTATGGTCACTAGGTGGCATAGTATCATTAATCCATTTTTAAGGATCTTTTTGACTTTCTTTTTATAGAATCTCATTATCAAGCTTCATCCACACGTGTGGCTTAAACTTCCAAAACTCGTGGTACAGGCGTGAGGGGAGGGGCGGTGGAGGGTGTGAGAGGAGGGCCGACGGAGGGAGGTCTACAGAGGCTGGAGCTCAAAGGTGGGGCGGAGCATTGAGGAGGCAATGGGGCGATGGCAAGGAAGGGGCGTCGTTAGACGAGGCAGAGGCTTGGGCCGATGGCGTGGCAGAATAGGGCGACGTCGTCTCACAAAATGACGACTAGAGAGGTCGGGCGGAGTTAAGCCACTACGACAGGGCAATCGAGTGGGGCATCGCAGGCATCGGTGAACGTGGGGAGTAGGCGGGGCAAGCGCTACCACCGATGCACGGGCTAGTGGGTGCGAGCTCTGTCGTCGGTGCTAGGCATCGCGAGCGAGTGCTTACACCTCTGTGGCACCTTATGTGGTGATCGCCACCTTGAGGTGGCCGACCTTTAGGCTTGAGTGGAGGATGGATAGGGGGTGGGTTAAGGGGGGAGAGAGAGAGAGAGAGAGAGAGAGAGAGAGAGAGCGGGGGGCGGGAGGGGGCGTGCTAAGGGGTGGTGGAGGGGGTTGGTAGGGATGGGATGGCGGGGGAAGGGGGGGCAGAGGGGGATATTTTGTGTGTTCTCAATTTATTTGGGATATTTTCAATCTTTAGAATAGAGTTTATATTTTACAAAACCAAAATGTTTTGCTTGAATCAGATAGGAAATTCAGATTGCAAATCTGATCACACAGATGATGACTGCAATGGTTTTTATCATATAGGAGGGTTTGTTTATTATCAAATTAACAATATATCACATCAAAATTAATCAAAAATTTTGGTTCTAAAATTTAGTATTCACGTGTATCGGGATACTATCCTATGCCGACAAGTTCCATATATTTCACAAACAATTGGTGCATTAAGAAGATGCATTTCTAGGTCTAAAAGAAGTCTAGGATGAGGTTTGTTTTTCTCACAAAGATTAGATTTCCGTTTCACGTGATATTAGAGAGGATGTTACACCTTTACACCTCCAATGTGATGTGGGAGCAACAAGCTAAGTACCCAAACCTACTATTTGAAGACCCTGCATCCACAAGTTCCCTAGTTTGGAATTTCAATCCCTTTTTTTAAATTATTCAAAAGTAGTAAATGGACTGGCAGAAACCGTAACTAATCGCTCTACAAAATTAAAATCTCTTAATTAATGTCTCTCTAACCCCCCTAATCACCCAATTATTAATTAAGCTAAGCTCTAAACCCCCCTAATCGCTTAATTATTAATTAACCTAGCGTATACCTCCCCCACCCCCCGCACTCCGCTGCTGCAACTCTGCTCCTCCGCGCTCGCTCCTTAGTCTCCGCCCTCCTTTGCCCGCGCTCGCTCCTTACTCTCCGCGCTCCCTCCTTCTCCTCCCACTACTCCTGGTTCCTCCTCCCTCCCCCCACTCCTCCTCCCCCTCCTCATCTTCCTCCACTCCTCCTCCTCCTCCTTCTCCCCCTCCTCCTTCCTCCTCCGCTGTGTGCTTCCTCCCCACTCCTCATCCCCCTTCTTCCTCCATGTTTGTATTGGGAGGGCTTCACAGCCCCCCCTGCATGTTCTCTGCCGAGCTCCCCCCTCCTCCTCTTATACGCACGTAGGCGGCTAAAGCTTCTACAGCATGTAGACTCTAGAACTTTCCTGGCGGAAGCTGGCAGAAGGATTGACAAGATGCAAGCATTCATTAATTGATTCATTCATTCATTCAAGTTCCAACCTTAATACCTTCATTCACGTTTGTGACAACTAATTAATTGAATTTCCCATTTTTCACGCTAGGGGGACTTATTGGACCAATCAATCAAAAAACTCCAAAATGAAAGAGTGTTCGTTGCATTCTATAGATGATAATTGTAATTTGGATCAAAACATGCATTGTATGAAAGATAATGTTGATTGGAGCAAAATAGTATTTCAAACGATCATAATAACCAAGTTGATGATCCATTACCCGAACAGTATATGTATATGTGATGAAGAAACTGTCATCACGCAATTCATTCTTTCTCTTAAAGATGATGTGCATGAAGATTAGATTATTAATCAACGCAAAAACATAGACGTGAATTCAAAAGAAATGCAAGAGGATGTAAATTCATAAATAGATTTTCTTGATTTGGGTGGTGATGATGATATTTTCTTTGATGCACATACTCTTACAAATGAGCAGCCTGGAGATTCGTGCTGATGTGTTGAATACATATTCATATTTTGATTCAAGAAGACCAAGCGCAGTTTCTAATACCCATGCAATGTCTACTTCCTAATATAGTTTCACAAAAAACAATTTTAAATAATGGTCGAAAAGATGTTAGTCATATTGGGTCATGCTGATGGGATGGAGTGGATGAAACTACGGGTGTAAAGAAGAACCAAGAGAGCCAAAAGAGCCCAGAATAGCTCTTAAACAACCACAATTTCATATCGAATATCTCCCAACGCTTGGCCTCTATACAAATATACATGAAAATTGAAATTCAAAAAGTCCAATACCACTAATAGAAATAGAAATAGAAATATATCAAACAAAAATAGGCAATCTGCAAATAGAAATAGAAATTCTACAAACAAAAATTCGAAAAAGCAATTTTTGATATTTAAGAACTGAGATATCATCACGGATATTGGTTCATAACTCATGAATATATTTTTAAGAATTTCTCTATCAATACAGAAGATGATTTGAAGATGGTGAAATACAAATTTTAGATAGGAAAAAGATTCAGCAATGTCAAATTTTTAAATATGATATACAAAAAATCAGAGCTTTATTTCAAGAAGACAACTTTTTATTTTAAAAGATTACAAGAAATCATTATCTAAGTAATCTATATCTTCATATTCATTTTTTGATTTGGTTTTTGATTAGGCACAGTGATGCCTATGACATTTCTACTATGTCTGAATGGAGTGAAGATATAATTCATTCATGGTCCTATGATTTTATTTTGGACAATTTTCATTGGATGATATTATATTTTATTGCTTCATATCCTTGGCATTTTGATATAAAATGGTGGAACTATATTTTTTCATGTGCTCTTGCATTGTACTTGAGCACATGATGATGATATGCACTTAGCTTAGTTTTTCTTTATTGCAAAATAAGTCCTTTCTTTTGGGTTTGGTAGATAGCCCTGTCTGGAGGTAGGTTGAACATTGGTATTGCACCAAGCTCCTATCTCTCTTTTTTGGCATAGTCTTGAATTGGTGTGATGTTACATCAAGTGGCAGGTCTATAATGGTCCTACAAATGATTCACTCGGTTCAAATAGATAGAATTTCAAGAAAATTTAACCACCAAGTGTCCCAGTGTTAGCAATGGAAATATTCACTGACTCAAAGTTAGGAAGCACTCACCAATAAAGTGTATTTACACTATGGGATGTAGAGAGTTGTGTCCTTCGTGGGGTTACAAACTCCCTAACCTACCCTCACCATGGATATCTCTTTTCTCTTTTCATCTTTAGGGTGATTTGTGAATCCTAACAAAGAGGCAAATACAAGTGTCATGCCATTCTTTTAATTTTGTTGCCCTACTAGAATCTTCATATGAAACAAGGCTCACCATCATCATCCATTCTTTTAATGTTGTTGCCCTCTAAAATCTTCACATTAAGCGAGCCTCACCATCATCATTGGCTCTTTTAATTTTTTACCGTACTAAAATCTTCACATGAAGTAGACTCACAGTCCCTTTGCATTCCTTTTCTCCTTTCTCGACATAACTCTGCTTGCATAGTTTGACAGCCCCACCTTTCCCCCCATCTCGATTCCCACCATTCTCACAATCTAGTCCCTAGTAGCAACCTGTTGCACTTTGACTCCCTTCCCCACTCTCCCTCGAGTACTATCCCCCCTCAGGTGGTAAACCCCCTGGAATCCTATCACCTCCTCTCATTCTCATGCTTCCCAATGCCCTTGCCCCGCCTTCTTAAATCGTCCCCTTCCTTTGCTCTCCATGCCTAGTGGTGCTCCTAGCACCCCCCTTGAATCTCTACCGATTGCCCTTAGCACCCGCCCTTTGAATGTATGGCTTTCCCATCATGTCTTCTCCCCTTCTCTTTGCACCCGATGGCACCCTTGTACGCCCCCTCAAATCTCTTGAATCTCTACCCAATGTCCCCCTCAAATGCCATCCTCTCCCCTTTCTCTCTATGCCTAATGGTGCTCTTGGTCGCCCCCCCCCCCCCCTCGCCTCAAATCTCTACCCACCACAAGCCTCCCTGCCTCACTCACATTCAACATATGACTAGTTGATCTTACCAAGATGGAACCTTTGGGGATTATCGATGACATACCAACCAAAACCGGTAGAGTCAGGTTTGTTGCTGTAACATTCCCCATATTTGATTCCCAAAGGATTGATAGCATATTTGATGGCAACAATTGATCTGCAAAGGTGCCTTCCTTTGGCATTGCAAGGCTGAAGGTTACATACAGATTGTAGGCATAGAGAACAATTCTTCCATCTAGGAGCCATAATTAGTTTAATTGTGGATGTGTTTTTTGGGCAGGAGAAGTTTGTGCCCACGAGGTGCTTGAGATAATAACTACTTTAATAACCTACAAGGTTGCTAGCTTGTAAGCTACTTATCAAGAATATCTACAACCCTCATTCTTCCCCCCTTATTTCCTTTATTGCAAAGAGTCCACTTTACTTGTTGGGAGATTATGTAAGCAGGTGTGGTGACCACCCCACAGAGAAGATCTACACACCATGGAGAACTTGTCCAAATTAGATTGGGAGGGACGCCAACGAGACAAGTAGAAGATGGCCATAGGATAAATGCCCTGGTTAAGGATCATGTTCCTCGTCCTTGGCAAATCTGATTGGTAGCCTCTCCACCTTGGAAATTTACCCTTGAACCTTTGGAAAAGCCATGCCCATCTATCGCCCATTATAACTGGGGACACCTAGAAATTTCAAAACTTTTGCACTTTTACTTACCTGAAGAGGTTGTGAGTACAGTGCAATGATTCTATTTTTGAGAAAGATCTTGAGACTAGGCAAGAGGTTTGAGTGATGTCTTGGAAGATGTAGGACGTGCAAGTTCCATGCTTCCAAACTAGCGATTAAATGTATCGGGTGTAGAAGGCTACTAGACCACACAAATGAACCTTAAGATAAGGCATCCAAAGAAGAGATGCCTTCACTAGATTGAGAATACATACCCATTGTTAATCGTAGAGTGGTTGGTAAGGAAAGGGGATGCATGCAATAGATGGTGGACATGTGGCATGGGACGATGACAAAATCCCATACGCAGCAATGCAAAAGGGGGTGAGGGGAGGGCAGTCTTAAGGCAGCCTGCGCCTGAGTGCTTCTCATACCTTTCTCGGCCTTTAGGCTAAGATCGAGTGTAGTATCTGTTCTTATCAGTTTAATATCTGATACGTGACCCACCGGGTCACATGATATTAACCTAATTTCTTTCTGGGGGCAGTCCCATCCGGCAGCTTGCTGCCTGGGACTGCGCGCGTCGCCTCTGTCTTGCACTACGTAAGAGGCCTGGCGCACCCCTTCTCCCTCCCCCTCCGAGGGGGGGGAGTCCAATCGAAATTCCCAATAAGGAGTCTGTCAACGTCAAGGACGCTTTCTTCGAAGTTGCCAAGTCCGCTTGGCGAGGTTTTGCGCAGAGCCCAAATCTGGAAATATAAGTATCGTATATCTATATCACAGCATAGGCATCTGTTAAATCTTGTTTTGTCACAGTGGAAGCAAGGAAGGGCAGTCGATTCTAGTTCCATTCAGCAGATGGGGCTATGCTGATAGCCAAGCAAAAGGGATATCTTTCATGGCCGGAGGTTGGTCCACAGCGGAGACCAAATTTGGGTGAGTGCTGCAACTAGTGTCTGTAGATGGCTGACGACGCTGGTTGTGTTGAGAAGAAAGGCTGATATCAGTACTGTGCTTGTGTGGCGGATGGGGTAGGTCAAAACTTTCCTCTTGGATCCCACTGTAGCTTCTCCCCAAGGGCCGAGCCCTCCATTAATAGGAAGGAAGTTGGCAATTTCCATTTTAACGTCTCTCATGGGCTCCTCTCCCTGCATCTCAATTCTTGACAAGACTTAATTTATGATTCATACGTGAGAAGAGAGTCCAATGCACGAGGATAGGAAGACTCCCTCTATACACGGAGTCTCATACCACACTACGCTGTGTGGTGTGCTAGTAGCAACGGGATTTCTGCCAGTCGAGAAAGCAATAGTAGACTATTTGTAGGCATGGGACTTCACTAGAGAGATGATCCGATTGTGTTGCCATTCTTCCCATCCGATCCAATATTGGATCCCCGTGACGTCATATTTCTCATGCGTATAAGGTCAACCATCCATTGAACTTTGGGCCTATAATGTAAATCCAAGGAAGTTTTATTGCCTAACGGCAATGCTAGACTAGCTTAAGCCCATTTTAGTTCTCATTTTGTGCACTTTCCATGCATAATACCTTTTTCTACGGAGTAGAGAAACAAGTTCAAGGCAAATCAATGCAACGACTTTAAAATGGTCAGACCTCATTGTATTACGAACTAAGTGTCTTGTTTCTAGGTAGAAAGGAGTGAAGGAGCATTGAGCCCCTTCTTTTCTGTAAGTTTCTTCTACTTTTTTGCATCTATCAAGACAAAGAGGAATCGCAACCCTAATCTGTGAGGGAGAATGACAAATTTAAGATAACCCTAATCTGGTCACGACCGTTGACCCTGGTCGGGCATTCATTATTCAGTTGTATCTATTAGTTCCACTACATCCTCTCCCTATGATTCACTCACTCACATCCACAGCATCACTTTCTGTATTGAGTGCATCACCTTGCGATTGCAGTTAGTAATGAGCAGGAGAGAGAGTGAGCATAGTCTATCTCCCACTACATGAGGTTTATAACGGTCTCCTCGTTCACCAAGCAATCGAGGGATATCATCTGTATGGAGAGGGCATGTTGCCCTTTGTTAGCCAGGCTGCCATCCCTCATGTAAACAATCGTTGAATGTGTCATACCCTAACAATGACTAGATCCTCTGTGCTAAAGGACAGCTCCATAAACAATGTCTATGATTTGCAGTAGTGGTGGGTAATCATCCCTCCTCATTTGCTAGATGGTCCAATGGAAAGGTCACCATGTGTAGCCAAGCAAAAGGAGGAGATCTTTCATGGCCGTAGATGGGTCCATGTCGAGACCAAAACTGGGTGAGTACCTCGTGCGACATGTTAGAAAACAGAGGACAACAAATTTAATATTTTCGTCCACAACGGACACAATACAAAAGTGATGCCCAGTGTGACACCCTCTAGTAGCATAGTGCTATACATAAACCAAAACAGTGGTTCTCCTGCCTCTGTGGCCTGCGTGCCCCCTCTGAGCTTAGGTGGGCCTCGTTGTCGTGCCCCACAGCCTGTGTGCTCTCAAAACACTCAGCCTGCGTGGTCCCTCTCAGCTTAGGTGGGCCTCTTTGTCGTTGCCTTGAGGCTGATCCTCCCGGACAGCCAATGGTAAGGCAGTGCTTGACCTTGATTGCTTGTCCTCCTTGCTGCTCTGGAACGTAGTCTATCTCCCACTACATGAGGTTTATAACGGTCTCCTCGTTCACCAAGCAATCGAGGGATATCATCTGTATGGAGAGGGCATGTTGCCCTTTGTTAGCCAGGCTGCCATCCCTCATGTAAACAATCGTTGAATGTGTCATACCCTAACAATGACTAGATCCTCTGTGCTAAAGGACAGCTCCATAAACAATGTCTATGATTTGCAGTAGTGGTGGGTAGTCATCCCTCCTCATTTGCTAGATGGTCCAATGGAAAGGCCACCATGTGTAGCCAAGCAAAAGGAGGAGATCTTTCATGGCCGTAGATGGGTCCATGTCAAGACCAAAACTGGGTGAGTACCTCGTGCGACATGTTAGAAAACAGAGGACAACAAATTTAATATTTTCGTCCACAACGGACACAATACAAAAGTGATGCCCAGTGTGACACCCTCTAGTAGCATAGTGCTCTACATAAATTAAAACAGTGGTTCTCCTGCCTCTGTGGCCTGCGTGCTCCCTCTGAGCTTAGGTGGGCCTCGTTGTCGTGCCCCACAGCCTGTGTGCTCTCGAAACACTCAGCCTGCGTGGTCCCTCACAGCTTAGGTGGGCCTCGTTGTTGTTGCCTTGAGGCTGATCCTTCGGGACAGCCAATGGTAAGGCAGTGCTTGACCTTGATTGCTTGTCCTCCTTGCTGCTCTGGAACGTAGCCAATGGTGAGGACCAAGCTCCCCCTTTGATCCCTCCTTGCTGCCCTGAATGCCAGCCTAGGATGAGGTCTCCTTCTGAGGTGTTTGTCTGCAGCAATCAGCCTCCTCCTGTGCTTCTCCAAGTACCCTCGATGAAGGGCCCAAATCTGCTGGCCGGTGTTGCTGCTGCAATCTGCTCCTGAAGGGATGCTCCAATGGATGACTTATGAGCCCCCAATGCCTCCCTTTTATAGGGGCTGGCAGCCCCCAAAGTAGACCGACTATTGGCCGACCCACTCAGCCCAATAGCTGACTGGCTGGTCTGTCCAACCGACATTGGCTGGCTGGGTTTGTGCCCAACCAGGTCTGGCCACGTGGCTGACTGCCACTGGTCCAGGCCCAAAGGCCTGCCAATCCGCCTCCTTTCTAGGCCTCGAACTGCCACGCTGCTGGGCCATCCCGTGCAGCCTGTTCACCATTCTCCAAGGCGTGTTCCAGTCCTGAATTTGGTCCAACCACTGCCGCACAGAGGCGCCCTGGCCATCTCGGCCTGTTTGTGGACCTATCTCTGGTCCAGAAGCCTTCTAACCATCCCGTACAGCATGCAGAGACACCCATGAATCTGGTGAAATTGAGTGGTGTACTGCTCCAAGCGACCTATTCCACGCCACCAAAGCTGAGCCAGAACTCCTTGTCCAGAAATGTCCGTCTACGTGGAGCTCCCCTCTGATCTGCTCCTATTGCAGCATCCAATGGCCTTCAGGTATGCTCCTGGGTGCTGCCCACACGGCAGCCTATGTGCTGCCCATGTGGGAGCCCCATGCTCTTGCTTTTGTCTGTGATTATGCTACTCATATGACAGCCACTATGCTGTCCATGTGGCAGCCCTAGGTCCACCTCACCCTTCCTCATTTGGGGGCTTACAAATGGGGAGGTGACCAGTCATATTCCAACACGCCTATTGCTCCAACCAGTGTCCATAGGTAAGTGCAGATGTCTGCCAACACATGATTTGTGTTGAGAAGAAAGGCATCAGTATTGTCCTTGTTGCAGATTACCAGACCTGGGTAGGTCAAACCCACACTCTTGGATCCCACTGTAGCTCTCTCAAGGGGTGGCTCTCCAAGAGCCAAACCCTCCATTAGTGGGAAGGAAGGAAGCAGTTTTCATCTTAATTTTCCTCATGTGCTCACTCTCTGCATCTCAATTCTTTACAAGAATTAATTCATGATTGACACGTGAGAAGAGAGTGCGGATTGCAAACCGACTCCAGTGCACAAGTATAGGAAGACTCTGTCTATAGACTTAGTCTTATACCACACTACCCGTACTTGTACTGTGCTGTGTGCTAGTAGCCATGCCCAATGAGAAGCAGTAGTAGACTATTTCTATGCTTCAGACTCCACTAGAGACATGATCCAATTGTATTGACACATGTCCATTCTTCCCATCCGATCATTAGTTCGGTGATTTGGATCCCCGTGACATCATATTTCAAGCATATGGTGAATCATCAAGGTTAACCATCACTATAGTGAACATTCATTGAACTTTAGGTCTATAGTGTAACATGCTAATCCAAGGAGGTTTAATTGCCCAAATTTGGGTACCAAATGCTAGACTAGCTCACAGTAAGGTCTAAAGCCCATTTTAGTTCTAATTTTGTGCACTTTCCATGCATATTACCTTTTTCTATGGAGTGGAGAAACAAGTTAAAAGCAAATAAATGCACAACTTTAGAATGGCCAAACCTCATTGTATTACGAACTAAGTGTCCTCTTTCTAGTTAGAAAAGTGTGAAGGAGCATCGAGGCTCTTCCTTTCTATGGATTTCTTGTTTTCGGCATCATAACCCTAATTTGTGAGGGAGAGAGTGACTAATTTAGAATGGATGAAGATGACAGCTAAGGAAAGAGGAGAGAGGGATGCATGGAGCTTTGATACAGGTTTTCTTTCAAGGAGATCAAGACAGGAGGGAGAAACGTAAAGAATGAGCAAGGAAAAGTAGGAATGAGAAGTGATCAGAGCACAAAGGGATTGCAAGGGGGAGGTGTGAACTTGCATTTGCTAGTGCAGGAAGATGAAAACCTGCGAGGGAAGATGAATGATAAGTGATTTGACCTTATTTTGAAAGGGGCTGCAAGTGGGAGGCAGGAACTTGCATTTCCTAGTGAGCGAAAATGAAAACATGAACATGGAGGCAAACCTAGAGAGATCTAGTTAGATTTAAAATTTTGAACCGACAGGTACAACCTGAAAGAAAACTTGAGCATGGTTATAGTTTGGGGACTGCAGACGCCCTTTGAGGAGATCCCGGAGTGCTTTATAGAGGGTGGAGTAGCATCCTGAATCTGTTGGCTCATGACAGTCTCCTTATTGGCCAACCAAGCGAGTGAGATCATCTAAATGGAGAAGGCATGTTGCTTTTTTAAAGCCAGGCTACCACCCCCCACCTAAACAATCACCAAAGTGTGGAACCATACCAATGATCTTGAACAAGCACTATTAGATTGGCTGTCCTAAAAGATAGCTCCATAAGCAGTGGGAATTGTTTACAGTAGGTCCAGTGGGAAGACCACCTTGCGGAGCCAGCAAGATGAACTCGGGTAGGTGCAGCTCCAAGAGAAGATACAATCTATGCTACAGATGTGCTAAGAAAGTTCCATCAGGTGTGTGGATCTCTGCTAATGAACTTTCCCATACCCACGAGACTCAAGCTGAGACATACGATGTCAAGAATACACAGATTTGGTCAAGTAGGTCAAGATATTTGGAGCAGAGCCATAGATGGACATGACCCACCTAGTTGAGGATGTTGATATGCATCCATTATTTTCAGAGTATGCAGATACTTCTGCTGGATACCTCAACATATGATGTGGGCTATGATGATAACTCTGCTGAGATTCCTCACAATGAGATCGCATGGGACTCTCACTAAGGATTATCGATGGCCGTGTATGATCCTCCCAATATGTCTTGATCCCATGGTCAACCTTGTGGTTGACATGAAGGAAGAGTCTTTTTCAGCATGATTGTTCCCTTTCATGTTTGTCCATTTTGTAGGTGTCTATTCATGCACGGTGTCCTCACGTAGGTTTCATGATTCTTGTGACATGTCTCTCTCTACAAGGTTCAAGTGTGGCGTCCATGAGTCAGTTTCCTTGCATGTCACATCAGGCACAGAAAGATTAAACGATTTGTTTAACGTATATATTGAAAAGAGATTGATGCTGAATGCCAACCTTTAAGTGGTTGCACATTTGTCATTTGTAAGACATCATTCTTATTCATGTGATACATTGTGTGTGATTGAGTGAAAGAGTCATGTGAAAGAGCTAGCTGAACAGTTCGATGTCCTACATGTTTCACGCATCTGCCATGAAACGAACCGGATGGGATACATGAACCAGTCCTCCCCTTGCTGGAGACGAATCCCTGCCAAAGTGTGCTCCCCAAACCTTGGGTTGATATAGAAGTCTTGGACCAATCAAGATTGCATAGGATGGGTTCAGAAGAGAGAGCACCCTTGATTTGCACAAACCCTTGATCACAATCCTCACTCCAAGAGAAATCAACACCATCTTTCAAAAGCATAGTCATGGGTCTAATCAAAGCGGAATATCCACATGCTCATGTTCGCACACAAATATATACACATAATACCATCTTTTCCCATGCGATAGAGTTGGCCTACGATTAGTTGGTATGGTTCCGCGTCTTTAATGAGTTTGCAGGCTATGTCTTTAGGACTTTATCGACATGTAACCCATTTGCCAAGTAGTGGCCTATTTCAGCTGCCCATTCCAGAATTATGTCAACGAGAAATAAGGGAGCATCTGGGAGCTCATCCTCGACTCCTGTTGGAGATTTTTCATTGGGAATCCTTGAGAGGTGGTTGGCTAGGACGGGGTCTTTCCTTTATGCATCATGACTCTGAAGTTGAACTCCAAGAGGATTAACATCCACCTTGTTATGCGTCTTGTCATGTAGGACTTATTAACTAGATATAATAGTGTCTGATGATTTAAAAAAAGACCAACTAATTGGCTAACAAGTAATGCCTAAACTTCTTAACTGCATAAACCATGGCTAGACCTTCCCTCTCTGTTGTAGTGTAATTAACCTCGGCATCGTTTAATTGCCAGCTGGAAAAGTACACAAGGTAGTCCAAGTTGTACTCCCCTGTTTGGGACTAACACACATCCGATGGCAAGGTTTGAGACATCTATGTGGACTTGGAATATTAGATTCCATTTCAGGGCCTACAATACTGGTGTTGTAGCCAGAGCTATCTTGAGGGCTTCAAAGGATCTCTGACACTCCTCGGTCCACTCAAAGACTACCAACAACTTATACAATGGCTAGGCTATGTTTTCGTAGAACAAGATGAATATTTGATAGTAGCCCATATGTCCTATAAAGCGCTTCACTCCTTTGGCGTTCGTGGGTGGGCATAGCTCCAGAATGAGCTTGATGTTATTGTAATCCATGGAGATCCCGTTCTTGGACACTATGTGTCCAAGAATTACTCCCTGTTTGACCCAAATTTGACACTTGAGAGGATTAGGGAAGTCTAGTACATTCTACACCCCTCAAGGACTAGCTTTAGGTATTTTAGATGATCATCCCATTTTGAATTCACGCACAGGTTGTCCAAGAAGACTTCTACGAAGTCTCCTAGTTACTCCTTGAAGGCGGTGATCATCAGCCGCTAAAATGTGGTGGGCACGTTGGTGAGTCCAAATATCATCACATTGACTACATACACACCCCATTCGGTTTCAAAGGAAGTTTTATGTTGATCTTCCGGGGTGATGGATACCTGATTGTACCTAGAAAACCCATCTAGGAAGCTGTAAGCTTCCTTCCCGGCTACCCTTTCTAGAACATGTTCTGTGAAAGGCAATGGGTAGAGGTTGCAACCTGTGGGAGCATTGAACTTTTTCAAGTCCACACATACCCGGATTTTTTCATTCTTCTTTAGGACTATCACAATCGAGCGCCAATCATGTACGAGTCCGGACATTCGCAGGAAGGGCCTACCTAGGATGACTTCATATCCGGGCTGCTTGGTAAAGTCCATAACCACAAATCGAAACGCCAAGCACCTTAATGTTAATACTCCTGAGAACTCCCAGGGGATCAGCAGTTCCACCGTCAGCTAGCTTCACTAGAAGATGGGTTGGCTCGAGGGAAGGTCTCCCCCACAATTCCTAACACTCTTTGGTGCAAACACTTATACCTACTCCACCATCTAGGATGGCATCAAGCTTTTGGTTGTGGTACGTTATGAGGATAGCTGCATTGGTGTCATCACCTTCAAAGTATTGGCCTAATTTATTGATGGGAACCGTAGGTAGGTTCCAACCCTCCTCTTGTGGATGGTTTTCTTTGGGGTTGGTAGGTTCTTGGGCTAGGATTTGTTGCCCATTCATATAGCTTGAGATGTCTCGCCAGAGGGTAGGATTCCCCTGCATCAAGGATGCAATTCACATCTTGACCTCTATGGAGAGCAAGGCCGCTAACCCGTCAATATCACGTGTTTCCTGTGAGGCCTCCCTTTCCACCGATGTGGCTCATCAAAGCCATAGAGGTCTTCCTCCTCTCTCAAGTTCTGCAACAGGGGGTCCTCTTGAAACATCCACTGCATCAAGTCTGGGACCTCTGAGTTATCGGAGTTAGGTGGTTCCTCTCTTTCCACTCTCTCTGGCACCCTAAGTACCTTCTCATCCCTATCAGTTGTTAGGTAGTTAGGGTGGATGGTATCCGACCCTTTTTTTACCTTGATTCTATGCTCAAATTTCTCTTCGCATTACGGTACCAAGTTTTGAGTCTATTAAGCATTGTCTCTTTAAGACCGGGTTTGAATAAGCTCCCTTATTAGCAGGTGGAGATGTGAGGCCTTGGGCTTGCATTGGTTTCTTTACGTCTAGGATCATCCAGGGAAGGGGCTCGTCTGTATGTAGAGGAGGCGGCAAGGGTGGCCATCTCCTCATTTGAACCATCTTGGATGAGCACTTGATTTTGTTCATTCACCCACCTTGGTGACCTTCTTGGGCTTGGTTTCCCAACCACTGATCACACCAAATATCAGGTGCACCAAAGTATGTATGCCACAATGTAAGGTAAACCCTCAGTGCGGTCAGTCATGGGATGCCTTCCTGCACTTGCATGTAGCCTAGTTGGCAATGTGCCAACTCTATCTGAAGCCGTCCAGCCATCAGGCCACACATGGCCCCCATCTGGTGTCCAAACCAAGACCTACCGGATAACCGAGCTACTCAAATGCCTTCTCCTCATATGGGGGGCTTACAAGTAGAGTTAGCTAGTTCCCGCGTAGTTACACGAGAGTGGAGCATTGATATCTAACAAAAAAGAGAGGTGAGAGTGAGTTAGCTCTTAGCCAAAATGCTAATTCTTCACTCCTACCTGGATCCATTAAACCTCTGACATTGAGAGTCAAGAAAGTTAATGATTTATCTAACATTCTTCTTCTTCCCCTTTTTAGCCCTAGGGTTGGGGCTGTTCATTGGCATTGAGGTTACCTTAGATTGTCTTCTCTTATGTTGAACTACTATGAAGGATTTGTCTTGACGAGTGACTTCCTGAGAAGGTGTAGTATCATGAGTGGCCTTTCTTGGATCATCCTCTGAGTCTTCTTCACTAGCTTCTACCTCTTCCATGGCATCTTCCCTGTTAACATCCTCTTCAAATTCTTTTGACCAACCAGCCATGACCATGTTATCCTCTTGATTGACATTGACTTCCTTCTCCAAACTTTCTTCTTGCTCTTTGGGTGGATCAAAGAGATTTTTGTTGAGTGTTTCTATTTGTCTGTTGTCCTTTTCACTCCTCTTGTTAGAGACCTGTCTAGAAGACTGGCCCTTAGAAGCAGGGTTCTGTGTTTTAGGGACCCACTTTTTAGTAGGGCTTTGTAGCATTGGCTTCTGGCTCCTTAGCTTTGGGACTCTTTAAAGGACTGTTCTTGACCACGTGTGGATAGACCACACAAAAAGCAAGAATGAGGGAGATTTTAATAAGAAAGGGGTTGTTCCCTGAATACACTACCATTTCTGTTAAGAATGGTAAGTGTTCCAAGCATCTCTTCTGCTATGTCCATTTTGATGCAAATCTGAGGATTCCCCTTGGGGTTGATAAAGTTTTCTTGCTCTTCTCCAAGAACTTCTCCTAGTCCACTACATAAGGAGGGAAGCTGGTTACACAAGTACAGAGGCAAGTCTGTGAGCTCTACCCATACAGGAATCTTAGTAGATCTAGGAGAGTCTGGAGAAAATTTTTTGGACCACCAGTCAAGATATGAGGGCTGATTCCTAATAGTCCAAAGACTATTTTGCATGGCTCTAGAAGCCATTTCTGGTTTCTCAAAAAGAAAGACAAAAAAGCCTTTCTTGAGGAATCTTACATTTAAAACATTTATAACTTTCCTAATCCAGTTCATCCTGATCCAGGATTCAATGAAAGTGAGAGGGGGTCTTACTCCAGGCAGAAAGCCTACTAACGCATGAGTTCTAAGCCAGACTAGAGAGTCTTGAAGAAGATTGTCATCTAAGAAAGCTTTTACTGACTTACCTTCTCCATCTACTCTGCTGAATCCTCTCCATTAGCATGTTGTGCTCCATCCTCATATGGTTGTGAAGCATGTCAAGGTTCTGAGATGCCCGATGATGGATGGTCTTCAACTTCTTTCTCGTAGGCTGAGGGTAGCCTCTTGTCTCTCGTAATCTGCCCAATATCTTCTCTATCTCTTCTTGTGTCCTTGCTTAAGGAGCCTCCACAGAATGAGGGAGCTCTGTCTGATGTCTTTGGTCGGGGTCCATTATCTCCTGTTTTATCATTTCTCATGGTTCCAATTTCACGTGCAAGCTTGGAGCGAGAGCTGGCACCGGTGCCTGCAGCTCCTCCTTCACCTTTGTCGCCAGCTTCTCTTCACTGGAGGGACTGCATGAGATGCTCCTTGTGTAAGCCTCTGGCCACCAAGGGCCCGTCTACACTAGAAGGGCCAATACAAGTACATGTTATTGGGGGGAGGGTGAAGAAGCCACCCCGTGGCTTCTGAGCTGCATGCGCATAAGAGGGGTGCACAGCTCCTCCTCATCCTCCTCTTCCACCATGGGCAATCGAGCTAGTTCCATGTCTCATAGGTGGCGATTCACATTCCGGAGACTGTTTGAATATAAGAGCAGGGAAGCGGGTATCATTAGCCAAGTTGAAGCGTTCTAGCAGCTGAGGTAAGGGGGTGTTGACGTCCAAGAAATCAAACAAGAAGTCAATTTCAAAAGGTCGATGAGGTAAGTCAAAAGCGATGTTGAGAGGGTTGATGGGAGTGGAGGCATACAGACGGACGGATCTAACATCCCCCTCATGGCCTCTACCGCTGTCTCCATCATCCTTTGTCTCCATCGCTCCTTCTGAAAATCTAATCACAATGGCAAATTTTCATCTACCAGCTGGTATTGTTAGTGACCGGGATAGCAAATTTAACAGCCATTTTTGGAGGGCTGTGTTTAGAAGATTGGAAACTTCGTTGAATATGAGCACCATGGATCATCCATAGAGTGATGGTCAAACTGAAAGGGTCAATCAAATCATTGAGAATATGCTTCGAGCATATGTAAGTAAACGGCAAACTAAATGGGAAAAGTATTGTCCTATATTAGAATTTGCATATAACATTGCTAAACATTCAACTACAAGCTTTAGTCAAGCTTTAGTCAATTCATGATTATGTATGGATTTCAACTAAGATCCCCAATGGCAGTGGGACTCGAAAAGGAGAAGGTTCAAGCGGCCAAAGACTTTCTTGACGATATGAATCAGATGCTTAAGTTAGCTAAAGATAGCATAAGAAGAGCTCAAGATAGAGCATGAAGTTATGTAAACCCCCATCGTAGAAGGTTGGAGTTTGAAGTAAATGAGAAAGACTATCTCAAGCTACGTGAATCTTCAGAATCTCTAAAGACAGGTAAATCTCTGAAGTTGTCTCCTAGGTATTGTGGGCCATTCACAATACTTGAGAGAATTGGAGCCTTACCTGAGGGATGTATAGTACATCTAGTTTTCCATGTTTGTAGGCTAAAAAGAAAATTCAGAGATGATGATAAGCTCATCGGAAATGAAGCCGTAGTTGAACTCGTTGAACCTACATCTTTACCACATGAATCGGAAAGAATTTTAGAGAGGCAAGAAAAAAGAATATGACATACAATATGACAAGAATGTCTGGTTAAGTGCAAAGGTAGACTTGAAGAGAGTTCAACATGGGAAAGGGTAAGCAACTTTTTGGGGAGGTTTCCAATTTTGTTTTCGAGGACGTAAACCATTCTTAAGCGCAAGGGAATGTTACGTCATCCATAATCACGGAAGTCTGAGGATCAATTATGGTGAGGCGGGAAACCGAGAGGGCTCGACAGTGCTTGGTTATGGGAGCCTAGAGGGTTGGGGACTAGGAGCTATTCTAGGCCTAGGCAAGAATGGGGAGTGCAATGTAAAGGCTAGAAAGATACTAAGGTCCTTTATGGACATATGGCACTCAGGTGAGCTCCAAGTGGTAAGCATTAGGCAAGGAGGGAGCGTTCCAGAGAAAGAGCTCAAAAAGAAGGAAGAAAAATGAGAGAGCTCGAGGGGACCCGCGACTGGGTTGTTATTTTTGAGAGAGTCCTCTATGAAGTTGGAGACGTTACATTGCTCCTTTGGTAAGTCGGCACTTGGTTAAAGTAGTCGTATTGTTGATATGTCACTAGATCTCCTTGTGGCTCATTGATTGGCATGATGTTGATGGGCGATGTTGAGCCTGATGTAGCCTCTGGCTCTTGCTACTGCTACACTCATGGAGATATATTGGTTGCAACCATGCATCCAACTGTAGCATCTTGTGGGGAAATTCCTCATTTTCTACCTCCCTATTAGGCATGTCTTCTGAGGCATCCACATTTGGCAATGTGGTAGTAGGAGAAGATGATGGCTCCCACACAAGTAAAAAGAGGATGTCTAGATCCTCAATAGGTTGTGGTGACAAGGGGAGAGTCATTTCTTTTTCTTGTACCTCTTTACTAATGATTACTGCCAATAAGTCAGGAGTCTTACATTTTTTGCTAGGTGAACCATTGAGTTACTTTGTGAAGAAGATGACCAAATGTTGGATCCAGTCTTGCTTTAGATGACTACTGAGCAAGACAAATCTGTGGACTGCGAGGGATTGATTCTTGCCACACTTGACCCCAGGATTGTTGATAGGAATGTTGCTGCTTCCTTGAGTTGAGGGTTGATGATTGTGCGAAGTAGTATCCCATCCCTATGGAACTTGGTATCCTTGGTGAGGAGAAGCTGAATTTCAAGAAATTTGGCATTGGCAAGCGATGTGGGGTATTTTCCCCCTTTAGTTGGGAGTGAGAAGGCCCTCTGGATCACTATACTATCGAGTATAATGTTGAGTTGACTCTGATTTATAGTGATGGTGCTGTATTTGCCAACCTGTGCATCGCTAGAGTGGTAAGAATGGAGAAATTCTTGGATGTAAATGTGGTCATCATAGGATTGTCCTTCAAGGATTGGAGGCTCTCAAACAAACATCCAAGTCCCCTTTTCTCTAAGAAACCTTTTGCATCATTGGAAAGTGAATAAGTCAATGGAGGTGGCCACACAAGCTCCAAGGACTGGGCCTCATCAATGGTTGTGTAGGTGGGCAATAACTAGGGTAGAATTTGTTCTTCTTCTATCTCCATGTCATGCCCATACTCCTCATCGAAGCTATCACTTTGAACCACAAATGCCTATGGTCACCTTGGTTGAGAGGAGGTAGATGGTTGCAGAAGTTGGCGGGGGTCTCGTGGGCTAAGGTTGTGGGCTCTTTATTTGAATCCTCTTTAGCTGTGGCATTGCTTTTGTACCTGCATCCATTTTTGATAGGGTGTACCGTTGATCATTAGATTAGTTGGTATGCAGGTATGACAGTTGTGTGTGTAGTGTGAGAGATGTGATTTTAGCACATGCTTTGAGAGTGCGGAATGAAAGTGTGTGGCACAATGATTGATACAATCTACTACCTGTTTATGCAAAAGCATGTGATTTCACGTGACCTAAGCTAGCTAGGGACTTATTTTGCTAGGATTTCCTAGGGCAGCTAGGACTCAATCATCATCACCTCTGAGCCCTAGGTTGAAATCAATTGATGCTACCTATATGTGTGAAGACGTACATATGCTAGGGTGAGTGCTTGTGATACAATCTAATACTAACTATGGAAGACTTGGGGCTCCTAAATCTTCAGTATTGTCAGGGATGGCTTGCGTGTTGATATATTAGCGCTTCAATTGGCTCCCATTTATTGTTGTGGTGAATTGGACTCCATCCAATGTTTCCAGCAGCACAACTCCAATGGGATTCATCTTTTTGACTCTATAAGGTCCTTGACCTAGATATTTCAGTTTGCCCTTGTGTACTTTGGCATTGTAGAGCAGAACTAGGTCACCTTCCCTAATCTCTTTATCTTTAAGGTTTCTGTCAAAGCATGCTTTCTTTCTTCATTTTTTTGTTGTCATGGTATGATAGGCAACTAACCTTGTCCCTATACGCCACCAATATCCTACTAAGAGGATTTGTCTTGATGTTGCTTCCCCTGCAAAGTGTCCTCTGGCATCACGCACTTCACAGATGATGAGTGGAATTTCATGTGGCATGGCACATTTGCACAGGATGTGATATTTTCCTAATTTATAGAATTGGCCGCCAAGAGTTGATATGGTGTAGATTTGATTATCAGTTCTCTAGCTTCAACTGGTCGCAATTCTGGCGAGGGTCTTCCTATCATTAAGTATCCAATGATATCTGCACACCAATCTGGAACAGCATCTATTTGAAATAGTGTGGCATCTGGCAAGTCATATTCTATTCCAGTGGGTTCTTCTCCTAATGTGACACAAGACATGTGATCGTCAATGTAGAGTTGGGTGCCTTTGCGGACCACTATTTTGTAATTGAATTCTTGAAGCAAAAGGAACCATCTGGTTATTCTTCCTGTTGTACATGAATGGTACACAAGATAAAGCAGTGCTTGATGGTCGGTGTAGAAGACAAAATCATTTGCCAATAAATAGTGTCAAAATTTCTTAATACTATGCACCATTGCCAGTGCTTCTCTTTCTGTGGTGGTATAGTTGATTTCTGCATCATTGAGTTGTTGACGAGCAAAGTAGACTACATAGTCTTTCTTATGTTCACTAGGTTGGCAAAGCACACTCCCAATTGCATACTTGGTGGCATCAGTATATGAACATGAAAATAAATATCCTAATTGGGAGATATAAGGATGGATGTTGTAATTAGGTGCCACTTTAGAAGCTCAGATCGAACTCTTCTGTCCATAATAATTCCACCAACAATTTGTAAAGTGGTCCAGCTATCATGGCATACCACAAGATAAATCTTCTATAGTAGGCGGCATGTCCCATAAAGACCTGCACACCTTTGGAATTTTTATGAGGTGGCAATTCCATGATGATTTTAATTTTTTCCATGTCAATTGCAATCCCATGTTGAGAAATGATGTGTCCCAAAACAATTTCGTGGGTGACCATGAACTGATATTTTATTGGATTTAGGGAGATGCCATATTCCCTGCATTTGATTAAAACTGCTTCAAGACATTTTAAGGTCTTTCTTATTGGAGTGGATGCACAAATTTTTCAAGGATACCTGTAGGAAATTATTCAGTAATTGAAGATAGTGAACAAGACTCTCTGGAATGTGCCAAGGGCATTACATAAGCGAAAGGGCATGCCTCTATAGGCAAAGATTTCCCATTCTATAGCAAATGCTATTTTGGATTGGTCGTTCGGAGCAATTTGCACTTGGTTCTAGCCACTAAAGCCATCCAAGAAGCTCTATATCTCTGATCCAGCCACCTTTCCAACACTGTTTCTATTAGGGTTAGGGGATAGTGATCCCTAATCGTGGCAGCATTCACATTCTTTAACTTGACACATGTCCTTAGCTACTCATTGTATTTAGGCACGATGACGAGGGGTGAAACCCAATTAATGTGCTGTATCTCATACATGAATCTTGCATCTAAGAGTTTTTCTAGTTCTTCATAGACCATGGTGCCATATTTTGGATTTGGTCTATATGGTCCACATACCTTAAGGGTGGACACCTTCCCTAATAGGCATCGTGTGTGGTGAAATTCCCTTCATCTCCTTGTATGACCATGCTAGGCAATCATGGTATTCCATTAGGAGTGCTTTTAGCTTTGTTTCATCTTCTTGTGTGAGTTGTTTCCCAATGAATACCAATTTTTCTTCCTCCCCTTCAAGGGCGAGGTTTATGGTTTTGCTTTTGGCCGATCCCTCATAGATGGGAGTCTCTCCAATGCTATCAGTTTCTTGCACTTTTGATTCTCATACTGGTCTTGGCATTGCTATAGGGACACTACCACTGGTATAGTTCTTGCAATACTTTGGTACTTCATGAAGATCAACCTCTAATGGTGTTGAACTAGCCATGCATGGGCTATGGTCACTAGGTGGCATAGTATCATTAATCCATTTTTAAGGATCTTTTTGACTTTCTTTTTATAGAATCTCATTATCAAGCTTCATCCACACGTGTGGCTTAAACTTCCAAAACTCGTGGTACAGGCGTGAGGGGAGGGGCGGTGGAGGGTGTGAGAGGAGGGCCGACGGAGGGAGGTCTACAGAGGCTGGAGCTCAAAGGTGGGGCGGAGCATTGAGGAGGCAATGGGGCGATGGCAAGGAAGGGGCGTCGTTAGACGAGGCAGAGGCTTGGGCCGATGGCGTGGCAGAATAGGGCGACGTCGTCTCACAAAATGACGACTAGAGAGGTCGGGCGGAGTTAAGCCACTACGACAGGGCAATCGAGTGGGGCATCGCAGGCATCGGTGAACGTGGGGAGTAGGCGGGGCAAGCGCTACCACCGATGCACGGGCTAGTGGGTGCGAGCTCTGTCGTCGGTGCTAGGCATCGCGAGCGAGTGCTTACACCTCTGTGGCACCTTATGTGGTGATCGCCACCTTGAGGTGGCCGACCTTTAGGCTTGAGTGGAGGATGGATAGGGGGTGGGTTAAGGGGGAGAGAGAGAGAGAGAGAGAGAGAGAGAGAGAGAGAGAGAGAGCGGGGGGCGGGAGGGGGCGTGCTAAGGGGTGGTGGAGGGGGTTGGTAGGGATGGGATGGCGGGGGAAGGGGGGGCAGAGGGGGATATTTTGTGTGTTCTCAATTTATTTGGGATATTTTCAATCTTTAGAATAGAGTTTATATTTTACAAAACCAAAATGTTTTGCTTGAATCAGATAGGAAATTCAGATTGCAAATCTGATCACACAGATGATGACTGCAATGGTTTTTATCATATAGGAGGGTTTGTTTATTATCAAATTAACAATATATCACATCAAAATTAATCAAAAATTTTGGTTCTAAAATTTAGTATTCACGTGTATCGGGATACTATCCTATGCCGACAAGTTCCATATATTTCACAAACAATTGGTGCATTAAGAAGATGCATTTCTAGGTCTAAAAGAAGTCTAGGATGAGGTTTGTTTTTCTCACAAAGATTAGATTTCCGTTTCACGTGATATTAGAGAGGATGTTACACCTTTACACCTCCAATGTGATGTGGGAGCAACAAGCTAAGTACCCAAACCTACTATTTGAAGACCCTGCATCCACAAGTTCCCTAGTTTGGAATTTCAATCCCTTTTTTTAAATTATTCAAAAGTAGTAAATGGACTGGCAGAAACCGTAACTAATCGCTCTACAAAATTAAAATCTCTTAATTAATGTCTCTCTAACCCCCCTAATCACCCAATTATTAATTAAGCTAAGCTCTAAACCCCCCTAATCGCTTAATTATTAATTAACCTAGCGTATACCTCCCCCACCCCCCGCACTCCGCTGCTGCAACTCTGCTCCTCCGCGCTCGCTCCTTAGTCTCCGCCCTCCTTTGCCCGCGCTCGCTCCTTACTCTCCGCGCTCCCTCCTTCTCCTCCCACTACTCCTGGTTCCTCCTCCCTCCCCCCACTCCTCCTCCCCCTCCTCATCTTCCTCCACTCCTCCTCCTCCTCCTTCTCCCCCTCCTCCTTCCTCCTCCGCTGTGTGCTTCCTCCCCACTCCTCATCCCCCTTCTTCCTCCATGTTTGTATTGGGAGGGCTTCACAGCCCCCCCTGCATGTTCTCTGCCGAGCTCCCCCCTCCTCCTCTTATACGCACGTAGGCGGCTAAAGCTTCTACAGCATGTAGACTCTAGAACTTTCCTGGCGGAAGCTGGCAGAAGGATTGACAAGATGCAAGCATTCATTAATTGATTCATTCATTCATTCAAGTTCCAACCTTAATACCTTCATTCACGTTTGTGACAACTAATTAATTGAATTTCCCATTTTTCACGCTAGGGGGACTTATTGGACCAATCAATCAAAAAACTCCAAAATGAAAGAGTGTTCGTTGCATTCTATAGATGATAATTGTAATTTGGATCAAAACATGCATTGTATGAAAGATAATGTTGATTGGAGCAAAATAGTATTTCAAACGATCATAATAACCAAGTTGATGATCCATTACCCGAACAGTATATGTATATGTGATGAAGAAACTGTCATCACGCAATTCATTCTTTCTCTTAAAGATGATGTGCATGAAGATTAGATTATTAATCAACGCAAAAACATAGACGTGAATTCAAAAGAAATGCAAGAGGATGTAAATTCATAAATAGATTTTCTTGATTTGGGTGGTGATGATGATATTTTCTTTGATGCACATACTCTTACAAATGAGCAGCCTGGAGATTCGTGCTGATGTGTTGAATACATATTCATATTTTGATTCAAGAAGACCAAGCGCAGTTTCTAATACCCATGCAATGTCTACTTCCTAATATAGTTTCACAAAAAACAATTTTAAATAATGGTCGAAAAGATGTTAGTCATATTGGGTCATGCTGATGGGATGGAGTGGATGAAACTACGGGTGTAAAGAAGAACCAAGAGAGCCAAAAGAGCCCAGAATAGCTCTTAAACAACCACAATTTCATATCGAATATCTCCCAACGCTTGGCCTCTATACAAATATACATGAAAATTGAAATTCAAAAAGTCCAATACCACTAATAGAAATAGAAATAGAAATATATCAAACAAAAATAGGCAATCTGCAAATAGAAATAGAAATTCTACAAACAAAAATTCGAAAAAGCAATTTTTGATATTTAAGAACTGAGATATCATCACGGATATTGGTTCATAACTCATGAATATATTTTTAAGAATTTCTCTATCAATACAGAAGATGATTTGAAGATGGTGAAATACAAATTTTAGATAGGAAAAAGATTCAGCAATGTCAAATTTTTAAATATGATATACAAAAAATCAGAGCTTTATTTCAAGAAGACAACTTTTTATTTTAAAAGATTACAAGAAATCATTATCTAAGTAATCTATATCTTCATATTCATTTTTTGATTTGGTTTTTGATTAGGCACAGTGATGCCTATGACATTTCTACTATGTCTGAATGGAGTGAAGATATAATTCATTCATGGTCCTATGATTTTATTTTGGACAATTTTCATTGGATGATATTATATTTTATTGCTTCATATCCTTGGCATTTTGATATAAAATGGTGGAACTATATTTTTTCATGTGCTCTTGCATTGTACTTGAGCACATGATGATGATATGCACTTAGCTTAGTTTTTCTTTATTGCAAAATAAGTCCTTTCTTTTGGGTTTGGTAGATAGCCCTGTCTGGAGGTAGGTTGAACATTGGTATTGCACCAAGCTCCTATCTCTCTTTTTTGGCATAGTCTTGAATTGGTGTGATGTTACATCAAGTGGCAGGTCTATAATGGTCCTACAAATGATTCACTCGGTTCAAATAGATAGAATTTCAAGAAAATTTAACCACCAAGTGTCCCAGTGTTAGCAATGGAAATATTCACTGACTCAAAGTTAGGAAGCACTCACCAATAAAGTGTATTTACACTATGGGATGTAGAGAGTTGTGTCCTTCGTGGGGTTACAAACTCCCTAACCTACCCTCACCATGGATATCTCTTTTCTCTTTTCATCTTTAGGGTGATTTGTGAATCCTAACAAAGAGGCAAATACAAGTGTCATGCCATTCTTTTAATTTTGTTGCCCTACTAGAATCTTCATATGAAACAAGGCTCACCATCATCATCCATTCTTTTAATGTTGTTGCCCTCTAAAATCTTCACATTAAGCGAGCCTCACCATCATCATTGGCTCTTTTAATTTTTTACCGTACTAAAATCTTCACATGAAGTAGACTCACAGTCCCTTTGCATTCCTTTTCTCCTTTCTCGACATAACTCTGCTTGCATAGTTTGACAGCCCCACCTTTCCCCCCATCTCGATTCCCACCATTCTCACAATCTAGTCCCTAGTAGCAACCTGTTGCACTTTGACTCCCTTCCCCACTCTCCCTCGAGTACTATCCCCCCTCAGGTGGTAAACCCCCTGGAATCCTATCACCTCCTCTCATTCTCATGCTTCCCAATGCCCTTGCCCCGCCTTCTTAAATCGTCCCCTTCCTTTGCTCTCCATGCCTAGTGGTGCTCCTAGCACCCCCCTTGAATCTCTACCGATTGCCCTTAGCACCCGCCCTTTGAATGTATGGCTTTCCCATCATGTCTTCTCCCCTTCTCTTTGCACCCGATGGCACCCTTGTACGCCCCCTCAAATCTCTTGAATCTCTACCCAATGTCCCCCTCAAATGCCATCCTCTCCCCTTTCTCTCTATGCCTAATGGTGCTCTTGGTCGCCCCCCCCCCCCCCTCGCCTCAAATCTCTACCCACCACAAGCCTCCCTGCCTCACTCACATTCAACATATGACTAGTTGATCTTACCAAGATGGAACCTTTGGGGATTATCGATGACATACCAACCAAAACCGGTAGAGTCAGGTTTGTTGCTGTAACATTCCCCATATTTGATTCCCAAAGGATTGATAGCATATTTGATGGCAACAATTGATCTGCAAAGGTGCCTTCCTTTGGCATTGCAAGGCTGAAGGTTACATACAGATTGTAGGCATAGAGAACAATTCTTCCATCTAGGAGCCATAATTAGTTTAATTGTGGATGTGTTTTTTGGGCAGGAGAAGTTTGTGCCCACGAGGTGCTTGAGATAATAACTACTTTAATAACCTACAAGGTTGCTAGCTTGTAAGCTACTTATCAAGAATATCTACAACCCTCATTCTTCCCCCCTTATTTCCTTTATTGCAAAGAGTCCACTTTACTTGTTGGGAGATTATGTAAGCAGGTGTGGTGACCACCCCACAGAGAAGATCTACACACCATGGAGAACTTGTCCAAATTAGATTGGGAGGGACGCCAACGAGACAAGTAGAAGATGGCCATAGGATAAATGCCCTGGTTAAGGATCATGTTCCTCGTCCTTGGCAAATCTGATTGGTAGCCTCTCCACCTTGGAAATTTACCCTTGAACCTTTGGAAAAGCCATGCCCATCTATCGCCCATTATAACTGGGGACACCTAGAAATTTCAAAACTTTTGCACTTTTACTTACCTGAAGAGGTTGTGAGTACAGTGCAATGATTCTATTTTTGAGAAAGATCTTGAGACTAGGCAAGAGGTTTGAGTGATGTCTTGGAAGATGTAGGACGTGCAAGTTCCATGCTTCCAAACTAGCGATTAAATGTATCGGGTGTAGAAGGCTACTAGACCACACAAATGAACCTTAAGATAAGGCATCCAAAGAAGAGATGCCTTCACTAGATTGAGAATACATACCCATTGTTAATCGTAGAGTGGTTGGTAAGGAAAGGGGATGCATGCAATAGATGGTGGACATGTGGCATGGGACGATGACAAAATCCCATACGCAGCAATGCAAAAGGGGGTGAGGGGAGGGCAGTCTTAAGGCAGCCTGCGCCTGAGTGCTTCTCATACCTTTCTCGGCCTTTAGGCTAAGATCGAGTGTAGTATCTGTTCTTATCAGTTTAATATCTGATACGTGACCCACCGGGTCACATGATATTAACCTAATTTCTTTCTGGGGGCAGTCCCATCCGGCAGCTTGCTGCCTGGGACTGCGCGCGTCGCCTCTGTCTTGCACTACGTAAGAGGCCTGGCGCACCCCTTCTCCCTCCCCCTCCGAGGGGGGGGAGTCCAATCGAAATTCCCAATAAGGAGTCTGTCAACGTCAAGGACGCTTTCTTCGAAGTTGCCAAGTCCGCTTGGCGAGGTTTTGCGCAGAGCCCAAATCTGGAAATATAAGTATCGTATATCTATATCACAGCATAGGCATCTGTTAAATCTTGTTTTGTCACAGTGGAAGCAAGGAAGGGCAGTCGATTCTAGTTCCATTCAGCAGATGGGGCTATGCTGATAGCCAAGCAAAAGGGATATCTTTCATGGCCGGAGGTTGGTCCACAGCGGAGACCAAATTTGGGTGAGTGCTGCAACTAGTGTCTGTAGATGGCTGACGACGCTGGTTGTGTTGAGAAGAAAGGCTGATATCAGTACTGTGCTTGTGTGGCGGATGGGGTAGGTCAAAACTTTCCTCTTGGATCCCACTGTAGCTTCTCCCCAAGGGCCGAGCCCTCCATTAATAGGAAGGAAGTTGGCAATTTCCATTTTAACGTCTCTCATGGGCTCCTCTCCCTGCATCTCAATTCTTGACAAGACTTAATTTATGATTCATACGTGAGAAGAGAGTCCAATGCACGAGGATAGGAAGACTCCCTCTATACACGGAGTCTCATACCACACTACGCTGTGTGGTGTGCTAGTAGCAACGGGATTTCTGCCAGTCGAGAAAGCAATAGTAGACTATTTGTAGGCATGGGACTTCACTAGAGAGATGATCCGATTGTGTTGCCATTCTTCCCATCCGATCCAATATTGGATCCCCGTGACGTCATATTTCTCATGCGTATAAGGTCAACCATCCATTGAACTTTGGGCCTATAATGTAAATCCAAGGAAGTTTTATTGCCTAACGGCAATGCTAGACTAGCTTAAGCCCATTTTAGTTCTCATTTTGTGCACTTTCCATGCATAATACCTTTTTCTACGGAGTAGAGAAACAAGTTCAAGGCAAATCAATGCAACGACTTTAAAATGGTCAGACCTCATTGTATTACGAACTAAGTGTCTTGTTTCTAGGTAGAAAGGAGTGAAGGAGCATTGAGCCCCTTCTTTTCTGTAAGTTTCTTCTACTTTTTTGCATCTATCAAGACAAAGAGGAATCGCAACCCTAATCTGTGAGGGAGAATGACAAATTTAAGATAACCCTAATCTGGTCACGACCGTTGACCCTGGTCGGGCATTCATTATTCAGTTGTATCTATTAGTTCCACTACATCCTCTCCCTATGATTCACTCACTCACATCCACAGCATCACTTTCTGTATTGAGTGCATCACCTTGCGATTGCAGTTAGTAATGAGCAGGAGAGAGAGTGAGCATAGTCTATCTCCCACTACATGAGGTTTATAACGGTCTCCTCGTTCACCAAGCAATCGAGGGATATCATCTGTATGGAGAGGGCATGTTGCCCTTTGTTAGCCAGGCTGCCATCCCTCATGTAAACAATCGTTGAATGTGTCATACCCTAACAATGACTAGATCCTCTGTGCTAAAGGACAGCTCCATAAACAATGTCTATGATTTGCAGTAGTGGTGGGTAATCATCCCTCCTCATTTGCTAGATGGTCCAATGGAAAGGTCACCATGTGTAGCCAAGCAAAAGGAGGAGATCTTTCATGGCCGTAGATGGGTCCATGTCGAGACCAAAACTGGGTGAGTACCTCGTGCGACATGTTAGAAAACAGAGGACAACAAATTTAATATTTTCGTCCACAACGGACACAATACAAAAGTGATGCCCAGTGTGACACCCTCTAGTAGCATAGTGCTATACATAAACCAAAACAGTGGTTCTCCTGCCTCTGTGGCCTGCGTGCCCCCTCTGAGCTTAGGTGGGCCTCGTTGTCGTGCCCCACAGCCTGTGTGCTCTCAAAACACTCAGCCTGCGTGGTCCCTCTCAGCTTAGGTGGGCCTCTTTGTCGTTGCCTTGAGGCTGATCCTCCCGGACAGCCAATGGTAAGGCAGTGCTTGACCTTGATTGCTTGTCCTCCTTGCTGCTCTGGAACGTAGTCTATCTCCCACTACATGAGGTTTATAACGGTCTCCTCGTTCACCAAGCAATCGAGGGATATCATCTGTATGGAGAGGGCATGTTGCCCTTTGTTAGCCAGGCTGCCATCCCTCATGTAAACAATCGTTGAATGTGTCATACCCTAACAATGACTAGATCCTCTGTGCTAAAGGACAGCTCCATAAACAATGTCTATGATTTGCAGTAGTGGTGGGTAGTCATCCCTCCTCATTTGCTAGATGGTCCAATGGAAAGGCCACCATGTGTAGCCAAGCAAAAGGAGGAGATCTTTCATGGCCGTAGATGGGTCCATGTCAAGACCAAAACTGGGTGAGTACCTCGTGCGACATGTTAGAAAACAGAGGACAACAAATTTAATATTTTCGTCCACAACGGACACAATACAAAAGTGATGCCCAGTGTGACACCCTCTAGTAGCATAGTGCTCTACATAAATTAAAACAGTGGTTCTCCTGCCTCTGTGGCCTGCGTGCTCCCTCTGAGCTTAGGTGGGCCTCGTTGTCGTGCCCCACAGCCTGTGTGCTCTCGAAACACTCAGCCTGCGTGGTCCCTCACAGCTTAGGTGGGCCTCGTTGTTGTTGCCTTGAGGCTGATCCTTCGGGACAGCCAATGGTAAGGCAGTGCTTGACCTTGATTGCTTGTCCTCCTTGCTGCTCTGGAACGTAGCCAATGGTGAGGACCAAGCTCCCCCTTTGATCCCTCCTTGCTGCCCTGAATGCCAGCCTAGGATGAGGTCTCCTTCTGAGGTGTTTGTCTGCAGCAATCAGCCTCCTCCTGTGCTTCTCCAAGTACCCTCGATGAAGGGCCCAAATCTGCTGGCCGGTGTTGCTGCTGCAATCTGCTCCTGAAGGGATGCTCCAATGGATGACTTATGAGCCCCCAATGCCTCCCTTTTATAGGGGCTGGCAGCCCCCAAAGTAGACCGACTATTGGCCGACCCACTCAGCCCAATAGCTGACTGGCTGGTCTGTCCAACCGACATTGGCTGGCTGGGTTTGTGCCCAACCAGGTCTGGCCACGTGGCTGACTGCCACTGGTCCAGGCCCAAAGGCCTGCCAATCCGCCTCCTTTCTAGGCCTCGAACTGCCACGCTGCTGGGCCATCCCGTGCAGCCTGTTCACCATTCTCCAAGGCGTGTTCCAGTCCTGAATTTGGTCCAACCACTGCCGCACAGAGGCGCCCTGGCCATCTCGGCCTGTTTGTGGACCTATCTCTGGTCCAGAAGCCTTCTAACCATCCCGTACAGCATGCAGAGACACCCATGAATCTGGTGAAATTGAGTGGTGTACTGCTCCAAGCGACCTATTCCACGCCACCAAAGCTGAGCCAGAACTCCTTGTCCAGAAATGTCCGTCTACGTGGAGCTCCCCTCTGATCTGCTCCTATTGCAGCATCCAATGGCCTTCAGGTATGCTCCTGGGTGCTGCCCACACGGCAGCCTATGTGCTGCCCATGTGGGAGCCCCATGCTCTTGCTTTTGTCTGTGATTATGCTACTCATATGACAGCCACTATGCTGTCCATGTGGCAGCCCTAGGTCCACCTCACCCTTCCTCATTTGGGGGCTTACAAATGGGGAGGTGACCAGTCATATTCCAACACGCCTATTGCTCCAACCAGTGTCCATAGGTAAGTGCAGATGTCTGCCAACACATGATTTGTGTTGAGAAGAAAGGCATCAGTATTGTCCTTGTTGCAGATTACCAGACCTGGGTAGGTCAAACCCACACTCTTGGATCCCACTGTAGCTCTCTCAAGGGGTGGCTCTCCAAGAGCCAAACCCTCCATTAGTGGGAAGGAAGGAAGCAGTTTTCATCTTAATTTTCCTCATGTGCTCACTCTCTGCATCTCAATTCTTTACAAGAATTAATTCATGATTGACACGTGAGAAGAGAGTGCGGATTGCAAACCGACTCCAGTGCACAAGTATAGGAAGACTCTGTCTATAGACTTAGTCTTATACCACACTACCCGTACTTGTACTGTGCTGTGTGCTAGTAGCCATGCCCAATGAGAAGCAGTAGTAGACTATTTCTATGCTTCAGACTCCACTAGAGACATGATCCAATTGTATTGACACATGTCCATTCTTCCCATCCGATCATTAGTTCGGTGATTTGGATCCCCGTGACATCATATTTCAAGCATATGGTGAATCATCAAGGTTAACCATCACTATAGTGAACATTCATTGAACTTTAGGTCTATAGTGTAACATGCTAATCCAAGGAGGTTTAATTGCCCAAATTTGGGTACCAAATGCTAGACTAGCTCACAGTAAGGTCTAAAGCCCATTTTAGTTCTAATTTTGTGCACTTTCCATGCATATTACCTTTTTCTATGGAGTGGAGAAACAAGTTAAAAGCAAATAAATGCACAACTTTAGAATGGCCAAACCTCATTGTATTACGAACTAAGTGTCCTCTTTCTAGTTAGAAAAGTGTGAAGGAGCATCGAGGCTCTTCCTTTCTATGGATTTCTTGTTTTCGGCATCATAACCCTAATTTGTGAGGGAGAGAGTGACTAATTTAGAATGGATGAAGATGACAGCTAAGGAAAGAGGAGAGAGGGATGCATGGAGCTTTGATACAGGTTTTCTTTCAAGGAGATCAAGACAGGAGGGAGAAACGTAAAGAATGAGCAAGGAAAAGTAGGAATGAGAAGTGATCAGAGCACAAAGGGATTGCAAGGGGGAGGTGTGAACTTGCATTTGCTAGTGCAGGAAGATGAAAACCTGCGAGGGAAGATGAATGATAAGTGATTTGACCTTATTTTGAAAGGGGCTGCAAGTGGGAGGCAGGAACTTGCATTTCCTAGTGAGCGAAAATGAAAACATGAACATGGAGGCAAACCTAGAGAGATCTAGTTAGATTTAAAATTTTGAACCGACAGGTACAACCTGAAAGAAAACTTGAGCATGGTTATAGTTTGGGGACTGCAGACGCCCTTTGAGGAGATCCCGGAGTGCTTTATAGAGGGTGGAGTAGCATCCTGAATCTGTTGGCTCATGACAGTCTCCTTATTGGCCAACCAAGCGAGTGAGATCATCTAAATGGAGAAGGCATGTTGCTTTTTTAAAGCCAGGCTACCACCCCCCACCTAAACAATCACCAAAGTGTGGAACCATACCAATGATCTTGAACAAGCACTATTAGATTGGCTGTCCTAAAAGATAGCTCCATAAGCAGTGGGAATTGTTTACAGTAGGTCCAGTGGGAAGACCACCTTGCGGAGCCAGCAAGATGAACTCGGGTAGGTGCAGCTCCAAGAGAAGATACAATCTATGCTACAGATGTGCTAAGAAAGTTCCATCAGGTGTGTGGATCTCTGCTAATGAACTTTCCCATACCCACGAGACTCAAGCTGAGACATACGATGTCAAGAATACACAGATTTGGTCAAGTAGGTCAAGATATTTGGAGCAGAGCCATAGATGGACATGACCCACCTAGTTGAGGATGTTGATATGCATCCATTATTTTCAGAGTATGCAGATACTTCTGCTGGATACCTCAACATATGATGTGGGCTATGATGATAACTCTGCTGAGATTCCTCACAATGAGATCGCATGGGACTCTCACTAAGGATTATCGATGGCCGTGTATGATCCTCCCAATATGTCTTGATCCCATGGTCAACCTTGTGGTTGACATGAAGGAAGAGTCTTTTTCAGCATGATTGTTCCCTTTCATGTTTGTCCATTTTGTAGGTGTCTATTCATGCACGGTGTCCTCACGTAGGTTTCATGATTCTTGTGACATGTCTCTCTCTACAAGGTTCAAGTGTGGCGTCCATGAGTCAGTTTCCTTGCATGTCACATCAGGCACAGAAAGATTAAACGATTTGTTTAACGTATATATTGAAAAGAGATTGATGCTGAATGCCAACCTTTAAGTGGTTGCACATTTGTCATTTGTAAGACATCATTCTTATTCATGTGATACATTGTGTGTGATTGAGTGAAAGAGTCATGTGAAAGAGCTAGCTGAACAGTTCGATGTCCTACATGTTTCACGCATCTGCCATGAAACGAACCGGATGGGATACATGAACCAGTCCTCCCCTTGCTGGAGACGAATCCCTGCCAAAGTGTGCTCCCCAAACCTTGGGTTGATATAGAAGTCTTGGACCAATCAAGATTGCATAGGATGGGTTCAGAAGAGAGAGCACCCTTGATTTGCACAAACCCTTGATCACAATCCTCACTCCAAGAGAAATCAACACCATCTTTCAAAAGCATAGTCATGGGTCTAATCAAAGCGGAATATCCACATGCTCATGTTCGCACACAAATATATACACATAATACCATCTTTTCCCATGCGATAGAGTTGGCCTACGATTAGTTGGTATGGTTCCGCGTCTTTAATGAGTTTGCAGGCTATGTCTTTAGGACTTTATCGACATGTAACCCATTTGCCAAGTAGTGGCCTATTTCAGCTGCCCATTCCAGAATTATGTCAACGAGAAATAAGGGAGCATCTGGGAGCTCATCCTCGACTCCTGTTGGAGATTTTTCATTGGGAATCCTTGAGAGGTGGTTGGCTAGGACGGGGTCTTTCCTTTATGCATCATGACTCTGAAGTTGAACTCCAAGAGGATTAACATCCACCTTGTTATGCGTCTTGTCATGTAGGACTTATTAACTAGATATAATAGTGTCTGATGATTTAAAAAAAGACCAACTAATTGGCTAACAAGTAATGCCTAAACTTCTTAACTGCATAAACCATGGCTAGACCTTCCCTCTCTGTTGTAGTGTAATTAACCTCGGCATCGTTTAATTGCCAGCTGGAAAAGTACACAAGGTAGTCCAAGTTGTACTCCCCTGTTTGGGACTAACACACATCCGATGGCAAGGTTTGAGACATCTATGTGGACTTGGAATATTAGATTCCATTTCAGGGCCTACAATACTGGTGTTGTAGCCAGAGCTATCTTGAGGGCTTCAAAGGATCTCTGACACTCCTCGGTCCACTCAAAGACTACCAACAACTTATACAATGGCTAGGCTATGTTTTCGTAGAACAAGATGAATATTTGATAGTAGCCCATATGTCCTATAAAGCGCTTCACTCCTTTGGCGTTCGTGGGTGGGCATAGCTCCAGAATGAGCTTGATGTTATTGTAATCCATGGAGATCCCGTTCTTGGACACTATGTGTCCAAGAATTACTCCCTGTTTGACCCAAATTTGACACTTGAGAGGATTAGGGAAGTCTAGTACATTCTACACCCCTCAAGGACTAGCTTTAGGTATTTTAGATGATCATCCCATTTTGAATTCACGCACAGGTTGTCCAAGAAGACTTCTACGAAGTCTCCTAGTTACTCCTTGAAGGCGGTGATCATCAGCCGCTAAAATGTGGTGGGCACGTTGGTGAGTCCAAATATCATCACATTGACTACATACACACCCCATTCGGTTTCAAAGGAAGTTTTATGTTGATCTTCCGGGGTGATGGATACCTGATTGTACCTAGAAAACCCATCTAGGAAGCTGTAAGCTTCCTTCCCGGCTACCCTTTCTAGAACATGTTCTGTGAAAGGCAATGGGTAGAGGTTGCAACCTGTGGGAGCATTGAACTTTTTCAAGTCCACACATACCCGGATTTTTTCATTCTTCTTTAGGACTATCACAATCGAGCGCCAATCATGTACGAGTCCGGACATTCGCAGGAAGGGCCTACCTAGGATGACTTCATATCCGGGCTGCTTGGTAAAGTCCATAACCACAAATCGAAACGCCAAGCACCTTAATGTTAATACTCCTGAGAACTCCCAGGGGATCAGCAGTTCCACCGTCAGCTAGCTTCACTAGAAGATGGGTTGGCTCGAGGGAAGGTCTCCCCCACAATTCCTAACACTCTTTGGTGCAAACACTTATACCTACTCCACCATCTAGGATGGCATCAAGCTTTTGGTTGTGGTACGTTATGAGGATAGCTGCATTGGTGTCATCACCTTCAAAGTATTGGCCTAATTTATTGATGGGAACCGTAGGTAGGTTCCAACCCTCCTCTTGTGGATGGTTTTCTTTGGGGTTGGTAGGTTCTTGGGCTAGGATTTGTTGCCCATTCATATAGCTTGAGATGTCTCGCCAGAGGGTAGGATTCCCCTGCATCAAGGATGCAATTCACATCTTGACCTCTATGGAGAGCAAGGCCGCTAACCCGTCAATATCACGTGTTTCCTGTGAGGCCTCCCTTTCCACCGATGTGGCTCATCAAAGCCATAGAGGTCTTCCTCCTCTCTCAAGTTCTGCAACAGGGGGTCCTCTTGAAACATCCACTGCATCAAGTCTGGGACCTCTGAGTTATCGGAGTTAGGTGGTTCCTCTCTTTCCACTCTCTCTGGCACCCTAAGTACCTTCTCATCCCTATCAGTTGTTAGGTGGTTAGGGTGGATGGTATCCGACCCTTTTTTTACCTTGATTCTATGCTCAAATTTCTCTTCGCATTACTATACCAAGTTTTGAGTCTATTAAGCATTGTCTCTTTAAGACCGGGTTTGAATAAGCTCCCTTATTAGCAGGTGGAGATGTGAGGCCTTGGGCTTGCATTGGTTTCTTTACGTCTAGGATCATCCAGGGAAGGGGCTCGTCTGTATGTAGAGGAGGCGGCAAGGGTGGCCATCTCCTCATTTGAACCATCTTGGATGAGCACTTGATTTTGTTCATTCACCCACCTTGGTGACCTTCTTGGGCTTGGTTTCCCAACCACTGATCACACCAAATATCAGGTGCACCAAAGTATGTATGCCACAATGTAAGGTAAACCCTCAGTGCGGTCAGTCATGGGATGCCTTCCTGCACTTGCATGTAGCCTAGTTGGCAATGTGCCAACTCTATCTGAAGCCGTCCAGCCATCAGGCCACACATGGCCCCCATCTGGTGTCCAAACCAAGACCTACCGGATAACCGAGCTACTCAAATGCCTTCTCCTCATATGGGGGGCTTACAAGTAGAGTTAGCTAGTTCCCGCGTAGTTACACGAGAGTGGAGCATTGATATCTAACAAAAAAGAGAGGTGAGAGTGAGTTAGCTCTTAGCCAAAATGCTAATTCTTCACTCCTACCTGGATCCATTAAACCTCTGACATTGAGAGTCAAGAAAGTTAATGATTTATCTAACATTCTTCTTCTTCCCCTTTTTAGCCCTAGGGTTGGGGCTGTTCATTGGCATTGAGGTTACCTTAGATTGTCTTCTCTTATGTTGAACTACTATGAAGGATTTGTCTTGACGAGTGACTTCCTGAGAAGGTGTAGTATCATGAGTGGCCTTTCTTGGATCATCCTCTGAGTCTTCTTCACTAGCTTCTACCTCTTCCATGGCATCTTCCCTGTTAACATCCTCTTCAAATTCTTTTGACCAACCAGCCATGACCATGTTATCCTCTTGATTGACATTGACTTCCTTCTCCAAACTTTCTTCTTGCTCTTTGGGTGGATCAAAGAGATTTTTGTTGAGTGTTTCTATTTGTCTGTTGTCCTTTTCACTCCTCTTGTTAGAGACCTGTCTAGAAGACTGGCCCTTAGAAGCAGGGTTCTGTGTTTTAGGGACCCACTTTTTAGTAGGGCTTTGTAGCATTGGCTTCTGGCTCCTTAGCTTTGGGACTCTTTAAAGGACTGTTCTTGACCACGTGTGGATAGACCACACAAAAAGCAAGAATGAGGGAGATTTTAATAAGAAAGGGGTTGTTCCCTGAATACACTACCATTTCTGTTAAGAATGGTAAGTGTTCCAAGCATCTCTTCTGCTATGTCCATTTTGATGCAAATCTGAGGATTCCCCTTGGGGTTGATAAAGTTTTCTTGCTCTTCTCCAAGAACTTCTCCTAGTCCACTACATAAGGAGGGAAGCTGGTTACACAAGTACAGAGGCAAGTCTGTGAGCTCTACCCATACAGGAATCTTAGTAGATCTAGGAGAGTCTGGAGAAAATTTTTTGGACCACCAGTCAAGATATGAGGGCTGATTCCTAATAGTCCAAAGACTATTTTGCATGGCTCTAGAAGCCATTTCTGGTTTCTCAAAAAGAAAGACAAAAAAGCCTTTCTTGAGGAATCTTACATTTAAAACATTTATAACTTTCCTAATCCAGTTCATCCTGATCCAGGATTCAATGAAAGTGAGAGGGGGTCTTACTCCAGGCAGAAAGCCTACTAACGCATGAGTTCTAAGCCAGACTAGAGAGTCTTGAAGAAGATTGTCATCTAAGAAAGCTTTTACTGACTTACCTTCTCCATCTACTCTGCTGAATCCTCTCCATTAGCATGTTGTGCTCCATCCTCATATGGTTGTGAAGCATGTCAAGGTTCTGAGATGCCCGATGATGGATGGTCTTCAACTTCTTTCTCGTAGGCTGAGGGTAGCCTCTTGTCTCTCGTAATCTGCCCAATATCTTCTCTATCTCTTCTTGTGTCCTTGCTTAAGGAGCCTCCACAGAATGAGGGAGCTCTGTCTGATGTCTTTGGTCGGGGTCCATTATCTCCTGTTTTATCATTTCTCATGGTTCCAATTTCACGTGCAAGCTTGGAGCGAGAGCTGGCACCGGTGCCTGCAGCTCCTCCTTCACCTTTGTCGCCAGCTTCTCTTCACTGGAGGGACTGCATGAGATGCTCCTTGTGTAAGCCTCTGGCCACCAAGGGCCCGTCTACACTAGAAGGGCCAATACAAGTACATGTTATTGGGGGGAGGGTGAAGAAGCCACCCCGTGGCTTCTGAGCTGCATGCGCATAAGAGGGGTGCACAGCTCCTCCTCATCCTCCTCTTCCACCATGGGCAATCGAGCTAGTTCCATGTCTCATAGGTGGCGATTCACATTCCGGAGACTGTTTGAATATAAGAGCAGGGAAGCGGGTATCATTAGCCAAGTTGAAGCGTTCTAGCAGCTGAGGTAAGGGGGTGTTGACGTCCAAGAAATCAAACAAGAAGTCAATTTCAAAAGGTCGATGAGGTAAGTCAAAAGCGATGTTGAGAGGGTTGATGGGAGTGGAGGCATACAGACGGACGGATCTAACATCCCCCTCATGGCCTCTACCGCTGTCTCCATCATCCTTTGTCTCCATCGCTCCTTCTGAAAATCTAATCACAATGGCAAATTTTCATCTACCAGCTGGTATTGTTAGTGACCGGGATAGCAAATTTAACAGCCATTTTTGGAGGGCTGTGTTTAGAAGATTGGAAACTTCGTTGAATATGAGCACCATGGATCATCCATAGAGTGATGGTCAAACTGAAAGGGTCAATCAAATCATTGAGAATATGCTTCGAGCATATGTAAGTAAACGGCAAACTAAATGGGAAAAGTATTGTCCTATATTAGAATTTGCATATAACATTGCTAAACATTCAACTACAAGCTTTAGTCAAGCTTTAGTCAATTCATGATTATGTATGGATTTCAACTAAGATCCCCAATGGCAGTGGGACTCGAAAAGGAGAAGGTTCAAGCGGCCAAAGACTTTCTTGACGATATGAATCAGATGCTTAAGTTAGCTAAAGATAGCATAAGAAGAGCTCAAGATAGAGCATGAAGTTATGTAAACCCCCATCGTAGAAGGTTGGAGTTTGAAGTAAATGAGAAAGACTATCTCAAGCTACGTGAATCTTCAGAATCTCTAAAGACAGGTAAATCTCTGAAGTTGTCTCCTAGGTATTGTGGGCCATTCACAATACTTGAGAGAATTGGAGCCTTACCTGAGGGATGTATAGTACATCTAGTTTTCCATGTTTGTAGGCTAAAAAGAAAATTCAGAGATGATGATAAGCTCATCGGAAATGAAGCCGTAGTTGAACTCGTTGAACCTACATCTTTACCACATGAATCGGAAAGAATTTTAGAGAGGCAAGAAAAAAGAATATGACATACAATATGACAAGAATGTCTGGTTAAGTGCAAAGGTAGACTTGAAGAGAGTTCAACATGGGAAAGGGTAAGCAACTTTTTGGGGAGGTTTCCAATTTTGTTTTCGAGGACGTAAACCATTCTTAAGCGCAAGGGAATGTTACGTCATCCATAATCACGGAAGTCTGAGGATCAATTATGGTGAGGCGGGAAACCGAGAGGGCTCGACAGTGCTTGGTTATGGGAGCCTAGAGGGTTGGGGACTAGGAGCTATTCTAGGCCTAGGCAAGAATGGGGAGTGCAATGTAAAGGCTAGAAAGATACTAAGGTCCTTTATGGACATATGGCACTCAGGTGAGCTCCAAGTGGTAAGCATTAGGCAAGGAGGGAGCGTTCCAGAGAAAGAGCTCAAAAAGAAGGAAGAAAAATGAGAGAGCTCGAGGGGACCCGCGACTGGGTTGTTATTTTTGAGAGAGTCCTCTATGAAGTTGGAGACGTTACATTGCTCCTTTGGTAAGTCGGCACTTGGTTAAAGTAGTCGTATTGTTGATATGTCACTAGATCTCCTTGTGGCTCATTGATTGGCATGATGTTGATGGGCGATGTTGAGCCTGATGTAGCCTCTGGCTCTTGCTACTGCTACACTCATGGAGATATATTGGTTGCAACCATGCATCCAACTGTAGCATCTTGTGGGGAAATTCCTCATTTTCTACCTCCCTATTAGGCATGTCTTCTGAGGCATCCACATTTGGCAATGTGGTAGTAGGAGAAGATGATGGCTCCCACACAAGTAAAAAGAGGATGTCTAGATCCTCAATAGGTTGTGGTGACAAGGGGAGAGTCATTTCTTTTTCTTGTACCTCTTTACTAATGATTACTGCCAATAAGTCAGGAGTCTTACATTTTTTGCTAGGTGAACCATTGAGTTACTTTGTGAAGAAGATGACCAAATGTTGGATCCAGTCTTGCTTTAGATGACTACTGAGCAAGACAAATCTGTGGACTGCGAGGGATTGATTCTTGCCACACTTGACCCCAGGATTGTTGATAGGAATGTTGCTGCTTCCTTGAGTTGAGGGTTGATGATTGTGCGAAGTAGTATCCCATCCCTATGGAACTTGGTATCCTTGGTGAGGAGAAGCTGAATTTCAAGAAATTTGGCATTGGCAAGCGATGTGGGGTATTTTCCCCCTTTAGTTGGGAGTGAGAAGGCCCTCTGGATCACTATACTATCGAGTATAATGTTGAGTTGACTCTGATTTATAGTGATGGTGCTGTATTTGCCAACCTGTGCATCGCTAGAGTGGTAAGAATGGAGAAATTCTTGGATGTAAATGTGGTCATCATAGGATTGTCCTTCAAGGATTGGAGGCTCTCAAACAAACATCCAAGTCCCCTTTTCTCTAAGAAACCTTTTGCATCATTGGAAAGTGAATAAGTCAATGGAGGTGGCCACACAAGCTCCAAGGACTGGGCCTCATCAATGGTTGTGTAGGTGGGCAATAACTAGGGTAGAATTTGTTCTTCTTCTATCTCCATGTCATGCCCATACTCCTCATCGAAGCTATCACTTTGAACCACAAATGCCTATGGTCACCTTGGTTGAGAGGAGGTAGATGGTTGCAGAAGTTGGCGGGGGTCTCGTGGGCTAAGGTTGTGGGCTCTTTATTTGAATCCTCTTTAGCTGTGGCATTGCTTTTGTACCTGCATCCATTTTTGATAGGGTGTACCGTTGATCATTAGATTAGTTGGTATGCAGGTATGACAGTTGTGTGTGTAGTGTGAGAGATGTGATTTTAGCACATGCTTTGAGAGTGCGGAATGAAAGTGTGTGGCACAATGATTGATACAATCTACTACCTGTTTATGCAAAAGCATGTGATTTCACGTGACCTAAGCTAGCTAGGGACTTATTTTGCTAGGATTTCCTAGGGCAGCTAGGACTCAATCATCATCACCTCTGAGCCCTAGGTTGAAATCAATTGATGCTACCTATATGTGTGAAGACGTACATATGCTAGGGTGAGTGCTTGTGATACAATCTAATACTAACTATGGAAGACTTGGGGCTCCTAAATCTTCAGTATTGTCAGGGATGGCTTGCGTGTTGATATATTAGCGCTTCAATTGGCTCCCATTTATTGTTGTGGTGAATTGGACTCCATCCAATGTTTCCAGCAGCACAACTCCAATGGGATTCATCTTTTTGACTCTATAAGGTCCTTGACCTAGATATTTCAGTTTGCCCTTGTGTACTTTGGCATTGTAGAGCAGAACTAGGTCACCTTCCCTAATCTCTTTATCTTTAAGGTTTCTGTCAAAGCATGCTTTCTTTCTTCATTTTTTTGTTGTCATGGTATGATAGGCAACTAACCTTGTCCCTATACGCCACCAATATCCTACTAAGAGGATTTGTCTTGATGTTGCTTCCCCTGCAAAGTGTCCTCTGGCATCACGCACTTCACAGATGATGAGTGGAATTTCATGTGGCATGGCACATTTGCACAGGATGTGATATTTTCCTAATTTATAGAATTGGCCGCCAAGAGTTGATATGGTGTAGATTTGATTATCAGTTCTCTAGCTTCAACTGGTCGCAATTCTGGCGAGGGTCTTCCTATCATTAAGTATCCAATGATATCTGCACACCAATCTGGAACAGCATCTATTTGAAATAGTGTGGCATCTGGCAAGTCATATTCTATTCCAGTGGGTTCTTCTCCTAATGTGACACAAGACATGTGATCGTCAATGTAGAGTTGGGTGCCTTTGCGGACCACTATTTTGTAATTGAATTCTTGAAGCAAAAGGAACCATCTGGTTATTCTTCCTGTTGTACATGAATGGTACACAAGATAAAGCAGTGCTTGATGGTCGGTGTAGAAGACAAAATCATTTGCCAATAAATAGTGTCAAAATTTCTTAATACTATGCACCATTGCCAGTGCTTCTCTTTCTGTGGTGGTATAGTTGATTTCTGCATCATTGAGTTGTTGACGAGCAAAGTAGACTACATAGTCTTTCTTATGTTCACTAGGTTGGCAAAGCACACTCCCAATTGCATACTTGGTGGCATCAGTATATGAACATGAAAATAAATATCCTAATTGGGAGATATAAGGATGGATGTTGTAATTAGGTGCCACTTTAGAAGCTCAGATCGAACTCTTCTGTCCATAATAATTCCACCAACAATTTGTAAAGTGGTCCAGCTATCATGGCATACCACAAGATAAATCTTCTATAGTAGGCGGCATGTCCCATAAAGACCTGCACACCTTTGGAATTTTTATGAGGTGGCAATTCCATGATGATTTTAATTTTTTCCATGTCAATTGCAATCCCATGTTGAGAAATGATGTGTCCCAAAACAATTTCGTGGGTGACCATGAACTGATATTTTATTGGATTTAGGGAGATGCCATATTCCCTGCATTTGATTAAAACTGCTTCAAGACATTTTAAGGTCTTTCTTATTGGAGTGGATGCACAAATTTTTCAAGGATACCTGTAGGAAATTATTCAGTAATTGAAGATAGTGAACAAGACTCTCTGGAATGTGCCAAGGGCATTACATAAGCGAAAGGGCATGCCTCTATAGGCAAAGATTTCCCATTCTATAGCAAATGCTATTTTGGATTGGTCGTTCGGAGCAATTTGCACTTGGTTCTAGCCACTAAAGCCATCCAAGAAGCTCTATATCTCTGATCCAGCCACCTTTCCAACACTGTTTCTATTAGGGTTAGGGGATAGTGATCCCTAATCGTGGCAGCATTCACATTCTTTAACTTGACACATGTCCTTAGCTACTCATTGTATTTAGGCACGATGACGAGGGGTGAAACCCAATTAATGTGCTGTATCTCATACATGAATCTTGCATCTAAGAGTTTTTCTAGTTCTTCATAGACCATGGTGCCATATTTTGGATTTGGTCTATATGGTCCACATACCTTAAGGGTGGACACCTTCCCTAATAGGCATCGTGTGTGGTGAAATTCCCTTCATCTCCTTGTATGACCATGCTAGGCAATCATGGTATTCCATTAGGAGTGCTTTTAGCTTTGTTTCATCTTCTTGTGTGAGTTGTTTCCCAATGAATACCAATTTTTCTTCCTCCCCTTCAAGGGCGAGGTTTATGGTTTTGCTTTTGGCCGATCCCTCATAGATGGGAGTCTCTCCAATGCTATCAGTTTCTTGCACTTTTGATTCTCATACTGGTCTTGGCATTGCTATAGGGACACTACCACTGGTATAGTTCTTGCAATACTTTGGTACTTCATGAAGATCAACCTCTAATGGTGTTGAACTAGCCATGCATGGGCTATGGTCACTAGGTGGCATAGTATCATTAATCCATTTTTAAGGATCTTTTTGACTTTCTTTTTATAGAATCTCATTATCAAGCTTCATCCACACGTGTGGCTTAAACTTCCAAAACTCGTGGTACAGGCGTGAGGGGAGGGGCGGTGGAGGGTGTGAGAGGAGGGCCGACGGAGGGAGGTCTACAGAGGCTGGAGCTCAAAGGTGGGGCGGAGCATTGAGGAGGCAATGGGGCGATGGCAAGGAAGGGGCGTCGTTAGACGAGGCAGAGGCTTGGGCCGATGGCGTGGCAGAATAGGGCGACGTCGTCTCACAAAATGACGACTAGAGAGGTCGGGCGGAGTTAAGCCACTACGACAGGGCAATCGAGTGGGGCATCGCAGGCATCGGTGAACGTGGGGAGTAGGCGGGGCAAGCGCTACCACCGATGCACGGGCTAGTGGGTGCGAGCTCTGTCGTCGGTGCTAGGCATCGCGAGCGAGTGCTTACACCTCTGTGGCACCTTATGTGGTGATCGCCACCTTGAGGTGGCCGACCTTTAGGCTTGAGTGGAGGATGGATAGGGGGTGGGTTAAGGGGGGAGAGAGAGAGAGAGAGAGAGAGAGAGAGAGAGAGAGAGAGAGAGAGAGAGAGAGCGGGGGGCGGGAGGGGGCGTGCTAAGGGGTGGTGGAGGGGGTTGGTAGGGATGGGATGGCGGGGGAAGGGGGGGCAGAGGGGGATATTTTGTGTGTTCTCAATTTATTTGGGATATTTTCAATCTTTAGAATAGAGTTTATATTTTACAAAACCAAAATGTTTTGCTTGAATCAGATAGGAAATTCAGATTGCAAATCTGATCACACAGATGATGACTGCAATGGTTTTTATCATATAGGAGGGTTTGTTTATTATCAAATTAACAATATATCACATCAAAATTAATCAAAAATTTTGGTTCTAAAATTTAGTATTCACGTGTATCGGGATACTATCCTATGCCGACAAGTTCCATATATTTCACAAACAATTGGTGCATTAAGAAGATGCATTTCTAGGTCTAAAAGAAGTCTAGGATGAGGTTTGTTTTTCTCACAAAGATTAGATTTCCATTTCACGTGATATTAGAGAGGATGTTACACCTTTACACCTCCAATGTGATGTGGGAGCAACAAGCTAAGTACCCAAACCTACTATTTGAAGACCCTGCATCCACAAGTTCCCTAGTTTGGAATTTCAATCCCTTTTTTTAAATTATTCAAAAGTAGTAAATGGACTGGCAGAAACCGTAACTAATCGCTCTACAAAATTAAAATCTCTTAATTAATGTCTCTCTAACCCCCCTAATCACCCAATTATTAATTAAGCTAAGCTCTAAACCCCCCTAATCGCTTAATTATTAATTAACCTAGCGTATACCTCCCCCACCCCCCGCACTCCGGGTGTGATTTTTTGGTGAGCTTTTTCTCATGAGCTTTTTTTCAATTTTCATGAATATTGCGAGCTTTTCATTCACCTAAGAGAGAGAGGGGGGGGGGGGGAGTTCATGGAGTCGGGTGGGTTGAAAGTTTGGGTTGTGGTTGCAGTTAAGAGGAGCGAGGGGAGGGAGGGGAGATAAAGGAAAGGGGGAGGGACGGGCGCATGGGTAAGGTGGCATGGAGAAGGGAGGGGAGGGGAGTTGGAACATATATTCATTATCATAGTGGAGAACGTAGAGGGGAAACTTATAAGGTATGCAAAGAGGAGTGCAACAAGGAGAGAGAGGATGAGGAATGTGAAAGTTATGTTCATCTACTAAATGTAAAGGGGAAGGGAGAGCATGTGGGAAATTTGTTTATTTTCAAAGTGTATAATTTGACAGATTTGACCTCATATTTGGATTCCTCGTCGAATTCCGGTCATTTTGAGTACCAACATGACCATATTCCGATAAAAATTGGAAAATTTGTGTTTTTGTCATGAATTCATTTTGACCTGTTTTGGGCGTATTTTGAGTCTGCGCTAGCGCAGACTCAAAATAGGCCCAAAACAGGCCAAAATGACAAAAATACCTTTTTTTCAATTTTTATCGGAATATGGTCATGTTGGTACTCAAAATGACCGGAATTCGACGAGGAATCCAAATATGAGGTCAAAAGTTTCAAATTATATACTTAAAATGTACATATCTCCCATAGTTCCTCCCTTCTACTTTCAATATGGACATATCTTCCATAATTTTTTGCCTCCTACTTCCACTCATATCCGCCCCCCCCTTGTGCATAGTATACACTCTTCCACCCCTCCCACATGCTATGAAAATGAACGTATCCTATATTCTCTCCCCCTCTTTCTAACCTCCCCATCTTTCTTATAACAAAAACATGTATGCATTTCTAAAAAAAGCTCGCAAAAACAAAGGAAATGGTAAAAAAGCTCACATTAAAAAGCTCGCCAAAAGACTTCCCCCCCGCACTCCGCTGCTGCAACTCTGCTCCTCCGCGCTCGCTCCTTAGTCTCCGCCCTCCTTTGCCCGCGCTCGCTCCTTACTCTCCGCGCTCCCTCCTTCTCCTCCCACTACTCCTGGTTCCTCCTCCCTCCCCCCACTCCTCCTCCCCCTCCTCATCTTCCTCCACTCCTCCTCCTCCTCCTTCTCCCCCTCCTCCTTCCTCCTCCGCTGTGTGCTTCCTCCCCACTCCTCATCCCCCTTCTTCCTCCATGTTTGTATTGGGAGGGCTTCACAGCCCCCCCTGCATGTTCTCTGCCGAGCTCCCCCCTCCTCCTCTTATACGCACGTAGGCGGCTAAAGCTTCTACAGCATGTAGACTCTAGAACTTTCCTGGCGGAAGCTGGCAGAAGGATTGACAAGATGCAAGCATTCATTAATTGATTCATTCATTCATTCAAGTTCCAACCTTAATACCTTCATTCACGTTTGTGACAACTAATTAATTGAATTTCCCATTTTTCACGCTAGGGGGACTTATTGGACCAATCAATCAAAAAACTCCAAAATGAAAGAGTGTTCGTTGCATTCTATAGATGATAATTGTAATTTGGATCAAAACATGCATTGTATGAAAGATAATGTTGATTGGAGCAAAATAGTATTTCAAACGATCATAATAACCAAGTTGATGATCCATTACCCGAACAGTATATGTATATGTGATGAAGAAACTGTCATCACGCAATTCATTCTTTCTCTTAAAGATGATGTGCATGAAGATTAGATTATTAATCAACGCAAAAACATAGACGTGAATTCAAAAGAAATGCAAGAGGATGTAAATTCATAAATAGATTTTCTTGATTTGGGTGGTGATGATGATATTTTCTTTGATGCACATACTCTTACAAATGAGCAGCCTGGAGATTCGTGCTGATGTGTTGAATACATATTCATATTTTGATTCAAGAAGACCAAGCGCAGTTTCTAATACCCATGCAATGTCTACTTCCTAATATAGTTTCACAAAAAACAATTTTAAATAATGGTCGAAAAGATGTTAGTCATATTGGGTCATGCTGATGGGATGGAGTGGATGAAACTACGGGTGTAAAGAAGAACCAAGAGAGCCAAAAGAGCCCAGAATAGCTCTTAAACAACCACAATTTCATATCGAATATCTCCCAACGCTTGGCCTCTATACAAATATACATGAAAATTGAAATTCAAAAAGTCCAATACCACTAATAGAAATAGAAATAGAAATATATCAAACAAAAATAGGCAATCTGCAAATAGAAATAGAAATTCTACAAACAAAAATTCGAAAAAGCAATTTTTGATATTTAAGAACTGAGATATCATCACGGATATTGGTTCATAACTCATGAATATATTTTTAAGAATTTCTCTATCAATACAGAAGATGATTTGAAGATGGTGAAATACAAATTTTAGATAGGAAAAAGATTCAGCAATGTCAAATTTTTAAATATGATATACAAAAAATCAGAGCTTTATTTCAAGAAGACAACTTTTTATTTTAAAAGATTACAAGAAATCATTATCTAAGTAATCTATATCTTCATATTCATTTTTTGATTTGGTTTTTGATTAGGCACAGTGATGCCTATGACATTTCTACTATGTCTGAATGGAGTGAAGATATAATTCATTCATGGTCCTATGATTTTATTTTGGACAATTTTCATTGGATGATATTATATTTTATTGCTTCATATCCTTGGCATTTTGATATAAAATGGTGGAACTATATTTTTTCATGTGCTCTTGCATTGTACTTGAGCACATGATGATGATATGCACTTAGCTTAGTTTTTCTTTATTGCAAAATAAGTCCTTTCTTTTGGGTTTGGTAGATAGCCCTGTCTGGAGGTAGGTTGAACATTGGTATTGCACCAAGCTCCTATCTCTCTTTTTTGGCATAGTCTTGAATTGGTGTGATGTTACATCAAGTGGCAGGTCTATAATGGTCCTACAAATGATTCACTCGGTTCAAATAGATAGAATTTCAAGAAAATTTAACCACCAAGTGTCCCAGTGTTAGCAATGGAAATATTCACTGACTCAAAGTTAGGAAGCACTCACCAATAAAGTGTATTTACACTATGGGATGTAGAGAGTTGTGTCCTTCGTGGGGTTACAAACTCCCTAACCTACCCTCACCATGGATATCTCTTTTCTCTTTTCATCTTTAGGGTGATTTGTGAATCCTAACAAAGAGGCAAATACAAGTGTCATGCCATTCTTTTAATTTTGTTGCCCTACTAGAATCTTCATATGAAACAAGGCTCACCATCATCATCCATTCTTTTAATGTTGTTGCCCTCTAAAATCTTCACATTAAGCGAGCCTCACCATCATCATTGGCTCTTTTAATTTTTTACCGTACTAAAATCTTCACATGAAGTAGACTCACAGTCCCTTTGCATTCCTTTTCTCCTTTCTCGACATAACTCTGCTTGCATAGTTTGACAGCCCCACCTTTCCCCCCATCTCGATTCCCACCATTCTCACAATCTAGTCCCTAGTAGCAACCTGTTGCACTTTGACTCCCTTCCCCACTCTCCCTCGAGTACTATCCCCCCTCAGGTGGTAAACCCCCTGGAATCCTATCACCTCCTCTCATTCTCATGCTTCCCAATGCCCTTGCCCCGCCTTCTTAAATCGTCCCCTTCCTTTGCTCTCCATGCCTAGTGGTGCTCCTAGCACCCCCCTTGAATCTCTACCGATTGCCCTTAGCACCCGCCCTTTGAATGTATGGCTTTCCCATCATGTCTTCTCCCCTTCTCTTTGCACCCGATGGCACCCTTGTACGCCCCCTCAAATCTCTTGAATCTCTACCCAATGTCCCCCTCAAATGCCATCCTCTCCCCTTTCTCTCTATGCCTAATGGTGCTCTTGGTCGCCCCCCCCCCCCCCTCGCCTCAAATCTCTACCCACCACAAGCCTCCCTGCCTCACTCACATTCAACATATGACTAGTTGATCTTACCAAGATGGAACCTTTGGGGATTATCGATGACATACCAACCAAAACCGGTAGAGTCAGGTTTGTTGCTGTAACATTCCCCATATTTGATTCCCAAAGGATTGATAGCATATTTGATGGCAACAATTGATCTGCAAAGGTTCCTTCCTTTGGCATTGCAAGGCTGAAGGTTACATACAGATTGTAGGCATAGAGAACAATTCTTCCATCTAGGAGCCATAATTAGTTTAATTGTGGATGTGTTTTTTGGGCAGGAGAAGTTTGTGCCCACGAGGTGCTTGAGATAATAACTACTTTAATAACCTACAAGGTTGCTAGCTTGTAAGCTACTTATCAAGAATATCTACAACCCTCATTCTTCCCCCCTTATTTCCTTTATTGCAAAGAGTCCACTTTACTTGTTGGGAGATTATGTAAGCAGGTGTGGTGACCACCCCACAGAGAAGATCTACACACCATGGAGAACTTGTCCAAATTAGATTGGGAGGGACGCCAACGAGACAAGTAGAAGATGGCCATAGGATAAATGCCCTGGTTAAGGATCATGTTCCTCGTCCTTGGCAAATCTGATTGGTAGCCTCTCCACCTTGGAAATTTACCCTTGAACCTTTGGAAAAGCCATGCCCATCTATCGCCCATTATAACTGGGGACACCTAGAAATTTCAAAACTTTTGCACTTTTACTTACCTGAAGAGGTTGTGAGTACAGTGCAATGATTCTATTTTTGAGAAAGATCTTGAGACTAGGCAAGAGGTTTGAGTGATGTCTTGGAAGATGTAGGACGTGCAAGTTCCATGCTTCCAAACTAGCGATTAAATGTATCGGGTGTAGAAGGCTACTAGACCACACAAATGAACCTTAAGATAAGGCATCCAAAGAAGAGATGCCTTCACTAGATTGAGAATACATACCCATTGTTAATCGTAGAGTGGTTGGTAAGGAAAGGGGATGCATGCAATAGATGGTGGACATGTGGCATGGGACGATGACAAAATCCCATACGCAGCAATGCAAAAGGGGGTGAGGGGAGGGCAGTCTTAAGGCAGCCTGCGCCTGAGTGCTTCTCATACCTTTCTCGGCCTTTAGGCTAAGATCGAGTGTAGTATCTGTTCTTATCAGTTTAATATCTGATACGTGACCCACCGGGTCACATGATATTAACCTAATTTCTTTCTGGGGGCAGTCCCATCCGGCAGCTTGCTGCCTGGGACTGCGCGCGTCGCCTCTGTCTTGCACTACGTAAGAGGCCTGGCGCACCCCTTCTCCCTCCCCCTCCGAGGGGGGGGAGTCCAATCGAAATTCCCAATAAGGAGTCTGTCAACGTCAAGGACGCTTTCTTCGAAGTTGCCAAGTCCGCTTGGCGAGGTTTTGCGCAGAGCCCAAATCTGGAAATATAAGTATCGTATATCTATATCACAGCATAGGCATCTGTTAAATCTTGTTTTGTCACAGTGGAAGCAAGGAAGGGCAGTCGATTCTAGTTCCATTCAGCAGATGGGGCTATGCTGATAGCCAAGCAAAAGGGATATCTTTCATGGCCGGAGGTTGGTCCACAGCGGAGACCAAATTTGGGTGAGTGCTGCAACTAGTGTCTGTAGATGGCTGACGACGCTGGTTGTGTTGAGAAGAAAGGCTGATATCAGTACTGTGCTTGTGTGGCGGATGGGGTAGGTCAAAACTTTCCTCTTGGATCCCACTGTAGCTTCTCCCCAAGGGCCGAGCCCTCCATTAATAGGAAGGAAGTTGGCAATTTCCATTTTAACGTCTCTCATGGGCTCCTCTCCCTGCATCTCAATTCTTGACAAGACTTAATTTATGATTCATACGTGAGAAGAGAGTCCAATGCACGAGGATAGGAAGACTCCCTCTATACACGGAGTCTCATACCACACTACGCTGTGTGGTGTGCTAGTAGCAACGGGATTTCTGCCAGTCGAGAAAGCAATAGTAGACTATTTGTAGGCATGGGACTTCACTAGAGAGATGATCCGATTGTGTTGCCATTCTTCCCATCCGATCCAATATTGGATCCCCGTGACGTCATATTTCTCATGCGTATAAGGTCAACCATCCATTGAACTTTGGGCCTATAATGTAAATCCAAGGAAGTTTTATTGCCTAACGGCAATGCTAGACTAGCTTAAGCCCATTTTAGTTCTCATTTTGTGCACTTTCCATGCATAATACCTTTTTCTACGGAGTAGAGAAACAAGTTCAAGGCAAATCAATGCAACGACTTTAAAATGGTCAGACCTCATTGTATTACGAACTAAGTGTCTTGTTTCTAGGTAGAAAGGAGTGAAGGAGCATTGAGCCCCTTCTTTTCTGTAAGTTTCTTCTACTTTTTTGCATCTATCAAGACAAAGAGGAATCGCAACCCTAATCTGTGAGGGAGAATGACAAATTTAAGATAACCCTAATCTGGTCACGACCGTTGACCCTGGTCGGGCATTCATTATTCAGTTGTATCTATTAGTTCCACTACATCCTCTCCCTATGATTCACTCACTCACATCCACAGCATCACTTTCTGTATTGAGTGCATCACCTTGCGATTGCAGTTAGTAATGAGCAGGAGAGAGAGTGAGCATAGTCTATCTCCCACTACATGAGGTTTATAACGGTCTCCTCGTTCACCAAGCAATCGAGGGATATCATCTGTATGGAGAGGGCATGTTGCCCTTTGTTAGCCAGGCTGCCATCCCTCATGTAAACAATCGTTGAATGTGTCATACCCTAACAATGACTAGATCCTCTGTGCTAAAGGACAGCTCCATAAACAATGTCTATGATTTGCAGTAGTGGTGGGTAATCATCCCTCCTCATTTGCTAGATGGTCCAATGGAAAGGTCACCATGTGTAGCCAAGCAAAAGGAGGAGATCTTTCATGGCCGTAGATGGGTCCATGTCGAGACCAAAACTGGGTGAGTACCTCGTGCGACATGTTAGAAAACAGAGGACAACAAATTTAATATTTTCGTCCACAACGGACACAATACAAAAGTGATGCCCAGTGTGACACCCTCTAGTAGCATAGTGCTATACATAAACCAAAACAGTGGTTCTCCTGCCTCTGTGGCCTGCGTGCCCCCTCTGAGCTTAGGTGGGCCTCGTTGTCGTGCCCCACAGCCTGTGTGCTCTCAAAACACTCAGCCTGCGTGGTCCCTCTCAGCTTAGGTGGGCCTCTTTGTCGTTGCCTTGAGGCTGATCCTCCCGGACAGCCAATGGTAAGGCAGTGCTTGACCTTGATTGCTTGTCCTCCTTGCTGCTCTGGAACGTAGTCTATCTCCCACTACATGAGGTTTATAACGGTCTCCTCGTTCACCAAGCAATCGAGGGATATCATCTGTATGGAGAGGGCATGTTGCCCTTTGTTAGCCAGGCTGCCATCCCTCATGTAAACAATCGTTGAATGTGTCATACCCTAACAATGACTAGATCCTCTGTGCTAAAGGACAGCTCCATAAACAATGTCTATGATTTGCAGTAGTGGTGGGTAGTCATCCCTCCTCATTTGCTAGATGGTCCAATGGAAAGGCCACCATGTGTAGCCAAGCAAAAGGAGGAGATCTTTCATGGCCGTAGATGGGTCCATGTCAAGACCAAAACTGGGTGAGTACCTCGTGCGACATGTTAGAAAACAGAGGACAACAAATTTAATATTTTCGTCCACAACGGACACAATACAAAAGTGATGCCCAGTGTGACACCCTCTAGTAGCATAGTGCTCTACATAAATTAAAACAGTGGTTCTCCTGCCTCTGTGGCCTGCGTGCTCCCTCTGAGCTTAGGTGGGCCTCGTTGTCGTGCCCCACAGCCTGTGTGCTCTCGAAACACTCAGCCTGCGTGGTCCCTCACAGCTTAGGTGGGCCTCGTTGTTGTTGCCTTGAGGCTGATCCTTCGGGACAGCCAATGGTAAGGCAGTGCTTGACCTTGATTGCTTGTCCTCCTTGCTGCTCTGGAACGTAGCCAATGGTGAGGACCAAGCTCCCCCTTTGATCCCTCCTTGCTGCCCTGAATGCCAGCCTAGGATGAGGTCTCCTTCTGAGGTGTTTGTCTGCAGCAATCAGCCTCCTCCTGTGCTTCTCCAAGTACCCTCGATGAAGGGCCCAAATCTGCTGGCCGGTGTTGCTGCTGCAATCTGCTCCTGAAGGGATGCTCCAATGGATGACTTATGAGCCCCCAATGCCTCCCTTTTATAGGGGCTGGCAGCCCCCAAAGTAGACCGACTATTGGCCGACCCACTCAGCCCAATAGCTGACTGGCTGGTCTGTCCAACCGACATTGGCTGGCTGGGTTTGTGCCCAACCAGGTCTGGCCACGTGGCTGACTGCCACTGGTCCAGGCCCAAAGGCCTGCCAATCCGCCTCCTTTCTAGGCCTCGAACTGCCACGCTGCTGGGCCATCCCGTGCAGCCTGTTCACCATTCTCCAAGGCGTGTTCCAGTCCTGAATTTGGTCCAACCACTGCCGCACAGAGGCGCCCTGGCCATCTCGGCCTGTTTGTGGACCTATCTCTGGTCCAGAAGCCTTCTAACCATCCCGTACAGCATGCAGAGACACCCATGAATCTGGTGAAATTGAGTGGTGTACTGCTCCAAGCGACCTATTCCACGCCACCAAAGCTGAGCCAGAACTCCTTGTCCAGAAATGTCCGTCTACGTGGAGCTCCCCTCTGATCTGCTCCTATTGCAGCATCCAATGGCCTTCAGGTATGCTCCTGGGTGCTGCCCACACGGCAGCCTATGTGCTGCCCATGTGGGAGCCCCATGCTCTTGCTTTTGTCTGTGATTATGCTACTCATATGACAGCCACTATGCTGTCCATGTGGCAGCCCTAGGTCCACCTCACCCTTCCTCATTTGGGGGCTTACAAATGGGGAGGTGACCAGTCATATTCCAACACGCCTATTGCTCCAACCAGTGTCCATAGGTAAGTGCAGATGTCTGCCAACACATGATTTGTGTTGAGAAGAAAGGCATCAGTATTGTCCTTGTTGCAGATTACCAGACCTGGGTAGGTCAAACCCACACTCTTGGATCCCACTGTAGCTCTCTCAAGGGGTGGCTCTCCAAGAGCCAAACCCTCCATTAGTGGGAAGGAAGGAAGCAGTTTTCATCTTAATTTTCCTCATGTGCTCACTCTCTGCATCTCAATTCTTTACAAGAATTAATTCATGATTGACACGTGAGAAGAGAGTGCGGATTGCAAACCGACTCCAGTGCACAAGTATAGGAAGACTCTGTCTATAGACTTAGTCTTATACCACACTACCCGTACTTGTACTGTGCTGTGTGCTAGTAGCCATGCCCAATGAGAAGCAGTAGTAGACTATTTCTATGCTTCAGACTCCACTAGAGACATGATCCAATTGTATTGACACATGTCCATTCTTCCCATCCGATCATTAGTTCGGTGATTTGGATCCCCGTGACATCATATTTCAAGCATATGGTGAATCATCAAGGTTAACCATCACTATAGTGAACATTCATTGAACTTTAGGTCTATAGTGTAACATGCTAATCCAAGGAGGTTTAATTGCCCAAATTTGGGTACCAAATGCTAGACTAGCTCACAGTAAGGTCTAAAGCCCATTTTAGTTCTAATTTTGTGCACTTTCCATGCATATTACCTTTTTCTATGGAGTGGAGAAACAAGTTAAAAGCAAATAAATGCACAACTTTAGAATGGCCAAACCTCATTGTATTACGAACTAAGTGTCCTCTTTCTAGTTAGAAAAGTGTGAAGGAGCATCGAGGCTCTTCCTTTCTATGGATTTCTTGTTTTCGGCATCATAACCCTAATTTGTGAGGGAGAGAGTGACTAATTTAGAATGGATGAAGATGACAGCTAAGGAAAGAGGAGAGAGGGATGCATGGAGCTTTGATACAGGTTTTCTTTCAAGGAGATCAAGACAGGAGGGAGAAACGTAAAGAATGAGCAAGGAAAAGTAGGAATGAGAAGTGATCAGAGCACAAAGGGATTGCAAGGGGGAGGTGTGAACTTGCATTTGCTAGTGCAGGAAGATGAAAACCTGCGAGGGAAGATGAATGATAAGTGATTTGACCTTATTTTGAAAGGGGCTGCAAGTGGGAGGCAGGAACTTGCATTTCCTAGTGAGCGAAAATGAAAACATGAACATGGAGGCAAACCTAGAGAGATCTAGTTAGATTTAAAATTTTGAACCGACAGGTACAACCTGAAAGAAAACTTGAGCATGGTTATAGTTTGGGGACTGCAGACGCCCTTTGAGGAGATCCCGGAGTGCTTTATAGAGGGTGGAGTAGCATCCTGAATCTGTTGGCTCATGACAGTCTCCTTATTGGCCAACCAAGCGAGTGAGATCATCTAAATGGAGAAGGCATGTTGCTTTTTTAAAGCCAGGCTACCACCCCCCACCTAAACAATCACCAAAGTGTGGAACCATACCAATGATCTTGAACAAGCACTATTAGATTGGCTGTCCTAAAAGATAGCTCCATAAGCAGTGGGAATTGTTTACAGTAGGTCCAGTGGGAAGACCACCTTGCGGAGCCAGCAAGATGAACTCGGGTAGGTGCAGCTCCAAGAGAAGATACAATCTATGCTACAGATGTGCTAAGAAAGTTCCATCAGGTGTGTGGATCTCTGCTAATGAACTTTCCCATACCCACGAGACTCAAGCTGAGACATACGATGTCAAGAATACACAGATTTGGTCAAGTAGGTCAAGATATTTGGAGCAGAGCCATAGATGGACATGACCCACCTAGTTGAGGATGTTGATATGCATCCATTATTTTCAGAGTATGCAGATACTTCTGCTGGATACCTCAACATATGATGTGGGCTATGATGATAACTCTGCTGAGATTCCTCACAATGAGATCGCATGGGACTCTCACTAAGGATTATCGATGGCCGTGTATGATCCTCCCAATATGTCTTGATCCCATGGTCAACCTTGTGGTTGACATGAAGGAAGAGTCTTTTTCAGCATGATTGTTCCCTTTCATGTTTGTCCATTTTGTAGGTGTCTATTCATGCACGGTGTCCTCACGTAGGTTTCATGATTCTTGTGACATGTCTCTCTCTACAAGGTTCAAGTGTGGCGTCCATGAGTCAGTTTCCTTGCATGTCACATCAGGCACAGAAAGATTAAACGATTTGTTTAACGTATATATTGAAAAGAGATTGATGCTGAATGCCAACCTTTAAGTGGTTGCACATTTGTCATTTGTAAGACATCATTCTTATTCATGTGATACATTGTGTGTGAATGAGTGAAAGAGTCATGTGAAAGAGCTAGCTGAACAGTTCGATGTCCTACATGTTTCACGCATCTGCCATGAAACGAACCGGATGGGATACATGAACCAGTCCTCCCCTTGCTGGAGACGAATCCTTGCCAAAGTGTGCTCCCCAAACCCTGGGTTGATATAGAAGTCTTGGACCAATCAAGATTGCATAGGATGGGTTCAGAAGAGAGAGCACCCTTGATTTGCACAAACCCTTGATCACAATCCTCACTCCAAGAGAAATCAACACCATCTTTCAAAAGCATAGTCATGGGTCTAATCAAAGCGGAATATTGATCAATGAGGCACCGATAATATCCTGCCAAATTTACAAAGGAACACACCTGATGCTTTGTAGTTGGCAAAGAGAGCATAAGAATTGCATCAACCTTGTCTAGATCAAGCCTAACACCATCTGCTGAGACAATGGGCCCAAGCAATCTACCTTGAGTGGCTCCAATAGTGCATTTCTCTGGGTTAGGTTGCCATTTGCTTCATTATTTCTTTCGAAAGCCATGCGGACCTTCATGACATGCTCATTTCGTGTTGAGAATATGCAGAAATCATCCAAAAATACCTCTAAGATTTATCCCCAAATAAGGGGCAAACACTATCTGCATGAATCGTTGGAATGTACCTGGAGCATTGGTGAGACGCAAACGGCATCACCTTGAAAGCAAAAGTCCCCCATGGGGTAGCAAATGTGGTCTTGCACACATCTCCCTCAATAATTCTAATCTGATTAAGTCTTGAGTAGCCATGTAGCCGCTCACCTTCTATAGAGTGATGTCTTGAAAAGGGAAGATCTCTCTTTGTGGCTGCATTGAGCTTCTTGTACTCCATGCAAACCTACCACTTGTTCTTCTTCTTAGATGTGACAGCCACTGGTGAAGCCCATTCAGTATTGTTAATAGGAAAAATGCGTATAAGGTCCCCTTGTAACCCTCTGGCCACGTGGCTGACTGCCTCGTCTGTCCAACCGACATTGGTTGGCTGGGTTTGTGCCCAACCAGGTCTGGCCACGTGGCTGACTGCCACTGGTCCAGGCCCAAAGGCCTGCCAATCCGCCTCCTTTCTAGGCCTCAAACTGCCACGCTGCTGCGCCATCCCCTGCAGTCTGTTCGCCATTCTCCAAGGCGTGTTCCAGTCCTGAATTTGGTCCAACCACTGCCGCACAGAGGCGCCCTGGCCATCTCGACCTGTTTGTGGACCTATCTCTGGTCCAGAAGCCTTCTAACCATCCCGTACAGCATGCAGAGACACCCATGAATCTCGTGAAATTACTTCGAACTGCTCCTGAGTGGTGTACTGCTCCAAGGGACCTATTCGAGGCCACCAAAGCTGAGCCAGAACCCCTTGATCTTGTCCAGAAATGTCCGTCTACGTGGAGCTCCCCTCTGATCTGCTCCTATTGCAGCATCCAATGGCCTCCAGGTATGCTCCTGGGTGCTGCCCACACGGCAGCCTATGTGCTGCCCATGTGGGAACCCCATGCTCTTGCTTTTTTCTGTGATTATGCTACTCATATGACAGCCACTATGCTGTCCAAGTGGCAGCCCTAAGTCCCGCTAGTCCATGTCACCCTTCTTCATTTGGGGGCTTACAAATGGGGAGGTGACTAGTCATATTCCAACACGCCTATTGCTCCAACCAGTGTCCATAGCTAACTGCAGATGTCTGCCAACACATGATTTGTGTTGATAAGAAAGGCATCGGTATTGTCCTTGTTTCAGATTGCCATACCTGGGTAGGTCAAACCAAACCTCTTGGATCCCACTGTAGCTCTCTCAAGGGGTGGCTCTTCAAGAGCCAAACCCTCCATTAGTGGGAAGGAAGGAAGCAGTTTTCGTCTTAATTTTCCTCATGTGCTCACTCTCTGCATCTCAATTCTTTACAAGAATTAATTCATGATTGACACGTGAGAAGAGAGTGCTGATTGCAAACCGACTCCAATGCACAAGTATAGGAAGACTCTGTCTATACACATAGTCTTATACCACACTACCCGTACTTGCACTGTGCTGTGTGCTAGTAGCCATGCCCAATCGAGAAGCAGTAGTAGACTATTTCTATGCTTCAGACTCCACTAGAGACATGATCCAATTGTATTGACACATGTCCATTCTTCCCATCCGATCATTAGTTCGGTGATTTGGATCCCCGTGACATCATATTTCAAGCATATGGTGAATCATCAAGGTCAACCATCACCATAGTGAACATCCATTGAACTTTAGGTCTACAATGTAACATGCTAATCCAAGGGGTTTAATTGCCCGAATTCGGGTACCAGATGCTAGACTAGCTCACAATAAGGTCTAAAGCCCATTTTAGTTCTAATTTTGTGCACTTTCCATGCATATTACCTTTTTCTATGGAGTGGAGAAACAAGTTAAAAGCAAATGAATGCACAACTTTAGAATGGCCAAACCTCATTGTATTACGTATTGAGTGTCCTCTTTCTAGTCAGAAAAGTGTGAAGGAGCATTGAGGCTCTTCTTTTCTATGGATTTCTTGTTTTCAGCATCTATCGGCATCATAACCCTAATTTGTGAGGGAGAGAGTGACGAATTTAGAACGGATGAAGATGATAGGTAAGGAAAGAGGAGAGAGGGATGCATGGAGCTTGGATACAGGTTTTCTTTCAGGGAGATCAAGACAGGAGGGAGAAACGTAAAGAATGAGCAAGGAAAACCAGGAATGAGAAGTGATCAAAGCACAAAGGGATTGCAAGGGGGAGGTGTGAACCTGCATTTGCTAGTGCAGGAAGATGAAAACCTGCAAGGGAAGATGAATGAGAAGTGATTTGACCTTATTTTGAAAGGGGCTGCAAGTGGGAGGCAGGAACTTGCATTTCCTAGTGAGCGAAAATGAAAACATGAACATGGAGGCAAACTTAGAGAGATCTAGTTAGACTCAAAATTTTGAACCGACAGGTACAACCTGAAGGAAAACTTGAGCATGGTTATTGTTTGGGGACTGCAGACGCCCTTTGCAGAGAACCGGAGTGCTGTCTAGAGGGTGGAGTAGCATATCCTGAATCTCTTGGCTCATGACAATCTCCTTATTGGCCAACCAAGCGAGTGATATCATCTAAATGGGGAAGGCATGTTGCTTTTTTTTAACCAGGCTACCATCCCCCACGTAAACAATCACGAATGTGTGGAACCATACCAATGATCTTGAACAAGCACTCCTAGATCGGCTGTCCTAAAACATAGCTCAATAAACAGTGGGAATTGTTACAGTAGTGGCAGGTGTACCGTCCCACCTCATTTGCTGGCCAAGGTCCAGTGGGAAGACCACATGTGAAGCCAGCAAGATGAACTAGGGTAGGTGCAGCTCCCATTTGGAATCTAGGGCTCCAAGAGTTGTGATTTTCTGTTGAAACTCGGTTTTGCGACTTTTTTGCAAACCAGTGTGAGTTGCTTATTAGAAGCAGACAAACTACCATGTCAAACCAAGAAAATGTAATGATCTTTGATAGTCCCCCAGAGCAATTTGGAAGCAATGAAGGGCCTTGCTTTGATTTATGCCAAAATAGAGCAGCAAGCACAAAACCCAGATTGGCAACAGGCATATGGTTTGATTGAGCATAGTAGGCAGCCCAAGTTGATGGATTTTAACGACTAAAAGGGCAAAAACAACTCCTTTCCCAGACATTCCACTGTAGCTAGAAAGCAAGGTCCATCTACAGCAAAGGTTAGTACAGGATTGGGCTTCCAAGTTGAATCCAAACCCAATGCTAGAGCTGAAAATTTTACGAGTGTAAAAATCAGACAGAGCAATCATGGACACCAAGAGAAGATACAATGTATGGTACAGATGTGCTAATAAAGTTCCATCAGATGTGTGGATCTCTGCTAATGAGCTTTCCCATGCCCACGAGACTCAAGCTGAGACATACGATGTCAAGAATACACAGATTTGGTCAAGTAGGTCAAGATATTTGGCTATAGAAGTCAAGATTCTGAAGCAGAGCCATAGATGGGCATGACCCATCTAGTTGAGGATGTTGATATGCATCCATTATTTTCAGAGTATGCAGATACTTCTGCTGGATACCTCAACATATGATGTGGACTATGATGATAACTCTGCTGAGATGCCTCACAATGAGATCGCATGGGACTCTCACTGAGGATTATCGATGGCCATGTATGATCCTCCCAATATGTCTTGGTCCCATGGTCCTTTTGCAACCTTGACCTGAATAATGACAATGGTGTCTCCTTGATTTGTTGAATCTTCAAATGGTGACAACTTCTTTTAGAAGAAGAAAATCAGTTGCCTCTACAACAAATTAGGCTACTACATAAAACTGCGCTGGAAAAAAGTGGCAAACGAGAAAGAACAGAATAAAAGACAAACATATGGTTAACCTTGTGGTCAACATCAAGGAAGAGTCTTTTTCAGCATGAAGGTGTTCCCTTTCATGTTTGTCCATTTTGTAGGTGTCTATTCATGCACGGTGTCCACATGTAGGTTTCATGATTCTTGTGACATGTCTCTCTCTACAAGGTTCAAGTGTGGCGTCCATGTGAGTCAGTTTCCTTGCTGTCACATGTAGGCACAGAAAGATTAAAGGATTTCTTTGAGGTATATATTGAAAAGAGATTGATGCTGAATGCCAACCTTTAAGTGGTTGCACATTTGTCATTTGTAAGACATCATTCTTATTCATGTAATATATTGTGTGTGACTGAGTGAAAGAGCTAGCTGAACAGTTCGATGTACATGGTAGGCAAAACTTAACAAAGGTTTGGGACGTACAGGTTCTATTGTGAGAAGCCACGGGCTAATTGGCAATGGGGTGATCCCTCATACAAGAGGCAGATTAGAGAGCCACTCAGGTGGCCTATAATACCATACAATACCCCTCCAAATATAAGAAGAGTCTTGGTTCCTAGGTATTGAAAATGGCATCTCTCCTCCTCGGGTCAAAGCCTCCCTACAATCTATTCCATCTACCTTGGAGTGATGCATAATGTCATGCCAGATAGGAGTGATGGTCTATGATCATTATTCTAAAATTTTCGTGTTTGAAAGCTCTAGGCATCTTGCAATCATCAATAACATTTTCAATCTCATTAAAATATCATTTTCTAGATATCGCTATCATCTAATTCATCACCTTGATCTTCACTTTTGTGAATATTACCAACTAGACCTTGTGGTTGAATTCATTAATATTGGTGAGTTTTTCTTCTTTGTATTTATTATGGTCCTCACCGTTTGAGGACATTGCATCTTCATCACGAGTATCCACATGTGTATAAATAAATGTCCTACATGTAACCATTTTTGCATCCTCACGGAATAAGGCTTGTTGACAATGCTTAGGCAGCACAAATAGTTTGTTAGATGATGGAAACACTTTCAAAGAATCAATATCAAAAAATCAAATTCACTCCTTTCTAACTATTGCAATTGGATGCTTGTAAATCAATTGGAACTATCATGAGCTTAATCTTAAAAAGCCTATTGTGACTTGTTGGCTTCAATTATTTGCTTTAATACTCCAAACGTCTCTACCAATTACATTTGTGTCTCTTACACTTGCATGATTTTGTTGTTGACATGATGCAACAAGACTAGAATCCATGGTCATTCACCATTGATCAATCCTCTCAATGCAAAAGAGACGACTATAGGCCCACATACCACCATAGGCACGTGCCTATAATAATACAAAAATGTAATCAAATTCTTGCAAATGCAAGTTTTAAGATGAAATGCAAATAAAAAGATAAACAAGTTGACTTACATGGCAATCACATTTGAATGATATCTCGTCCTTGACGTGAGTCACATGAGATCCATTAGAGTGTGCCTTGCTTATAATATCTTGTACCAATCTAGAGGACACTTTTTTCCTCTAACTAAAGATGGTACGTTACTTAAGTGCTATATCTTTTGGTTTGTTTACTCCTTTTTCTCTCTTACCCCCCATTTCTCATTTTCATAGATCTCTAGCCACTTTTGCATGTTCTTTGAATTATATAGTGCAAATGTCAAAATTTGCTCTTGGGTTTCATCAAATAAATTTACCTCCTTCCATTTGCCTTGCAACACTTCTCTTGATATCTTTTTCTCATCCTCCCCACTCAATGTTCTTGGTCTGCATTTATTAAACATACAATAATGTAAATAGAGACTCATGGACAAGCCATCCTTTCCATCATAGACCCGCGTTACCATGATTTCTGATGAACAAGCTATCGTATATGTCTCATCATTCATATGTCTTCATAATGTTTCCCCTTTCCTCTTGAACATATGCACATTGTCTAAAAGATGTGAACTCTTTAAAGATCTCGAATAAAGCAAGCTATTAAAGATGGATATCTCAAGTTTCATGCCTTGTCTTTGGTTTTCAAGTGCAACCTTTTTAGCTACTCCACTCTACTCTAGGGTATATCTGCATGTGTTTTTTTATTCCTAGGTGTCTACAAAAAACATTAAACGTAGTAGACTTGTATTCACTCCCATTTTCACAATAGAAAATGGGCATTATATGTATGTTGACTACGTTGATATTGATTTTGATTTTGACGGTGATTTTAACACGCATGCTATCTATGTTGATTTCATTGATTTTGATTTTGCTCTACATATATGAACCGCTAGCTACATCTCTTTGTTTCCTCCTACATTCAGTTTCCTAATGGCCAAAGATTCCAAAGTAATGATAATTGCTTGTCATCCTAGGAGTATTGTTTTGATTACCTCCTACTCTAGAGATTCTTCTGCATGTAGGGTTCCATGCCCCCTCTAGGTAGAAGGACCTTAATGTTAATGATGGCGACATGGTGAAGATTTTGAAGAGTGATGATTATTGAAATGTCTAGTAGGGTAGCATGAATGGTTTCCTGTGCCTTGAATGCCGAATCTACTTGAATTTCTTCCTTTTCCTCCTTTGTTGCTGAGAGAGCTACGGCTTCAACCCACTTAGTGACATATTGTCTGGCCACCAAGAGGTACTTCTTCTAACGGATTGTCATTGGCAAAGGCCCCACAAAATCTATAACCCACTTCTGAAAGGGATAGATGGAGATCACAAGATGGTGTTTCCCTGGCTACAAATCCTTTGTACCAAAGAACTGGTAGGGCTCGCAGGTCTTACAATGCATAGCTACATCCTTGAACATAGTTGTCCAGTAATATCCGGAATGTAAGTGGTGTAGTCTACCGCATAGTGTCCTACCGAAGAACTGGCAAGGCTTGCAGGGCTTACAATGCATAGCTACATCCTTAAACATAGTTGGCCACCAGTAATATCCGACATGTAAGATCTTTTTGGTGGTGTAGTCTGCCGCATAGTGTCTACCACAAAACCCATCATGGTACTGCTTCAACACTTTGGTCACTTCATCGGTATCAATAGCCCTCGTCAACACTCCATCCATGCCTTGGTGGTACAACATCCCATCAAAGAGGGTATAGCGCCTATTATCTTTGCAGATCTTCTTCCGCTCATAACTAGTGCTGTCAGGTGGAAAAGAAAAGGTAGCCAAAAACCTGTAGATGCCTCTATACCATGGATCATTTACTTCTATGGTTCACATCAGAACATTCTTCCAAATCAGTTAAGGCATTCTTCAAACTGGAACAACCCCCTTTTACAATTTTGAAAGAAAAGTCATACTCTTGAAGGATTGCCAACCACTAAGCCAAGCGCCTAGGGGATTTTTGCAAAGCCATTGCTTGAAATGATGACAAAAGCTCTACTGCTACATAATGCTTAAACTTTTCAATGCAAAAAACCAAAGATAGAGCATGCTTGTCGGCCTCAGAGTAGCGTTGCTCTGTTTCAAGCATCTTTGCCCTGAAGTGAACCGGATGGGATACAAGAACCGGCCCTCCCCTTGTTGGAGAAGAATCCCTGCCAAATTGTGCTCCCCGAAACCTTGGGTTGATATAGAAGGTCTTGGACCCCCAATCAGGATTGCGTAGGATGGGTTCAGAAGAGAGAGCACCCTCGATTTGCACAAACCCTTGATCACAATCCTCACTCCAAGAGAAATCAATACCATCTTTCAAAAGCATAGTCATGGTGGGTCTAGTCAAAGCGACATATTGATCAATAAAGCATCAAAAATATCCTACCAAATTTACAAAGGAATGCACCTGACGCTTTGTAGTTAGTTGGTGAAGAGAGCTTAAGAATTGCATCAACCTTGTCTAGATTAGGCCTAACACCATCTATTGAGACAATGTGCCCAAGCAATCTACCTTGAGTGGCTCCAATAGTGCATTTCTCTAAGCTGAGGCTACCATTTGCTTCATTAATTCTTTGGAAAGCCATGCGAACCTTCATGACATGCTCATTACGTGTGGAGAAAATGTAGAAATCATCCAAAAAAACCTCTAAGAAAATTCCCAATTAAGGGGCAAACACTATCTGCATGAATCGTTGGAATGTGGCTGGAGCATTGGTGAGATCGAACGACATCACCTTGAAAGAAAAAGTCCCCCATGGGGTGGCAAATGTGGTCTTGCACACATCTTCCTCGGCAATTGTGATCTAATTAAATCTTGAGTAGCCATCATAGAACCACTCACCTTCTATAGAGTGATGTCTTGAAAAGGCAGAGGATGATGATCTCTCTTTGTGGCCCTGTTGAGCTTCTTGTAGTCGATGCAAACCTACCACTTATTGTTCTTCTTATATGTGACAACCACTGGTGAAACCCATTCAATATTGTTAACAAAAAAAATGAACCTAGCTTCTACCAACTTCTACACCTCTGTGCATAGCACATCATTCTGAATTGGACCTAACCTCCAAAACTTCTAAGCCATAGGCCTAGCATCTGGCTTTAGCTCTATTCTATGCTCTATGACAGTCACATGGTGAAGATGATGGTAACTTGTGGCGAAGAGGTCAGGAAAATCTTTAAACATTTCTAGGAACTCATCCTTTTCAACGAGAGTAAGATCGAAAGAAAGCATATACTCAAGTTGTTGGGGAGTGGCTGTTACCTTCACTACTGGCTGTGGTGCAGGCGACACTTCCATCATATAGATTTCTTCTTCGGAGACCTCCTCCCCCCCGTCTGAGTCCCCTATTGATCTAGATACCATGGATGAGGCAGCCACTTCCTAGGTCTTCATCTTCTTCTGGTTCTGCAGTAGTTGGTTGGATGCGAATATTTTCCTTTGAAGCACCAAAAGACATATGTCCTATTTTCCAGTATAACTGAGACTGCATCACTCTTTATCAACCAAGGTCACCCCAATATGGTAGGGTAGCTTCTCCCATGTCTTCTATGTCAACCACATAGAAGTTGACTGTGGTGGTCAATCCATTGACAATGATGGGAAAATCCTTCAATAACTCCCATGGTGGCCAGTCACCTTCCATCTGCAACCTTGATTCAAGTAGAGGAACTCCTTGTACACTTCAGATCCAGCTTCTTCATGATTCGGGGCACCATGATGTTGCATGCAGCACCACCATCAACACACACACTTTTGATATTGCAATTAACAACATCTACCATGTGAGGGTGGCAATCGATGTCTTTAGATATTGATGAAATTCCTCGTACCTTTGCCTTCCTTTTGGACCTGCATGTAAAAAGCCCTTGCTATAATTCATGCCTCACTTTGGGACTCAATGCTATCAGCTGATGAAGCGTGATATTCAAGGACCAATGGGCAACATCCTAAACTACTGAATAATCTTCTTGATCGGACCCAATAGGGAAATTTGAAGGTGACCATTATCCCCATTATGGAGCTCCCTTGGAACAAGGTGTGCGGGTTATTATGTGGTTGTACCCCAAGCAGGGGCAAGTTCTTATGGTATCACGGCCTTTGATTTGATAGGGAGAAGTACATCCGGGGGACACTAGAAGTGCTACCCTAGATATAGTGACTTTTGATGGTGTTCGCATGGGCTTGGAGGAAGGTTCTTGTGTAATTACTCTGCTTTTAGGGATCAGTTCTTGTATTTCTCCCTCGATGACCTTGGCAACTTTCTCCTTGAGTTGCACTATACGTGGGATCATGATACTCCTTGGGCACTCCGAATGGTCCATCGTGTTGGGCTCGAGGGTAAGTTCTTGCTGCCTCAGAAGTTGATGCAGATTCTTGTGTTACTACCTTATGAACCCCAATGGTGTGAGTTTGTGTATTCTATGTTGTTGGAAGCTTTGAGACCCAAACATATCACTCACCTTGATAGTAGCCTTCGGCTTTTAGGAGCTTTGTTGCAACCCAATGCTGGTGAATCTTTTGCTTGTGGAGTATTGGAATTTGTCCTTGCTTGCAAGGAAATCGATGTCATCAGACCTTGTTTTTCGATGGAACCGCCCGTGTTGGCGTGGAGCGAGGAGGGGTCGGAAACTCTTCCACAACTTCCGGCATCCAAGGTTGTCCTCCTCTTTTGCAGTAGCATTGTGCATGAAGGATGGCCTTGTGCACCCATTCTTCATAGAAATTTTGGGTGTTGCTCATGGCAATATGCATGGGAAATAGAGGCGGGAGAGTAGTTTGCAGCAAAGGTTTGCCTTTATGGTGATTAGGGCTAGGACATTGAGTGGCATTGGGACCAGACTAGGGGGCACGAGAGGTCTCTTGAGCACTGTAGGGGGAGCGGAATGGTCTTTACAGAGCGGAATTACTAAAGTTTTTCCACCGTACGTGAGAGTGGTAGTTCGTAGTCGATTTGGCAATTCACGGCATAGCACCATATCCTTCCCAGGATGATTTGTTTGTCAGTCATCTCTGTGGGGAGAACATAAAAACAATTCTCTAACACCTGGCGAAAAACTATTAGTTTCAAGTCCACATACCTCAATGTACTGAAGATTAGACCGTTAAGAAGCAACGTTAAGGTTTAGGAATACCTTTAGCACTTCCCATACCTCATGGGAGATGAAGTTATGGCTTGCTCCCGGATCCATGGGCGCCTTGACACTTGTACTCGGGCCTTGCAATTGGACACTCAACCTAGCTGGATCTACCATTAGTTCATCAGTCAGGCCTAGGTGTTCTGCTATAGCCTTAAACAAAGCCATTTGTTTTCTTTGTATGATTTTGGGATTATGTATCTTGGCTTCTGCGATGGCCTGGCATTTCATCCGGACTACCTCGACCTTGAGCTCCTTTTCTCGGTGTATGGCCAAGAGGGTCTGTAAAGTGAGTTGACCATAATATCTTTTCAGTTTGCTACCATTGAGTTAGCCATCCATCTCAACTCCATATAGGGTGGCTATTCAGCATGCGCCTTGCAAAGTAATCTCCACTATGCGGTAGGGACCCATGCCCCTATATTTAAGTTTGCGCTTAGTGTTGTGGATGCTATAGAGGAGTGCTAGGTCACCCTCTTCAAGGTCCTTGTTCTTGAGGTTGCGGTCAAAAGCCTTTTTTTACGCCTTGCCTTCTCCACTCGAAGGCAATACGTTGTGCACAATCTTGTCTCATCAAGTCGTTCAAGATCTGTTAGGCGCTCGACTAAGGCATTTTCGGGGAGTCTTTCCTTAACTGTGATGCGATGGCTAGGCACTACATACTCCATCAACATAACTACCTCCACCCTGAAGGCTAAGCTAAAGGGGGTGCAGTTTGTCATCACTTTATAAGACATTCTGTAGGCCCACAGTGTTGTGATGAGCTTGTGCTCCTAGTCAATACGACTAGCTTCAACTGTACAAGTTATAATCATGTAGCACATTTGTTTGAGCTTTCAGTTAAGCCATTTCCTCTAGGATAATACGGCATAGATTTCCTATGTATGATCATGAATTCGCTAGTCAAGATCGCTATTGTTTCATTAGTCAAGATCGCTATTGTTTCATTGAGGAAATGAGTTTCCCAACCGTTGACTAGTTCTAAGGGACACCCACCGTGTGATTACTTGTTCATATAAAAACTTAGCTGTGGACTGCGCATCAGCTTTCTTTGTGGCTCGGCCCTCTACCCATTTGGTGAAATAATATGTAGCCAGGATGATGTACCTGGCCCCCGTTCCTTTAGCTATTGGGCTTATATGACCAATGAAATCTACGCCCCATTTCTCAAAAGGCTAATTGATTAATATTCCCGTTAGGGGCATCATATCCATTTTATGGGGAAATTTTACTCTTTGGGAGGGATCGCATCGTTTGACAAACTTGGCTACATCTTTGAAAAGGGCTAGCCACCAAAGGCCTAACTGTAGAGCACCCTACCTACTGTAATGTCAGCGGCAAAGTGATCGCCCACTATTCTGGAATGTGCTTCCTCGAGCACATCCACATACTCCTCTTTGCACATGCATCTACGCATAATGCCATCTTTTCGGATGCAATAGAGTTGGCCTACGATCAGTTGGTATGGCACCACATATTTAATGAGTTTGCGGGCTCTATCTTTAGGATTTTATCGATAGGGAACCTGTTTGCCAGGTAGTGGCCTATTTTAGCTGCCCATTCCAGAATTATATCAATGAGAAATAAGGGAGCACCTGGGAGGTCATCCTTGACTCCTGTTGGAGATTCTTTATTGCGAATCCTTGAGAGGTGGTCAGCTAGGACGGGGTCTTTCCTTTATGCACCGCGACTGTGAAGTCAAACTCCAAGAGGATTAACATCCACCTTGTTATGCGTCTTGTCATGCTGAACGTATTAACCAGATATGGTAGTGCCTGATGATCAACAAAAAAGACAAACTTGTTGGCTAACAAGTAATGCCTAAACTTCTTAACTGTATAAACCATGGCTAGACCTTCCCTCTTTGTTGTAGTGTAATTAACCTCAGCATTGTTTAATTGCCAGTTGGCAAAGTACACAGGGTAGTCCAAATTGTACTCCCCTAGTTGGACTAACACACATATGATGGCAAGGTTTGAGGCATCTATGTGGACGTGGAATATTAGATTCCATTTTGGGGCCTACAATACTGGTGTTGTAGCCAGAGCTAGCTTGAGGGCTTTAAAGGATCTCTGACACTCCTTGGTCCACACAAAGACTACCAACAACTTATATAATGGCGAAGCTATGTCTACGTAGAACAGGATGAATCATCGATAGTAACCCGCATGGCCTGTAAGCCTCTACACTACCTTCGCATTGGTGTGTGGGGGTAGCTCCAGAATGAGCTTGATCTTATTGTAATCCATGGAGATCCCCTTCTTGGAGAATATGTGTCCAAGTATCACTCCTGTTTGACCCAAAATTGACACTTGAAAGGATTAGGGATATCTGGTACACCCTACACCTCTCAAGGACTAGCTTCAGGTATTTCAAATGATCATCCCATTTTGAATTCATGCACAGGTCGTCCAAGAAGACTTCTACGAAGTCTCTTAGGTACTCCTTGAAGGTGGTGATCATCAACTGCCGCTAAATGTGGCGGGCGCATTGGTGAGTCCAAATATCATCACCTTGACTGCATACACACCCCATTCGATTACAAAGGCAATTTTATGTTGATCTGTCGAGGTGATGGATACCTGATTGTACCCAGAAAACTCATCTAGGAAGCTGTAAGCTTCCTTCCTTCCTTCCTGGCTACCCTTTCTAGAACATGTTCTGTGAAAGGCGATGGGTAGTGGTCGCGCCTTGTGGTAGCATTGACCTTTTTCAAGTCCACGCATACCCAAAATTTTCCATTCTTCTTTAGGACTATCATAATGGGCAACACCCAGTCTGCATGTTCTATCTCATAGATGAATCCCACATCTATGAGCTTTTGGATCTCCTCCCACAATATGAGCGCATATTTGGGATTCATAGGATAGGGATGTTGTCGCACTGGCTAGAATTCATTTGCCATGGGTATAGTGTGTAATGCATGACTTTAGTGCGGACAGGCCCTTCATGTCTGTATACTTCCAAGCCATGCAATCCTTGTACTCTCATAGGAGGGCAATTAAGTCCTACTCCTTATTAGGGGTGAGGTCATCTGCTATGTATACCGATTGCATCTCCACCCTTTCTAGTGCCAGGTTCAATTAACTTTGGCCTGCCGATCGTCGTATCCTTGGAAGCAACCTTCTTCTTGGGTTCTCTTGGCCTACTGGTATAAGACTTTGTGGTCTTATATTGTGTAGGTCTTATAATGAGAAGGAACCTGTCGCTGGTCCTCCTTTTCTTCATCCTCCTCCTCCTCCACTTTTTGGGTGGCTTTTTCCTTGACCTTGGTGGAAGCCTTCGAGCTTTTGGAACTTTGGAGCTCCGAATCTGAAGGGCGTTGCTCCAGGGCAATTATGGATCCTATTGGAGATGTAACCCTACTCAACCGAGATCCCCAATTGGAAGAAACCTCATGGTGAGCAGTAGTGGCCCCCACATATGTTAGCCAATGGAGGCCCGATCTAACTCTAACTTCCCCCTTGCTCACCTTGTGGGGTTTGAGCATGTTAAACATTTGGAGGGGCACCACCATATTCAACTCTTCACACTCGGGGATGTTATTTGGAACCATATTCACACTCGGGGGTTGTTATTTGGAACCCTATTCTTTCTAGGATGTTAATATTTGCCAGAATGTGCATCCAATTTTGAGAGAACTCTAGATCAGGGAGAGGGGCATACCAAAACTCATATGCCTCCTTCCCATCACACTCTATCTCACAAGTTTGGAATAGTTTCAGGGATGTTGTCATGTTCATTGTGTCGAATTCTATGGCAAATAGGTGTCTTAATAATGGGTGGGCCTTGTAGGTGCACAGGTCCACTCACACGATTTGCTCCTCATGGTGTAAATAGATGTCCGTGCACCAATCATGTACGAGTTCGGACATTTGCAGGAAGGGCCTACCTAGGATGACTTCATATCCAAGCTGCCGGGTGAAGTCATAACCAGTGGTATCTGACCCTTTGTTTACCTTGAGTCTATGCTCGAATTTCTCTTGACATTACCGTACCAAGTTTTGAGCATCTATTAAGCATTTTCTGTCTAAGATCGAGTCTAGATAAGCTCCCTTATGAGTAGGTGGAGATGTGAGGACTTGGGCTTGCACTAGTTTGTTTATTTCTAGATATGGGGGCAGACTAGGATCATCTAGGGAAGGGGCTCGTTTGGATGTAGAGGAGGTGGCAAGGGTGGCCATCTCCTCATCTGAACCGTCTTGGATGAGCACTTGATTTTGTTCCTTTGCCCACCCTGGTGACCTTCTTGGGCTTGGTCTGCGGGGATTGGTGTACCTCGAGAATTTGAAGCCCTGTCCTTCCTTGCTTGCTTCATCATCTCCTTGCCTAGAGCTTTTGCATGCATCCTTGTGATGACCTTCAAGGGCACCGCTACTACTTGACCTTGTTTGATGCTTAGCAAATTGATGCTAGTGGTCTTGAGCGAAGTGGTCAGAGTCACTGGCCTCCTCAGGGGACAATCTGTAAATAAATGCTCCAATCTGCATCCAACGCATAGGAATGTGGGCTCGGTTGAGGGGGTTACTACTAGGGTGATATATCCCCCCAAGGACAATCCTTTAAAAAGTGCAGCACTTGGCATTTAAAGCATGATACAGGAGGGTTTGTTGCACCCTTATATGGGCATTCGCTTGCATGTATAGCATTGGATTGGGGGCCTCCTTGGCAAGGAACTCATGTCTCTTGCCCTCGAGGCCACATGCTAATCCTCATGGTAGTGACTTATGATGCCACTTCCGTCTTCATAAGAATGATTGTCAGGATGGCCGTGATCATGCTCAGGCTCTTCCCAATCACTAGGTAATTCCTCCACCAATACTTGGTTAACTGGAGTTAGACGAGGTGGGGACAGTTGCGGACCTAATATGGGTGGCAATAATGGAGCAGGTTGTGCCCTATATTGCCCTCGATTAGCTAGAGGGGCTATTTGTGCATTCATTGGGTTGGGTGGGGACGTCAAGGCTAGTTGGGGACTTGGTTGGTAGATCGGTTGGGGAAGGACCTTTGTAAATCGGTACTGAGAGGTGGTGTGGTTCCCCCATCTATAGCAGGTGCACAATAGAGTGCTTGCCTTGTTTTGAGGCAGGGGCACTCATATGAGGGGTGATTTCCATTGCATACCCCACACCAAACATTGTCTCTTCTCGGGAATAAGTGGGGGTTACTCGGTGCTTCCTTGAAGGTTCCTACCTTCCACATTGGAGACCGGATGATAAATTTAGTTATCAGCTTAGAGATGGCTATGGGTCAACTCCTAGAGAGATTGGTGTTCCCTGCTAGAAATATGGGTACAACTAGGGATAGAGTGGCCCCCCTTCCTAGTGCATCCATTAGGATGCGCATCGCCTCATCCAATAGCACTGTTTGGGAAGCTTGAGGAGTTAGCATTGTTGTGGGTCTAATAGGACGTAGAGGTGACCTTAGGCCTTGCCCTAGTAGTGGGTTCCATTTGCTTAGCCGGTGCCATCGTTGGGGCCATGAAGCATACCCCCCAAACATTGGGGTTGTTACTACGAAAGTAAACTATCGAACTCCTTGAGGGAGCGGGTTACCAGGCATCTGCATGGATGCTCCTTGCATTGGTCTATAGGGTGGAACTTGGAAGGGCACATAGCTGATGGATTGTGGCCTAATGGTGAAAGTTGGGGGAACTTGGAGGGTCAGAGGCTCATGAGGGGTTCCCTCTTGGAAGTCCCGTGAGTTTCCAAGCTCGGGGTTCAATCTAGCAAAGCCGGTGGGATAGCTTGCCTCGAAGGGATACCAGAATGGCACCGATCGGAGGGATCATGGTGGTTATGGGGTCGAGTCAACGCCTTCCAAGCCATCGAGATAGAAACCCCTAACAAATCATAATTAAGGTGGCAAGTTAGGTGACTGACATGTGTCAGTCAGCGGGATAGAGACTAAGGCGGCGGGTCAACGGGATAGCGAGCTATGGCAATGGGTCGGTGGGATAGAAATGTCTGGGAACACGCGCTGCCACCGACTCTGTTTTGATGATTCCTAGTAGTTCTTCAAGTTTTGTTCTAGGTTTGTGTGCATAGGGGGGTTGTTAAGGATCTACACTACCTACCACAAACAAAAACATCACAAAACAATAACTTTTGGCACACAAACAAGTGATTTCTACAAGTTGGACTGTCAAGCACCCAAAACTATGAAATTCCACTCTAATCTTCATTTTTAAGCATTTTTGGTTGGATTTGACACTACAACCAGCTTAGCAATCTTTCTAGCTACCTTCTTGTAGAAACAAACATCAAGAAACAATAAAAAACAAGCTCAAATGTATGAAAATGGCTTTATGGGTAGAAAGTTGAAAAGTAAGCTTTTCTACTCTAAAATCACTCTTTCTTCCCTCTTTTCCACTTCAAATCTACTCCTAATCTGCACTAACAAAGCCTAAGGTCAAGTGCAATGGGTTGTTTATGACCGGAAGCTAAACAAATGCAAAAGCATACCTTGTATCTCCTCGGCAACGGCGCCAAAGATGTGTTGTCTAGCAGAGACACATGTGTCGTGGGGATGTTGTAAGTGTGCCTACGGAGCTCCTCACTCCCATGCTACTCCTTGGGATAGCCTTGCATAGTGAAGCCTTCACTCGTGTCACTCAAGTGCCTATCGGATTGTTGCAATGGGGTTTCCACCCAAAAGAAGGAAGTGAGAAATAGAGAGAGGAGGGGGAGGAAAGAAGGGAAGGGGATGGAGAAGGAGACGAAGGTGAACGAGAATTGAGGCAACCACCAAAGACAAACAAGGAGCGCAAGCAAACCTCATTCTCAATGCATGAGCAAGAAGAGAGCTTGCATTTCTCAAAGGTTGCATACAATAATGAAGAACAAAGTCAACTACTTGGCCTTTTATACAAGTCACCTTTTGAAAGGAGGGCCAACCCTATTCCTTGTACCACTCTCTCTCTCTCTCTCTTGTTATTACAACCACCTAGGTCCATATGGTGCCAAGCCATATGCTGATTCTTACAACCTTCCCTCTGTCTTCAAATGGCTCTTGTGTTATCCATATATGGGATCCAAATGACTCTTGTGTTATCCTTGCCAATTTGGGTGATCCCGATGACTGTCTCAATCATGAGCCATTTGTGGCTCAAAACCCATAGGGTTTGGACAGGCTAGATTCTCCTCAACATGCTCAATGGCTATTACCAAAAGTGAATACCAATTTGTCCATTCCACTTATACTCGATGTTGTAAGTGTTTTACCATGGTTTTTCGCTAGTGAGTAGAAGCAAGAAACTCACTTCATACCTCCTCAAGATATGGATCTTGCATTTGCAAAGACGAAGCCTTTTCTGAAGTAGAGAATGTTTGCATGTGCTAAAGTTGTATCTGTAGGTGTATGAGTTGTGAACTATCTTTTTTCCCCCCATTTTTAATATTGTTTGGTCTTAAGTAGTGAAGAATGCCTGGTGGAGTACTGTTTTTTGCTATGCAAGTATGTAGGTTATAGAATGATCTGTCCAATATGCATATGCAGATCCACAACTGTTATTTATGGTAAGTATGTTACTCCAAATATGATCTAGTTGTGTTTCGTATATAGTTGTGATGTGATGACATTGTAGTGTGTAGCCAGAAATGCTCATAATGTCATGGAATGTTTGTGACCTCTGTTGTTTGTTGAAGCATGTCAATGTATAAGTTTCCTATGAGAATGACATTGTCTGTGGCAGTAGTTGTCAAAATTGTTTTTTGTGTAGTAATTGAAAGAATATTTTCATATGTTTGGATGGTGGCCTGTATATGTTGAGTTCAAAAGTGTTGTGTTTTGCATTGACATGAGTCATCATTATCTCGATTCCATGTAGTGAAATTTTATCTATTTTTCAACGAGAATATTTTTTTGTATGAGGGTGCAACTGGAGCGATTGTTTATGTATTGAAAATTTGGTGTGAGATATGGTTTGCAGTCTTCGCGGTCCTGGTCTCTTGAAAACAAATAATATCGGAGCTCATCAGAGATTCTGTGGCTTGCGTCATCTTTGTATTTTTGTACTGACCTAGTGTTTAAAGATTGGATTAGTATAGTTGTGTCGATGTTTTGATGGATTTTATTATTCAAGGTTTCCCATTTTAGTTGAGTTGTTAGCTTTTCCATCTCATTTTATGAACATCTCTATCTATAAGGAAATGTTGTTCTTGAAGTGGTTGAAGCAAATAAAGGTTTTCTATGTTTTTTACAAGTGAAAGTGATGTGTATGCAAGACCGTGTGTTCGAATTCCTACTGGCGCGAGAAAGCCAATTTGTCCATTGTTAGACCTTGTGCTCTGTGGATTGTTCTAGCAACAACTACTTGAATCGAGAATTGTTGTCAAGAGAGGATATTTGCTTTAGAAGGGCCAATTTGTATTTCCCTTGTAACTAATATTCATCCATTTTTTATTGGTGGATGTTGTGTATGCATGGAAGTCATTTTGTCGGGTTTCATTCCCTATTTGTGGGTTCTGAAATTGGAGCCATACAATGTCATTATTCTAATATGTGTACATGCCCATGAAAACACCATTTGCACCGTTTACTAATCCATCTTGTTGATTAAGGTTTCCTACACATAGTTCAACTAACATTCCTTCTTTAATTTGTATTGTTGTTTGTAGTTTGTATGTTGCTTTGGGATTTTGTAGTATTTTAGAGGAAATATGACTGTTGTTTATGAACGAGTCGATTGCTTTGATATTTTATTCTTTACCTGATATTGCATGGAAAACTTTATTGTTATGTTTATTTGTTTCAAGGTTAGTAAAGATGAGGGAAATTATGGTCTTGTGGTGGGTCACAAAGGCAATGTTGGTTGATGTATTGTTATGTTTGTTTGTTTCAAGGTTAGTATAGTAAAGATGAGGGAAAGTATGGTCTTGTGGTGGGTCACAAAGGCAATGTTGGTTGATGTATTGTATTTGTTCAGTCGTATGCGTATACTTCCTAAAAGAATTTAGTGCTTCTATAAATCGGTTGTTGTTTTGTCGCATTGTTTTTTGGAGTTCATAATGGTGTGCTTTTGTGAGCCAATATGTGTTCGCAATTGTTTGTAATGAGTCTTTCTCTAGTTTGAATACCCAGCTATCTTTCACTGGTTTGGCCTGATATGAATCCCCACAATAGATGATATCGACATTTCCAAAGTATCCTATGTGATTTCTTTTGAAGTTATTCATACAGAGGTCCGCAAAATCTAAAGTTTGTCTTCCCACCAATAAGATCTCATCAAACACAATTAGTTGTAATTGTTCATAAAGATGAATGAGTGTGTCAATGTTTTCCCTAGAGAGGGATGTTAAGTTTTTTATTTGTAATGGCAAACATAATGCGGAGTGTATTGTTAGGCCTTGTAAGTAGCTTCTCCTATGTAAGCTAACATTAATACATGTAGCAGTTCATAATTTGCATGTGCAAGAGTTCGATTGTACAATCATAGTAAGCCTTGGACTATAAGTAGAAGAAGGTATGTTTTGCTTGTGCTAGCTCCACCAATGAGAAATAAGTGAATTTTCTATGTCGGGTATATCCTTTTTCATATCATGATATCATCAAATAGTTGCCTTTGTTTGATATTCAAGTTATCTCAAAGTATTTGCTGTTATGCATGAGGATTTGTTTTTTAATAGGACTAATAAATTTATCGTTGACCGTGCTTTTATTCACACTTCTTATGTTGAATGCAATGTCATATGTGGGGAAGTTATTTTCTTTGAAGTCATTGTTTTCAGTGGTGGTAGTGTGACTGTTATTTTTGCATCGGATATCGTGCTCTTGTCTTGTCTGTTTGTTATTGTCATCATGAGTGTATAAATATTTATTTCGTAGTATACTGTCGCACCCAGAATTATAGGCTTCTTGCCAAGATCTATGGATTGATAGTTCTTGATCTTTGTTATGTATGAAAGGGTAGTATACTAGTACTTGTTCACGACAGTAATTCTCTGGGTCTTTTTCCATTTTAAATTTTACAAATCTTATAATTCTTGGCCTTCGTCTCTTCTTGATGCTGCCACTATTGTAGTTATATTCTGCTGCAAATGTTGCGAGGTAGATGTTGTCCATGTGTTTTCTTCTTATGTATTTATTGATGATTTTCTCGCACGTTATGTTGGTTGAGTCACCGGGGAGGCATTGTAGTTGTTGTTTTTGCTTAAGGATGAGTGTCCTATTCTCTTGTTTGTTTGTATTTATAAAGTAGAAGTTCCTTTTTGTTCTATGTAATGGTAAAGACAAAGTAATGAAAGATGCCAATTGTGCACCCATTTTTGTTGCACATGTAAAAATGTATTTCCCATTTTACGTAGCCTATCATATGCATTGTTGTTAGCTTGTATGCAAGATTTAATTGTTGTTGGAGACTGCTTGTTATTGTGTCGTCCATTTTTGTGATGTATGAAGTACAATACATTGTAGCTGAGTATGGGTCCATAATGTACTGTATGTCCATATTTGATTGGCATAAGAAGCTCATCTTTGGACTAAAAGCATTTGTGACAATGTCCTTTGGTTCTCTTTTCAGAAATAGAATTGGTTTTTGTATTTGTGATTGTAGTGCTAGTGTGTATATTGATATGTCTATTCCAATATTATCAAACCACTCAGCAAATATCATATTCATGTCAGCTTCTATGTTTTCTACCTATGTAGCAACTGCTGTATATACTTGTTTATAAATGTGAAGATCATTGTCTTGCAAAGGTGTCAGAATCAGGGTTTGATATAGTGGAGGCTTAGGGTAGTGAAATCTGCAAATGTTGTTTTTTTTTCTTGTGGCATGTAGATGTATGTCTATGTGTTTGGATATCCTTGATTTTTGGTGCCAGCAAGTTTTTGTCACACGTTATATACTTATTAACAAAATATATGGCGTCGCTAGTCTCATGAATAGCATATGTTGGAGCATCTTCTATCCACATGATGCCATGTTCATGATGGCTATTGGGATAAGTATGGTCAAGGGCTTGCTCTATGGTGCATGTGTGCATCTAGGGGAGTCACATGTGTGTGTGTGTGTGTGTGTGTGTGTTGTAGAAGCACATCTAGTGCTATGATGTGTCTAGTGTGTGACCTAAGTGATGATGTGCTCCCACATGGGAGGTTCCTTTGATTTAGGCCAGTCCCACTAATGTAGGGGTTGATTGCCACTGATATAGGGGAGGTGCCTACAACATCCTCTCTTTCTATAAAATGGAGGACATTCCTTCATTCTAATACATTGATTTTGCCTCACTTGAGCTCTCTCTCTTTGTGCCATGATGCATCTCTTCTACCCAACACTCTTCTACACTAGCTTCCTCTCCTTCTACCCTCAGTGCAGTCAGTCAAGGGATGCCTTCCTGCACTTGCATGTAGCCTAGTTGGCGGTGTGCCAACTCTATCTGAAGTTGTCCAGCCATGAGGCCACACATGGCCCCCATCTGGTGTCCAAAGCAAGACCTACCGGATAACCGAGCTACTCAAATGCCTTCTCCTCATATGGGGGTCTTACAAGTAGAGTTAGCTGGTTCCCGCGTAGTTACATGAGAGTGGAGCATTGATATCTAACACCCCCCCTCAATCTCCACCCACAAGTGAACTTACTTTTTCGGCCCAATGCCAAGTCAATGAAGATCCCTCTCTAGCAAGTCTCTTCCAAGAGCCTTCGTGAAGATGTCCGCAGCATTCTCTGTAGTCGGACAGTACACCAAGTCGACCTCTCCATCCATGATCAGCTCGCGTACAAAGTGATATTGAATCTCAATGTGTTTTGTGCGAGCGTGGAACACTGGGTTCTTTGCAATCGCCATGCAACTCTAATTGTCACATGATAACTGCGTAGGCTTGTTCTGCACTGCACCCATGTCCCCCAAAATCCTCCTCAACCACACTGCCTCGCAAGAAGCAAAGCATGCAGATTTGTACTCGGCCTCAGTAGAAGAAAGAGCAACTATGGGTTGCTTCTTGCTGACCCATGACACAACTCCAGATCCAAGTGAGAAACAATACCCTGTCACTGATCTCTTGCTGTCCACATCTCCTGCCCAATCCGAGTCATAGAATCCAGTCAAGATGTTGCCCTTGGTATAGGTGATGCCATAATCAAGTGTGCCTTTGATGTATTTCAGCACCTGCATCCCTGCCCTCCAATGGTTCTCCCGGGGCTTATTGGAGAACCTGCTAAGTACACCAGTCGCAAAGCTGATGTCCGGTCGTGTGTTGCACAAGTAGATCAAGCTGCCCACAAGCCTTCTGTACTTCGCTTCGTCCATTAGTGGTGATGAACTCTCGTTTGAGAGCTTCGCGTCAACCTCCATAGGGGCACCAACTGTCTTGCACTCAGCTATGCCAAATGCCTTCAGTATCTCTCCAGCATACTTCAGCTGTGAAATGAAGATCTGTTTTGGCTCCTGCCAAACTTCAATCCCCAAACAAAAATGCATCAGTTTGAGGTCCGTCATTTCAAACTCTCTTCCTAGCAAATGCTTCGTCTGCGAGATCTTCTCTTCATAATTCCCTGTTATGACAAGGTCATCCACATAAAGAACCACCATCATACACCTGCCTTCTTCTCTGAAGATATACAAATTTGCATCAGATGGGCTCCTCCTGAACCTGTTTTGCAAAAAGTAGGCATCAATTCGCTGGTACCACGCCCGTGGGGCCTATTTCAGCACGTAAAGTGCCTTCTTTAGTTTGCAGACTTTACCTTCTGAACCGAGGATCTCAAAACCTGATGCTAGGAAGGAAGCATCCTCCTCCAATTGATGCGGCTGTTCTAAAAAGGCTTGCAGTGGAGTCATCCCGTTCACAGTCTTCGTGTAGCTATGATTGAGGATGTAAACTGCAGTGTTACATGCTTCAGCCCAGAAAGTCTTTGGCAAATCTTTCCCTTTCATCATACTCCGGCCCATTTCGCAGATGATGCGCATCTTGCGTTCTGCTACTCCATTTTGCTGTGATGTATGTGGCGGGGGTTTCTGCCTCTTGATTCCGTGACTTTTGCAGTAACTTTCGAATTCAGTCGATGTGAACTCTCCACCTCTGTCTGATCTCAACTTCTTCACCTTCCTCCCCGATTCTTTCTCGACCATTACATGCCATTCCTTGAACCTACTGAAAGCCTCCTCTTTCATCTTCAGGAAGTATATCCATATCCTTCTAGTATAGTCGTCGATCAGCGTCATGAAGTAGAAGGAACCACCCAAAGATTCCATCTCCATCTTTCCGCAGAGGTCCGTGTGAACGAGGTCTAGAGGAGCCTTTGCCCTACTGGCCTCTTTAGGAAAGGGCTGCCGATGCTGCTTGCCCATCATGCAAGCTTCACATACATCGGGCAGATCTGAAATTTTTGGTAGGTCTGCAATCATTCCACTTTTATGCATCTCCTTCAAAGAACTAAGGTTTAGATGACCAAACCTCTCATGCCATAGCTTAGTGTTCTTCACATCCGCTCAAGCACTGAAAGCTAAGAGTTCGTAAATGTTGCTGCGCCGTGTACCTTTACCAACGACCTTTCCTTGAAGATCCAGGATCTGTGCACCATTCTTATCGAATTGAACTTTGAGATCCCGATCCATGATCGCAAAAACGGACAAGTAGTTCCTTTTGATATCTGGCACATAAAGAACATCAAACAACTGTTTTACAACTCCATCTGACTTGAGAGCAATCGTACCTTTTCCTTTTGCTGGACATTTTGCATCATTGCCGACTGCTACCATGATGTCATTCCCTACCGGCTGTAGAGAGGTATACCAATCCTTCCGACTGGTCATGTGGCGCGATGCACCACTGTCAATGATCCAAGGTTCATCTGCAGGTACATGAACTGCCTCCGTGCAAATCTCCTCAATTGCGATGAACAGCTCTATGGGTACTGCCTGCACACTGTTGCTGGACTCTTTCTTCACTCCGTTCTTCTCATCTACAATCTTCTTGCGGCACTCATTCTGCTTGTGCCCTGCCTTGTTGCAATAGAAGCACTTGATCTTCTTCTTTCTCTTTTTATCATCAGAAGAAGATGGGTTACCAGAGTCCTTACCCTCACCTTTCTTTGATCCGGTCCAGAAAGCCGAATCTTCTCCAATCCTCGTCTTTTGACGCATCTCCTCCTCCAGAAGCATCTCGCTGAAATCCTCAAAGTTGAGGGGTGGATTTTTGTTCTGCGTATTCAGCGCCGTAACAAGACCGTCGTACTTTGGTGGGAGAATCCGTATGCACCTTCGTGCTAGATTCTCGCTAGTGATGGTGATGCCAATCACAGTCATCTGATCGCGCAGATTCTTCACACCTTGGTCATCTGCCGCTTCAGACTTAGATAACTTTTCATTTGCGAGTTGAGTCTCCAGATTCTGAATCCGCGTCTGATTCGTGGTCTCGTACTGATTTTTCAAGACCGTCCATGCCTCCTCCGCTGTGGTGACATGTTGAATTAACACCATGACGGAATCACTAACACTGCAGACAATAGAACACAGCGCATCTGCATTTCTTCTTGTCCAAGCAAGAATCTCATCCGCAGTTGGTACTATCTGTTGTCCTGCATTGGCTGGATCCGGGAACCGGCCTCACGTCCACCCCAGTAGCAGTGTCCCAAAGCTCATATGTGCTTAGGATGGTCTTCATCTTGAACTTTTAGAGAGGATAGTTAGAGCCGTCCAACTTTCCGCTTTCACCGAACGGTGGGATTCGCAGTCTTGTGGGCTGGGCCATCTCTCACAATCTGCTCACAAACAGAAACACACTACCAAATCTTCTTGCTAGAGTCCAGGCTCTGATACCATGTAAGAAAATAATACAATGTCTATGCTCAACAGATAACAGGATCTTGTACGCAAGAGAGAAAACAAGATAGTATGGAGAATCAAAATTTTGATTACTATAGAATTGATACAATAGATGGCGCTGCCTCCCAGCCATGCGCTCCTATGAAAGAAGCTTCGATGGCATGCTGGAAACAGTAGAAGATGGAGGCTGAATGCTAAGGAATCAAGGTTGCTGAAGCCAGTGATGAAATGGGCTTCACGGGCTTGCTCTTATATAGCCACCAGTCGTAGTCAGTTAGGCTCAATTGGGTGGCCGACCTAGTCCGCCCAAAACGGTTGACTGGGGGTCGGTCCTGAAATAGGCCACTGACCATACGATAGAACCAATGTGCAAAACAGAGCAACTAACCTATGGTCACCGTTCGGCCCACAGCCATCCGGGATCATCTGAGGCTCCAAACGGGCCCCGCAACCCAAGAGTGGGCTGCCCTGGGAAATGCTCCGTCTACCCTCAGTGCGGTCAGTCAAGGGATGCCTTCCCACACTTGCATGTAGCCTAGTTGGCGGTGTGCCAACTCTATCTAAAGCCGTCCAGCCATCAGGCCACACATGGCCCCCATCCGGTGTCCAAACCAGGACCTATCGGGGATAACCGAGCTACTCAAATGCCTTCTCCTCATATGGGGGGCTTACAAGTAGAGTTAGCTAGTTCCCGCATAGTTACATGAGAGTGGAGCATTGATATCTAACACGATCAATTACTCTTCCCCTGGATTCACACGATCAATAGTAATGAAATATTTCAAGCATAAGATAACCTTGGAATTAATCACCACAATCAATCAACCTTTCAGTATTGTAGCAACATGAAATCAATAAATCACATATGAATGGTGCACACATGCAACACACACCATCTCATGGTGCACCTGATGCTACACATGAATAAAATCGTACAGATGGTGCACACATGCTACACACTCATACAGCCACATCCGTATATCCAAGCATGTAGGAGCACACATGCATCACTACGGAACAACGAGCACACATGTATCAACTGCGCGACAAAATTGATGGATCTCACTAAACTAAATACTGAATTATTAAATTAATGGGATAATTCCAATTCTCGTAACATCCCTCTTGCTTGAAATCGCAATTGCCCTCAATTGCGTGACAAAAAAGTAGTCAATAAATCAAGGTACTGGCAAAAATATCGCCCGGGCATCCACTTAGCATCCTCAACGGGGTGGTTCTTAAATGTAAGAAGATAAATAGGATACAAGTTTCCACGTCTCGTTTCAGTGATTTGTTGATCAATGATCTGGTCTAGCTCTAAGAGCTGTGTCTCTCCTTGAAGCAATAGTGCATCGTTTAAACTAGGTCGAACTGGTGGGTCTCCATGGAAAGGTTTCAGGAGGTGCACATGAAAAGAATTATGAATTTTCCAATCAGGTGGTAATTCGAGCCGATAGGCATTGTCATTAATGCGCTCCAAAACTTTAAAGGGACCATAGGATTTAGGGGCAAACTTAACTACAAGATGTGTCTCAATACTCTTAAGTTTGCGCTTCTCAATACGTAACATGACTAGGTCACCTTCAGCAAATACAACTTTCTTTCTACCCTTGTTTGCACGTGCAGTATACACAGCTTGAGCATGCTCGATATTCTTTTTGACAGTAGCCAAAATGCTAGAGAAATCTTTAGTAAATCGATCAGCAGCCTCTACTTGGTGCTTAAGGCGGGTCAATGGAGTAGGAATGGTCTTTCCATAGACAATTTGGAATGGAGATTTGCCTGTAGCGGAGTGCTTAGTGTTGTTGTATGCAAATTGTAATATGTGTATAAATTTGTCCCAGTTGCTTGGCTGACCAGACATGTAAGCACGTAACATGTCACAAATAGTATTTTGTGTGACCTCGGTTTGGCCATTAGACTCAGGATGAAAAGTAGTGGAAAAATATAACTTCATACCAAGATTGTCAAAGAGTGCGGTCCAGAAGTTACTACAAAATTTACTATCCCAGTTTGACACGATTACTTTTGGAAGGCCATGGTGTATAAAGATGTGCTTGATGAACAAATGAGCAGCCTGAACTGTGGTCAAGGTCTTCTTACAAGGAATAAAGTAAGCTTGCTTGCTAAATCTATCAATGATAGTCCAAATCATATCAAAACCTGAGCTAGTTGTAGGAAATCCAGTAATAAAGTCCATAGAAATCCGCTCCCATGGGCCATCAGGAATTGGTAAAGGCATAAGTAAACCTTGATATTTGCCCTTGTAGCTCTTGACTTTTTGACAAATAAGACATTGTGCAACAAAAGTTGCAACATCAACTTTAAGCTTAGGCCAGAAAAAATCTTGAATTACAGTATGATACGTAGCAACGATGCCTCTATGTCCCATGTAGGGTGGCTGATGTACCTCTTCTAGTACTAAGCGTCGAAATGGTGCAGTGACACACAAGTGCTTTTCGTAGAATAGATAGTCATTATGAATGGAATACGAGACCATAGGGGTGCTATTAACTTGCTTAATCTTATGCCAAATTTTTGAAAAGTCTCGATCAGTAGGATAGTCCGCCTTCACAGGCTCGAAAGGGTCTCCCTCGATGACTGAGATATTATTTATGCTAGGTTGACAGCTCAGTGCATCGGCAACTACATTGTCTTTGCCTGGTTGATATTGGATCATCGGTTTAAAGTTGTCAATACAGGCAGCCCATTTAATGTGCCCATCCGAGATCACCGACTGAGTAAGGAGATGTCTAAGACTCTAGTGATCAGTCTTAATGAGTAACTCGGAACCCATAAGATAGTGTTTCCAGAGTTTAAGGGCATGCGCCACAGCAGCTAATTCTTTATCATACATGGAATAGTTTCACTCTACTGGTTTTAATTTACGTGACTCGAATGCAATTGGATGGTTATCTTGCATGAGCACAGCCCCAAAACCCTGTCCACTAGCATCAGTAACCATGACAAAGAAGGGTCTCGTAAAGTCCGGCATGGTCAAAACTAGTGTGTGCGTCATTGCACCCTTAAGTCGTTGAAAGGCTAAAGTGTGCTGCTCACCCCAAGAGAAAGCACGAGTCTTACGCAGTAGTTTGGTCAATGGATGTGCCTTGTGTGCAAAATTTCTAACAAATCTGCGATAGAAACTACACAGACCTAGAAAAGATCATAACTCATGGATATCTTTAGGCTATGGCCAGTTTACTATCACTTCTACCTTCTTGGGATCTACTCGAATGCCGTCAGCTGAAACAATGTGTCCAAGATATTCAATTTCAGGCTGGAAAAAAGAACTTTTCTCCGGATTGGCATACAGTTGGTTCTCACGTAAGAGAGAGAAAACAAGATCCAAGTGTTTCTCATGTTCCTCTCGACTCTTGCTATAAATCATGATATCATCAAAGAAAACTACCACAAAGTCTTGATAGGGTAGGAAGATACGATTCATCATCCGACTAAATGTGGCAGGTGCATTGGTCAATCCAAAAGGCATAACAAGAAATTCATAGTGACCAGTTTGGGTTCTAAAAGTAGTCTTGAAAATATCGGGCTCGATCACTCTCAATTGATGATATCCTTTGATCTTGCTAAAGATTGTGGATCCTTTCAACTTGTTGAGTAGATCATCAACTCTCAGAATGGGTAATCGATTTTTCATAGTGATTTTATTTAAGGCACGATAATCAATGCACATTCGGAAAGTTTCATTTTTCTTCTTGACAAGGAGAACGGGTACCCCAAATGGTGAGCTACTAGGTCGAATTAGGCCTCTAGCCAAAAGATCTTCTATTTGGGATTGAATCTCTTGCTGTTCAGTAGGATTGTGTCTATATGGTGATTTACACGGTGGTGCACTACCTGGAATAAGGTCAATCTTATGATCCTCAGGTTTAGATTGAGGTAGGCCAGAGGGTAAGTCTTCCATAAAGCAGTCGTCATAGGTAGCTAGAAAAGGATCCAAAGGCTCTTGCTTAGTTTTCTTAGGACTAGCCTCAATCTTATTGACCATAACCAGATATGTCTTCTCACGTTTGCGCAAAGCTCTTTTAGCTTGGGTATGTGACAATATAGGCCAAGAGGGAAGATTCTTGTCACATTCTAGAGTCATAGTCTTAGTGCCTTGAGTCACAGTAATGGTGCGTTCAAGATAATCAAGATTGGCATTATGATCAACGCGCCAAGGCATCCCTAGAATGAGATCTTGCTCATGCAAAGGAGCGACTAAGAAATCACGGCTCTCAACTAATGGCCCTAAAGTCACCTCAAGATCCTTAACCATTTACCAACAATTATAATTCGATCCTTGAAAAGCTGATTTGACTTTATATTTTGTTTTGATGGTTGCGAGCCCTAGCTTTTCAACTAAACGTTGCGAAATGAAATCATGGGTGCTTCCATCATCAAATAAGACACTATGTTCTTTTTCGTGCAATAGTGCAGTCATATGTGACAAAGAAGTACGAAAATAAGATGCACTTTTACTTGAATAACACTTACTTGAAGGGGTGTAGTCGGCATCTTCAGTGTCATTGTCCTCATCCTCGCCCTCTTGCTTGAAAGATTTATCATGGGATCCATCATCAATGTAGTTGATCCGTGCGGAGTTGTTGCGCTGACTATTACCGTTGGTACATCCATTGGTTCTCCCTCCATTGCCTCCGTTGTTGTTGGTAGCATTCTTTGCTTGGGTACCTGTCTTGTGTGTAGCAAGTGGATTCTTTGGACATTCATAAGAATAGTGTCCCTTCTCTTTGCATTCGTAACATGTGACAAGTTCTTTGGTTCTTCAATTAATACGTGACTTAGCAGGTTTCCAATTAGACTTACCATCATATCTACCAACTTTACCTCTTACACACTCCTGCTTGAAGTATGAAGTATGCTTCTTTGCTTGAGGGGTGTGAGTAGCAAAGCTTCTTCCCTGCTTTCTTTCTGACTCTAATGCCAAATCCATAGCATCAGAAGCTATAGATGGTCGAAGCATACGTACATCAACACGAATAGTAGGATGTAAACCCTCAACAAAGGTACGACATTGCTCCTTTCGGGTCACTTTCTCAATGGTTTGCAATTGAAGTAGAGAGGAAAGATATTTCTCGGTGTATGCATCCACACTCTCATTATCCAACTGCCTCAATCTTCGCCATTGCCTGCGAGTATCCTCTTCAAACTGTGTAGGTAGGAAGCGCTTCTTGATTTTATCTTTGAATGCTTCCCATGTCTTTGGAACATGAGTGCTTTTGGCAACCACACTCCACCATAATTGTGCATTGCTTTTCATGTGACTTGCATCAAGTTTTACCTTCTCGACCTCTTCGTACCATTCTCCCAAAAAGTATTGATTGAAAGAACTAATCCACGCAAGTAAAGCTTGTCCATCTCTTTTACTATCATATTTTGGAAAAGAAAAAGTTTTGCGATTAATCTTACTAGACTTCTTCTTATCACGAAGCTTGAGTGCTTTCAAGATGGCCTTTCCCATGTTGTCTTCATCGCTGGATTCATGTGAAGGAGTAGTGTCATGATGTCGTCGTAGTGAAGTCTTCACATGTCACTTCTTCTTCCTTTGATGTCTCCTCTTGCTTCTTCCACACTCACTATCACTGGTGTCTGATGATTTGCTGCTTTCACTTTTTTCATCCTCTCTGTCCTTCATACGCTTCTTTGTGACTTCAGTCATCTCTTTTAACACTCGATTTGCGCGTTCTTCGTTGGCTTTATACGTGTCGCACATGTTGCGCATGTACTCATGTTCCTGCTCAAGGTCCCATGCATGATGTTTCCATGCATCCAGGGAATCTAATGCATGCATAGGTTCCTCGTCCTCAATTGATATAGGTGGCTTCCAAGTTGTCGTCACTTGGCATAGAGCATCTTCAATTTCTTGACGTTGTTGCTTCTCATGCTGATAGAGTTCTTGCCATTCTTCCTCAGTAAGTGTCATCGGTGTTGAACTTCTTCTTGATCGATGGTGATCATTTTCCACATCCTCATCATGATGTAGATCTTCAGGATAACCTATCTTTGATGGAATACGCCTTCCAGACATAGTTAAGTATGTGCACGGTGCAAAGAAGAAATCACTATGAAAGGAAATACACACAAACACAAGACTTATCTCAATTCGGTTTCCAAGCTTTGAAAGCGGCTATTTGTCGAATAGTATCTCTGTGGGCTCTCGAACTCACACGATTCCAACAAGTGAATCCACGTTGCAAGGTACAAAGCAGAGCTCATGTCCGATAGCACTTGTAGACTGCCTCCTGCTCTTGTGAACACTTGCTTTTGAGATTCTCCTCTTCCAAAATCCGTTGGGTTGCTCCCTTGTTTGCACTTTTGCCTTGAAGGATATCTTTATGATTAGGAACTTCAAAGAATAGAGCAACAAAGTGACCTGATCTAGTGGATAGTCACCAATTGTTAAAGGGACTTGAGCTAAATACCGGGATGGGGAACCTGCCGGGACGTTTTAAGAGCAATCTCCCAAGGCTTCCTCGCGCGCAGCCAACGATGCCTTCAGTGCCAGGTATGCCAAGGACTATGCCTTGGTCGCCGCCTTGGTCGCACGCTTGGAGGAGCTAAGGCGCGGGTGTGCGTTCACAAGCTTCAACCTGTCTACATACGACCGACTTCTTTTGCTGCGATTTTTTTTTTCACTGCACATTTTCCTGCCTGCGAGCCGTTCTGCGCTCTTCACTTTCGCTGCTTCAAACTTCGTTGCACTCTTGTACGCGGTGTCCGCAATCTGATGCGTGCTGCACTTTCTTGTTCGAGGACGCGGGGTGCGTGTGCTTCCTCTGCTATGGATGACGAAACCTTGGCTCTGATACCACTGCGATGGGAAACGCTTGCGGAACCTACAAATCCTTGAAAAACATAGCAACACTCTTTGAAAATACACACAAACTCTCAAAAGTCACAAAGGAAGAGACATAACAAGCGTGCTGGGTACAATCTCCCCCCATAGGAGTGGTGCTCTCCTTCCACCTCCTATGTATTTATGTATATTTCCCAAAAAGCTTCCGAGCAAAAATCATACAAAAGCCTCTGTGCTTTCCTCCATGCACCCTTTTACAAAAAGCCCATCCACCTTCTAGAATAGCTGGCTTTTTCTAAAGATAAAGTTTTTTTTCTAACTTTAGTTTATACACTTTGCCAAGCCACTAATATTCGAAAATTCAAATATGTACATAAGCTTTTGTAATATCAAAAATTAGGCATAAGCCTTATTCATCCCCATATTACTGGAGTTGCGCCTACGTGCCCAAAATATGGCGGATCATGCTTGCCAGATGCCATCACCCGATCAATTACTCTTCCCCTGGATTCACACGATCAATAGTAATGAAATATTTCAAGCATAAGATAACCTTGGAATTAATCACCACAATCAATCAACCTTTCAGTATCATAGCAAGGCGAAATCAATAAATCACAGATGAATGGTGCACACATGCGACACATACCATCTCATGGTGCACCTGATGCTACACATGAATAAAATCGTACGGATGGTGCACACATGCTACACATACTGTCATCGCGTAAGTGGTGCACACAATGCTACACACTCATACAGCCGCAGCCGTATATCCAACCATGTAGGAGCACACATGCATCACTACGGAACATCGAACACACATGCATCAGCTGCGCGACAAAAATGCTGGATCTCACTAAACTAAATACTGAAGGATTAAATTAATGGGATAATTCCAATTCTTGTAACACTCAAACTGTCGATTTTCATTAAAATTTCAAAAAGGATTTTATAAATTATAACTTGTTTTATTTGTAATAACAATTATTTTGCACTACAGTCTTATACCTATATAACCTTTTGCAATGCAAAATGGTACTTTCAATATTATAGCATGTGATTCAAAAGGTGCCAACAGCCATCCTATAATGTCACATATTTTAGTAAACTAATCAACCTTGGCCAAGTCCGAAGCAACCCTTACTTTTGCAATCCAAGGGTCAACTCCATTTGTCACATACTTCCTATGAGAGTTACTGTGAACTCAAATTGGATCTATATGAGGTCATGATGTCCTAGAATCATGCCACGAGTAAAAAGTATTCATACTTCTAAGTATGCACAAATCATGATTATGTACTCTACAATGGTAACTATAAGCTCAAAATTGGTAACTACAACCTCATTTTGAGGAGGGCAGCCTTCCAAATGACTGTGTCTATGCTACAATAACGTTCGCAAAATCCAATGTACACATAAGATTCTATTGCTAAGTTCTCGAATATTCTCATGAAATAATTGGTAAGTGCCATTTTACCATGTAAGACAAGCACCGAGGAGCTACACGTAATCAATTCAAGCTTTCCATGAACGAAAATTGGCATGGATGTATGTGTAACATAATAATCAACCATTGACAAATCTAAAATTAAAAGCATTCGAATTACATCCTAATCATGGGAATGACCTATGAATAAAAGACTTAATAAATTAGGTTTACCATGCTGAGCAACAGTTGCGGGCAAAAAAAGAGGGTACATACATGTACACCATCGGCTACTTGCTGCCAATGCCACCGAAGAAAAAACCTAGTTTAAAGACACAAAAAAAGGACATGGAAGAATATGTATCACTACAAATGTATTGATTCATCTTTTTCTTAAAAAAATGCAAAAACTCTTAAAAAATTTATGATATTTGACGATGCTCAATATAGTGACACGAGCATGAAAGCTACTGTGAATGCATGCATTCTCTTTAATGCATTTGGACCTACCAACAATATAACGCAAGATGTTGATGAAGGGAAGAACAAGTTGTTTGAAAGGTTTCGGGTGTATGACTTGGAAACGGAATAAAAGTCCGGTATGAAGTATCAATGCGCATGCAAGAAGGGAAAAAAAAAACGCAAAAAGACATGTACTTAATCATGAGTCAAAGAGAAGAAACATGACGATGGCAAATCTGTTGGCTCGAGAGACATAAACAACAATAGAAGAATGGTCGTCTAATATATAAAATAAAAATTGTGCCAAAATAAGTTCCTGTGATCTCAGTAAATTAACAAAAGCCTACAAATAACATCTCAAGCAGATTATAAATGCTCGCAACTAACAAAGTCATACAAGTTTGAATGGTTGCTTCGATACTTAATTCATTGCTCGACAATTGTTAATGAACTATACAACAACGAATTTTCATTTTGTAGTTGCTCAAAATGACCTCAAATTCAAGTCAATAATTCAAATACGATTGCCAAAACAATGTGGTGAAATCACCTAGCCTTATCAATGGAATTAACATCTCATCAAACTAGTGAAACTAAGAAATTTTGACGGTAAGCTACATTGCAATTAAGTATTTGAAAATTACAGTACATGTCAATGCGATTGATGATGTAACTATTAGATGCTTCATTATCCACATATATATGTAATAATGCAAGTGCAATATTTCAACACTACACAATCTCAACTTCAAAAGAATATTATCAATTTCATATTGATTCATTTTAATTACAATTTGTACAATGTATTTATTGACTAAAAATTTGCCACATTGTAAATCCACTTTTACATGTAACGTATTTTTTTAAGTGCTACATTCTGCATAGGAACCCACTAATACATTAAGACTGCTCCAACTGCTTTCCCCAACGTAATTGTAGGTCTCTTGGATCAATTTTTTTAAAAATAATAAAGGATGTAGGGTCTTCCAAAGACTTATCTCCCAATCATGTTTGAAGATATCGGCGTAACAATAAAAACGACCATACAAGATTCAACTAAAATATGCACACAAACGAACCCCAATGCTCACTACTAATCACGGAATACACACAACAAGGATCCACAAACACAAAATTGTTCGTGTGCAATTAAAAACCAACCATATATTTTGAACGTGAAGGAAGAGGCACACATGTCGAAGGTGTTAAAGAAAAACAGAACCTGGCGAGAAAAGAAGAGCTATTTAGTTAACTGTTGATGATGATTCTGCAGATATGTCCATAGGAATGAAAGGCCTTTAGCATGGAAGGGAATCACTACTTGCAGGATGTATATATATACATTGAAAACAAGTTGAATGACTTTTGTCATTCAAATGGCCTGCCCTATGGGTGAAATAGTAAGTTAAGAGTCCACCAATAGTTGAGAGAGGAAAAGTAGGGAGTGAAATAGTTGTAGAGGAAAAGAGCGAGAAAAAGGTCGAGATCACGTGGGAAATTGGGGAAATTAGCGGCCATCAATTAGGCTTCCTGGTGACATGTGGCAGGCCAAAAACATAGGGAGGTACAAGTCAACTACAAATGTTGACTGAGATAACTAGTATTTATACATGTTCCTTAATCTTTCTTTGCTCATCACTGATTGATTGTGGAAGACATTATGGCAGACGCCAAGCCCTCTCAGCCTTCCAAGGCGTAAGCTTCTGCTTCTCCTCAAACGGAACTCTGGGTCTCTTCTTAAATCTTTACTCACTTTTCCCCTCGTTTTTCACGCAGGTCGGGCGGTAAGGTGTCTTTTAAGGTTACTTTGACTTCAGATCCAAAGCTTCCTTTTAAAGTGTAAGTTTTCTGTCCTCGGGACTGAACGCTCAAACGCATATCTTTCGGGGAGAGCGTGCATCAAATTTGCTATATCGCCGTCGTCCGATTGCGCGTGAATTACAGCTGTCCTTGTTCCCTCTTTACGAATAGAAATGCCATAGCATGTAGTCCACACGATGTCTATGTGGATTCAAACTGCATGCTTTTTGCTAGTCTTGGTGAGAATTTAGCCCTGAGATATAGAATGTTAAGATAGGTGTCGTAGTGGGAGTATCTTTCTTTATGTGATAATATGCTTAAGGCTATGTACATAGATTGGATTATACATTGAAGACCGTTTAAAGGACCTATTCTCACAAACAAGTGGATGTCGAATGTGGCTATTCTCTTCCATTGGCAATTTACTTCTTTCTCGTCTTATCGTGGTTAAGAAGCATGCTCACAGGATTGTACTCGTGCAAGGATTTCTTATAGTATATGTGAGAAGCACTTCGATACAGTTTTTCCTAGCGCTTGGGTGCCATGTGGACAAATCATGAGGAAGGGTTAGCCAAAGAAGAAGAGCAATTCTTCAGATGAGGTAGGGACACTCAGACAGTGAAACGAAGGGAAAAAAGAAAAGTGCTCGTATTGTGATCAATCAGGAAATCTTGTGAGAAACTGCAAGAAGAAACAGGCGGATTAGAAGGAAAAGGAGATCGAACATCACAAGTAAGAGTCAAAACTGGAGAGGGCAAACGTGGTATTATAAGAGTTGTTCTTAGTGGTTGCCTCTAGCTGAGTTTCGACACGCTAACAGTGGCGTGACAATGCCCATGTCCAATATTGAGGAGCAGTCTACTATTCCAGTTCGCTTTGTTGGAATGAAGGATAGCAAGGGTTGCTCAGATAGTGAGGCCGCTCAGATAGTGAGGCTGAGGACGATGCCATTAACACGGAGGAGGTTGGTCACTTGGGATGGGAGTGTGAGAAGGTTTGCAACACAGAGCGGAGCATCAATTTAGAGTTACACATGGATGTTGGGGGGCACTTTTAGGGAGGTGCCTGGCTGGCTATAGTGACAAGCTACAAGAAGTATGATGTATGGTAACATTGGGATGCAGCCAGGGATGCAGATTGCTATGCCGAAAACTTTACTGGTATGCTTGGAATAAATGCAATGGGACCAAGAATGGTCAATCGTGCTATGAGCAATGGAAAGTGTGCACCTAATGTTGGCAATGTTATGGAGCCTCCGTATTTACAACCACGTGTCTCTGATAATCTCACACCTAGGGGAAAGCAGAAGGATTATAAAGAGGGCGGTGCAGCTGTGAAATCCGACACCTTTAATGGAAATTAAGATAGGCTGAAAGCTCTCACGTTTATACAGCAATTTGATGCACAGCCTACTTGGGTGGGAATTTCACTGAGACATCGAAAGTTAGAAAAGCGGGTACTTTAAAGAGTGTGTCAGATGTGATGTGTTGTACTAGGAGATCTAGTACTAGTTCATGTGTGAGTGCCACGTGTCACCATGGGACTTATCCCATATGCACTTGGTGCTAGTGTGTGAGTGTGTAGCCTATAAAGGCTTGTACTTCACTTGTCATTTGATACTTGATATGAGCCTTTCCATTATGTCTCCATTTGAGTATCATTTCCTTCCTCCCTAGCCTTTCTCTCTCTCTCTCTCTCTCTCTCTCTCTCTCTCTTCTCACACACCATGTTTCTAACATGGTATTAGGGCAGGTCAGCCCTGCCCTAATCAGCCCTGCCAGGTCATCATCATCTCCAATCCTAACCCTAATCTGGCTATGCAGTCTCCTCTCAGCCGCTTTTGCATACGAGGAGTTTGTTGTTGTGTTTTGAAGCCTGAGACCAGCCCATTCCTTTGCTGGTTCTTCATCTCAGCTTGCTGCCCGCCTTCACCAAGACCTTTGCCATCATGACTTCGTTGTCTTCTAGTTCTTTGCTCATGGAGAAGTTCAAGGGGGAAGGTTTTCCCTCATGGCAAACCAAGATGCAACTGCTCCTTATGCGTGAAGGAGTTTGGGATCTTGAGGACAACAAAGTTGATACACTCGATCAGCAACAACACAAGCTTTGGAAGCAACAGAATGTTGCCGTCATTGGTCTTTGCTTGGCCGACTCTCTCATCCATCATTTGGACTTCAAGTCGACAGCTAAGGAGATTTGGGATTGCCTTGAGACATTGTTTGGTAATAAAGTCACCAACTCCAAAGTCTTTTCGAAGCTCAAGCTCTATGATTTGAAAATGGAAGAGAGTGATGAGTTCAGTGATTATCTAGCAAGGTTTCAATCTCTTGTTCAACAACTCACAAGTTTGAAAAGCGTGCCTAATGATGAAGATAAGAAAGCTGTCCTTATGAAAAGCGTGCCTGGTCATGAAGATAAGAAGGCTGTCCTTATGAAGAGTATGCATGGGATATCATGCTTTGAGCAAACTCTTGAAGTTCTACGCCTTGCCACTGCCACGTTTGATGATATGGTGGCACTACTTATTGAGAAGGACTATTGTAATAAGGGAGCCGCTCTTGCCTCTCTCATTGCTTCAAGAAGAAGGAAGAGGAACAAGAGAAGCACCATGCCAATCTCCTTGCTGAAGAACATGCCGAACTTGAAGAGCCCCTTGAGGAGATACATGTAGCCACAGCTGAGGTTCACGGCCTCTCTCTTGAGGAGCCATGTGACTCGGATTGGGCTTTCTAGGCCCTATATGCCATGTGTTTTTGTGTTGAGTCAATAAAGGTTCTCTGCCTTGAATGTATTTGGAGTCAATAATAGGTACTCTACCTGGGTTGTCCCCCAAAAAGGAGTGTATTGTCTTTTACTTTGGTATGATGGTATTGACTACCCAGTTCAGCGTAAGGGGGGGTGATGAGTGATGGCTTGCCCTTGCCGGTTGCAAGCTGACTGAGAAGTCACTATCACACGGGAGGTGTTGGAGAGTTGGACTTGCTCTTTGTAGTATTATGGTGGAGGGGGGATTGGTCTACTCCTTGCATGTTGGGTCTCATACTCTTTGGTTTGAAGGGGGATAGCCAAAGAGTGTGTATGTGTGGTGTGATGTGTTGTACTAGGAGATCTAGTACTAGTTCATGTGTGAGTGCCACGTGTCACCGACTTATCCCATATGCACTTGGTGCTAGTGTGTGAGTGTGTAGCCTATATAAAGGCTTGTACTTCACTTGCCATTTGATACTTAATGAATGAATATGAGCCTTTCCATTGTGTCTCCATTTGAGTATCATTTCCTTCTTCTCTAGCCTCTCTCTCTCTCTCTCTCTCTCTCTCTCTCTCTCTCTCTCACACACACGCACACACACACACACACACACACACACACCATGTTTCTAACATTTTCTAAAGAGTAATGCTTTAGAATGGTGGACGAATCTGCCTTTGCAAGGCAAAGCACCTGCCACTTTGGTGCAATTCAAGCAAGTCTTTTTGAGTGCGTGGCTGACTATTACGTTTGAAGTTAACATTATGACTGTGTGGCATAAATTGGACGTAGATAGTTGTCGTAACCCAGAAGAATTAAATAAGAAAATTTGAGAAGCATTGTTGCCAGTCAATTCCTATCAGCATGTACCATTATTAGAGTAGATAGAGAAATATTGTTGTGGATTGGCGAAGGAAATTTGGGACTTTTGTACGAAAACAAAGGTATCAAACATGTACTAGGTGATTGAAAATGCCAACACGGCTTATGCATTGCTACAGGGTAGGCAAAGAGTGTGTGGGTGATGTGTTGTACTAGGAGATCTAGTACTAGTTCATGTGTGAGTGCCACGTGTCACCATGGGACTTATCCCATATGCACTTGGTGCTAGTGTGTGAGTGTGTAGCCTATAAAGGCTTGTACTTGTCATATTTGATATTTGATGAATGAATATGAGCCTTTTCATTATGTCTCCATTTGAGTATTGTTTCCTTTCTCTCTAGCCTATCTCTCTCTCTCTCTCTCTCTCTCTCTCTCTCACACACACACACACACACACACACACACACACACACACCATGTTTCTAACATTTTCTAAAGGGTAATGCTTTAGAATGGTGGACAAAACTTCTTTTGCAAGGAAAAACACCTGCTACTTTGGTGGAATTCAAGTAAGTCTTTTTGGCTGCGTGGTTGACTACTACGTTTGAAGTTTACATTATGACTGCGTGGCAAATAGTTGTCGTAACTTGGAAGAATAAAATAAGAAATTTTGAGAAGCACTGTTGCCAGTCAATTTCTATTGGCATGTACCATTATCATAGTAGATAGAGAAATATTGCTGTGCATTGGCGAAGGGTAGTCGCATATGAGAGTAGGGTGTTGCAGCCAGCTGAAATGAATTTGCAGATTTATGAAAAAGAGATGCTCGTTGTAATTCATGCTTATCAGAGTCGAAGCACTACTCATTGGGTGCTGATTTCTATGTTCAGACAGATCATTCATGGCTGCGGTATTTTCTCACACAGAGAAAACTATCTGAGAAGCACATGCGCTGGGCCAAATTTCTGTCTATGTTTCACTTTCAAATTGTGCATGCCTAGCAATAAGAAGGTAGTTGCTGATGCAATAAGAATGTAGTTGCTTATACCGAAGGCCGTATAAAAGAAACCATAGGTTTCAGCAGTCGCTATTGCCTATCAAGATGAATTGGATGCTATGAAAGGGCAATATGCAACGGATGATGACTTTGCAAGGATATATGATCAGTTGTCTGAGAGGCAAACGCATGATCATTATACTCTCTGAGATGGTTTTCTGTTGATGCGTGGCTGTTTATGTGTCACAAAGCAGTTGAGGGCCAAGGTTATGGCTGAAAGTCGTGTTCCACCTTATGCAGGGCACAAAGGAATAGATGCAATTGTGAAAGCCGTTGAGCAGTTCTTTAACTTGCCAGCTTTGCGACGTGATGTTGAAGCGTATGTCTGGACATGCATCATCTGTCGAAAAGTCAAGTATGAAAGGCAGAAGACGTTGCCTATTCCAAATAGGCCGTGGCAAAGCATTGCCATGGACTTTGTTTTTTATCTTCCTCGTACACCGAGAGGTCATGATGGCATATGGACCGTGATTTGCAGGTTTAGCAAACATGCCATTTTATTCCCGTGAGCAAGAAAATCAGATGGCAAAGCTATTCATGTCCCATGTTTTTAAATATCACGGGATGCCACAGCCTATTGTCAGTGACATAGATCCACGGATGACAAGTCTATTCTGGAGGGGAGTGTTTGAGAATATGGGGACACCACGCTAAAGTTCTCATCTTTGTCTCATCCACAGAGTGTCGGACAGTCAGAAGAGGCAAATTCCACTGTACTAGATCTTTTGAAATGCTATGTCTCAGAACACAAGGCAAAATTGGAGCAGTATTTGCCACTGGTTGAGTTTGCCTACAATCTACAGGAAAAGCTTCGTTTGAAATCGTGGAAGGAAATGGAGCTTGTTTGTCTGGTGGAGAATCTTTGCGCTTCCTGCCCTCTCATTGAAATAAACCTGTAGCTGTTTTCCCTTTTTAGAGATACAACTAATATCATTTGCAACCTATTCAACTTGTGTTATCTCCTTCTTGCAGCCAAGGCAATCTTCTGATAACCCCCTAATGCGTAGGATTTTCTTATTATACACTCTGGCTTCCTGCTCTTTAACTTCTACATAGAGATCTTTTTTATCGATTTGTTGTTGACTACAGTGGCCATCTCTTGTTTGGCTTAACTTACTTCAGTGGCAATCATCTCTTTGACCGTGGAGACAAGTGTTGGTGCTGGTGGAGATGTACCACACTTTTATATGACTTCTGCAGTGATTTCTTGCTTACTATTTCTTGCCATCTCCTTCAATTTCCTGTCAAGAGCTGCAACCATAAGTCTGAGCTCTCTTACTTCTTGTTGTAGAAAGTATATTTGCTCCTGCGGATCAGATCCAATCCTTCGCTTGTAATGCAATGCATAGGGGCTGAGTATCGATGCCGAGGCTGCAACATCTGAATAAGAGGGCTTCTAGTCTGTGTAGTGGCAAAAGTCTTCATCTTTGGGAATTCTATGGTGGCCTTTGCAGATTTTGATAAGTCCTTTTGCTGAAGCTAACCCCCCAAGCTGAGCCAAGGGCTCAGCTCAGCCTTGGGTGACCTCGAACTTTGTGCTTTGCTGCGTTGTACGGATGAATCAGGTAAGGACTGCTTTGTTGTACAGAGATACGGAGGACGGATGAAGGACGAAGGTAAGACCTGTATGGACAGGCAACGACTGTACAGGCGATAAACGAGAGAGAGAGAGAGAGAGAGAGAGAGAGAGAGAGAGAGAGAGAGAGAGAGAGGTTAAGGTGAATGTGAAGGTATAGCTGTTGTTTGACCTCATTCCCTTCCTGGGTTTATTCAGTTTCAGTGTACCTGAGGAGGCTCCATTTACAGCAGTGTTGAAGTTTGCTGCTGAAGAGTTTAAAGTTCCACCACAGACAAGTGCCATCATTACTAATGGTAGGTCTTATGGAAGTTTGGATGCTGGAAAGGAATATCTTCAGTTTTATTTGATATAGGGGCTAGTGGAATTTTAGGCTGCTTGCAGCTGCTTCTTACAGTAATTGTTTTTTTAGTCAGCAGTGTCATGCATAAGTGCTTACCACGGGGCACCAAATGGATGTTTGTAAACTGTGCCATAGCCACTGCCTGCCAGTTTCATCTGATTGGAGAATTTGAGAGTAGCCTTTTTGAGTTCGCTGAAGAAATGCTGGAAAACAAACCTACTTGTCTATAGCATAGCACAGCTAAGGCAACATACAAACCAATGCCCTTGCAATCACCAACTGAGAACATAAGACGTCTAGTGTCGAAGATATGCCAAGGTTTTTTATCTCACTTGAACATATGTGCACGAGTCCACATTGATCCAGATTCTAGTCGTACTCTGTTCATCCATCTATCATCTGATGGCCAAATGCCTTGATGTTTAACATCTGATTATTGACACCTGTGGGCTTGGTCGATGCAGTGTACTCCTGCCCAAATAAGTTAAAGTGCTTGTTTTGTGTTTCCTATATGTTGCCTATGTCTATGTATAACTGGTGTTTGCTTTGACAAATGTGCATGCACCTTGAAGATGCCTACTGGAAATGAATACGATCTGCCTAGGAAAGGTCTCTAATACCACTTTAAGGAAGAAGGGAACTAGAATGGGGAAAGGAGAGTGAGAGAGTAGTGGAAGACAAGGCTGACACGTTCCCAGCACTCCTGAAACCTCTGCTCTGCAAGCAAACACAAGAACACACCAAACGTGAGGAATCTGAGCAGGCTTCTCACCACCCAACCATGACATCTACGGGATGCGATCTTGAATCAGGAGATGTCCCCTCCGAGCCACGAGCTGAGCTATTGGCACGAACTCCCAACCAGATCCTAACCAGCCTGGTATCCCATACCACCAACCTCCTCTGATCTTCTGTTGGACCTTGGGCTATGCTAAGTATAAAGAAAATACTTGGAGACAAATAAAACAATACTGAAGACAATCAATGGCTGAAGAAGATATATATATCACAAACGGAACTTAGTACAAGTAAAGAGAAGCTCTGAAACAAACTTCAGTCCTGACAACTATAGTGGACTTCTGCACTAGCTCCACAAGTTGGAACTGAACCAAATCTGAGACAGCAAACTGATGAAGGGGTTGCTGCAGATTTGGAATAGAAAGAACGGAATCTGGAGCGGAAGTTGGAGGTAGATCTGGAGCAGAAGTTGAGGGCAGATCTTGGAGCAGAAGTTGGAGCTGATCTGATGCAGAAAGAAGAGCAGAACTGAAGCAGAAAGGAAGGCTGTTCTGGAGCAGAAAAGAGGGCAGATCTGGAGCTGAAAAAGGGGACAGATCTGGAGCAGAAAGGAGGACAGATCTGAGCAGAAAGGAGGGGCAGATCTGGGGCAGAAAAGAGGGCAGATCTGGAGCTGTAAAAGGGGACAGATCTGGAGCAGAAAGGAGGACAGATCTGAGCAGAAAGAAGGGGCAGAAAAGAGGGCAGATCTGGAGCTGTAAAAGGGGACAGATCTGGAGCAGAAAGGAGGACAGATCTGAGCAGAAAGGAGGACAGATCTGAGCAGAAAGGTCGGTCAACCAGCAGGTTGACCGACCTGGTCAGATTTGACCGACCAGGTCAATCTGGTCGGCCAGATCTGGTCAGACCAGAAAAAAAAAAACATTTTTTAAATAATTTTTTATTTTGTTTCTCCTCTGCACCGGGGCTTTTGACATTTCTTTGGTTGTGGTTTTTGCCTCCGATTCGAGGTTTCTTTGACAGGATTTGGAGAGGCACCAGTGGTGTTTGTACCTGTTTATCTGGTCCTGGATAATTGGAGATTGCCTGGCTTAACACCCCCTCTCAATGTCCAATGCAGACAGGAGAAGCAAAGAGGTGTTCCATGAGTGATCTATCATCTTCATCAGCCCTTTTTTTTTTTTTTTTTTGGGTTTTCATTTAGATGGAGATGCCTACAGAGTAGGTTTTCATCTTCACTAAATGCCCAGATGATGGTACAAAAAAGAAAGACTTGAAGGAGTGCCCTCGCAGGGGATTTGTTCACTTCCTTAAGTACACAAAGAGAAAAAAAATTGTTAAAGAGGAGGAGGTAAACCAATCCCCAACCGTGGGCAGAGATGCTCAAGAGTAGGGCGATTAACCGGCTTGGTAAGAATATCAGCATGATTATCGGCAGCTGGAACATAGATCAACCGAATAGTACCTAATTCCACTTGCTCGCGAGTAAAATGAAAGTGAACACCGACATGTTTGGTGCGGTTGGAAAAAATGGGATTGCCTGCGAGAGCAATGGCACTTTTATTGTCGACGTAGAGGATCGTGGGTTCAGTACAAGGAAAGTGCAATTCTGCCAAAAACTGTCGGAGATATATGGCCTCTGTGGTACAATCATACAAGGCCCGGTATTCAGCCTCAGTAGAAGAACCAGCAACAGTCTCTTGTTTACGGCTAGACCAAGAAACAGGTACCGAGCCAAACGAGAAAATATAGCCGCCATAAGAACGACGATTGTCCGGGTCACCAGCCCAGTCGGAATCAGTGTATCCCTGTAGGGTTAGTCCTGGTCTGAAATGTAAACCATAAGAGTAAGTACCACGAATGAACCGCAAGATACGAATACATGCATGCCAATGAGTGAGCTTGGGTTCATTAAAATACTGACTGAAAATAGAGACGGAGTAAGCAAGATCAGGACGAGTGTGAAGGAGCCAGAGAAGTTTGCCAACAACCTGGCGATAGAGATGTTCATCAAAGGGAGGAGACTCCAAGTCTTTTGAGAGCTTTACGGTGGGATCTAAGGGAGTGGCAGCCAGCTTAGGCTCATGAGGAATGATTTGATCAAGGAGTTGAAGAGCATATTTCTGTTGAGAAACAAAAGTACCACCAGAATGTTGTACAACTTCCATGCCTAAAAAATAGGAGAGCCGACCAAGATCAGTCATTTCAAAAGTGATGCTGAGTTGAGTTTTAATGTACTGAAGTGTAGTGGGAGTGGAGCCTAAAAGCAAAAGATCATCGACATAGAGTAAAATAAAGCAGACCCCCTCTGACGAATGATGGATATATAAATTTGGATCAAAGGGAGTAGAATGAAAACCATTAGTTTTGAGGAAGGTGTCTATCTGGTGGAACCATGATCGAGGTGCTTGTTTGAGACCATAAAGAGCTTTGCGGAGACGGAAAACCTTATTTTCATGGCCAGGAGGAGAAAAACCTGGTGGGGGAGTCACATAGACTTCTTCATCAAGGTAGCCATTGAGAAAGGCACTCTTGACATCCATTTGATAGATAGTCCAGTGGTGATGAGCAGCTAAGGCAAGAAGAAGACGAAAGGAAGTTAATCGAGCAGTAGGGGCAAAGGTTTCCTCATAATCGATACCATGTTTTTTGGCGGAATCCTTGCACTACTAAGCGGGCTTTGTATTTGTCCAGGGTGCCATCGGCTTTGAGTTTTGTTCGGAAGATCCACTTGGTTCTGATGACCTTTTTGTGAGTGGGTCGATTGACCAAGATCCAGGTCTGATTGCGATCAATACTTTCAAGCTGCTGTTCCATAGCACGATGCCACGCAGGATTTTTAACTGCTTCCTGCCAAGTGGCAGGTTCAGAATGTATGATATAGGCCGTGGTAAAAAAGGAGGTAGTGGCAGTAGAAGAAGTTATTTGAGTAGAGCGGCGAGGACCAGAAGGAGGAAGTTCGACAAGAATAATCCCGGAATCCTTCAGAGTTTGACGATACCAGCGTGGCAGTGGGTCGTGAGGAGAAGCAATGGGTGGGGGGAGAGATGTTTCGGGAGGAGAGGAAGGTATTTCGGGTGGAGAATTGTCGGAGGGAACTGGAGTGGAGACGTCATCAGTAGAGAGAATAGAGGAATTTTTAAGCACTGCTCTTTCATCGAAGACCACATCTCGGCGAACCAAAACTTTGTTTGTACGAGGATCAAATAATCGATAAGCTTTGGCTTCTGCCGAGTAGCCAACTAGAAGAAAAAGTTCAGCACGAGGTTCGAGTTTACCGCGAGTATCATTGGGAGTATGAGTGTACGCGCGGCAACCAAAGATTCGAAGATGAGAAATAGAAGGACGATAGCCATAAAAAGCCTCAAAAGGCGTCATGTTCAGGATGGGTTGAGTAGGACAGCGATTAAGGATATAGACAGAAGTATTGACGGCTTCGGGCCAGAGACGTTCAGGCAACTCGGCTGCAAAAAGCATGGAACGGGCCATGTTCATGACAGTACGTTGTCGCCGTTCGACACGAGCATTTTGGGAAGGCGAATTTGGAGATGTAAGATGGCGTTGGATACCATGCTCTTGAAGGAATTGAGTGAATTCACCACCATTATCACTACGAGCAATCCCAATAGACTTGCCTGTTTGGTTCATAACCAAGCGAGCCCAAGTAGCAAAGAAAGAAAAAGTGTCGGATTTCTCTTTCATGAAAAACACCCATTGATAGCGAGAGTAATCATCCACAATTAAGAAGAAATAATGTGAACCATTGAGGGAAGGAACAGGAGATTTGCCACTAATATCGAGATGAATTAGACGCAAAATCTCACTGGCTCGAGAAGTGGAATGAGAAGGAAAAGGAGTGCGGCTTTGTTTACCTAATTGACAGGGATGACAAATATCTTTAGCGCGCGATAATTTAGGTAGGCCATCAACTAGATGATCCCGAGACATTTCATATAAAGAGTCATAGGACAAATGTCCCAGACGATAATGCCATAATCGTTCTGTGTCAGTGGGATCTTTTAGGGTAGCATTACCGTAAAGCCGATGAAACTCAGAACCGCAAGGGGAGGGAGTCGCAAGAAATTGATTTATAAAGTACAGACCATTAGGTTGAGCATCACCTCGAGCTAGAAGGAGTCCCGAGGACTCATCTATGATGTCAACATGCATCTTTGTAAATAGCACTGTGCGACCAAGGAGACAAAGTTGATGAACAGAAAGAAGATTGACCCCTAATTGGGGCACATAAAACACTTGATCCAATTGAGCAAGTTTGGGACCTTTGTCAGTATCAAAAGTTATTGAACCAACACCATGAATAGTAGCAACAGAGTTATTGCCACAACGAACTCCCCCTGTTGCTGGTTGGCGAGAAATGAAGAGATCAGGATGAGGGGTCATATGATGAGTGGCTCCACTATCCACAATCCAAGAAGATTTAGAGTCACATGAAAGAGTATGAAAGATGAGGAAGAGGAGGAGTCAAGCTCGGTGATATGGATCAAGGCTTGAGAAGTGAAGTCTAGAGAATCTCCGGTGGACCAGTCAGACAGACCTTCAGGAGTTATAAAGGGAGGAGAAGGAGTGAAGTGATTAGTGACATGGCCCTGGGGTCTCCAGAGACTAGTGTTCGAAGGAGGAGGAGGAGGACCACCCCTAGGACGCCAACGAGGTGGCTGAGGAGTCGTGGTAGGGGGCTGTGGAGTCCAACGGGGTGGTTGAGGAGTCGTGGTAGGGAGCTGAGGAGTCCAACGGGGTGGTTGAGGAGTCATGGTGGGAGGCTGAGGAAGAAGGCCTTTGGCTTTGGAGCGACATTCATCGTCAATATGCCCAACTCTCTGGCAATGCTGACAAAACCTATTCTTTTTGGGAAGGGAGTGCCAGGCGGGTTTACTACTGGAGGGGTTAGGAGTAGGAGAGGGCTTTCCGGAGCTAGGTTGATCTTTTGGAATCCCGGAGAGAAGAGCCCCCTCTGAATGCTATGTTTTTGGTGGACCTGAGAGTAAAGACGAGCATAACGCAAAAGTTGACATTCAAACTCATAAAAAGTAGGAAGAGAAGGTTGAGAAATGATTTGTTGCATAAAACTGAAATACTTGGGCGGAAGTTTATTTAAAAAGAAAGTAACTTGGTCATCCTCGGATTTGGGAGGACCAGTTGTGGCAAATTCAGCAACTAACCGCCGGTAATCGGCTAGTTTAACCTTGAGATCATCGTCAGCAAGAATCTGGAATTGTTGGAGATCATGGTCAAGATTGATACGACGAGTACGATCTCGAGCTGCATAGCGGTCAGTGAGATGTGCCCATCGCTCAGAGGCAAGATCAAAATGCTGTAATTGATCAAAAAGGTCCTGAGGGGGAGGGATGAATATGAGAGGCGGGATAAGACATGAGAGGTGAAAAAGAGGCAGCGGGAGAGATAGAGGGAAATAAACTATAGGAATCCAGTGGCATGGGAGAAGGAGGAGGATGAGAAACCACTGGAGGAAAGATGGCAGCGGAAGAGATGAGAGGGAAGGGAGGGAGGGAGGGATGTGAACCGAAAGCAAACTCATTGTAAGACGCATTTCTCCCTTCTCGTCTGCGAGTGTTCACATGCATGTATGGATCTGTGTCCTCGTGATTACTTGTTCCTATGCCTTGCATAACAGAAGGAGTTGCACTAAGGGAATAGGGCATCATACCTTGCACTGATTCTTGTGGAATAGGCACTGTCGAATAATCCAATGTTCTCATGCCGGCCTGTCCTCTTTCGTCAGGGGATACTTGTTCTTCGTTGGCACCGAACTTGAGATGTTGCTCAGCTTCTTCTGAGTTGAATAGAGGTCCTTGTTGACGTATTGGAGAGAACCGTGGAGAGGTAGAGGCACGAGGTGTGCGGGTACCTGCTTCAAGTTCCTTCCATTTCTGGAATTCAGCAAATTCTTTAAAGAGTTTGGAGAGGTATTCATCACCTTCAATCCTAGCAGACTCTCTCTCGACATATGTCGAAGGTGATGGTTGAATAGAGGTTGATTCAGGCTGAGATCGCTTCGGAGAAGAGGGAGAAGACATCTTCAGGTGATGATTTATCTTCCAAGCTTTCCAGATCAAGGCTCAGGTGTCGATTGGCACACCTGGCTCTGATACCATATAAAGAAAATACTTGGAGACAAATAAAACAATACTGAAGACAATCAATGGCTGAAGAAGATATATATATCACAAACGGAACTTAGTACAAGTGAAGAGAAGCTCTGAAACAAACTTCAGTCCTGACAACTGTAGTGGACTTCTGCACTAGCTCCACAAGTTGGAACTGAACCAAATCTGAGACAGCAAACTGATGAAGGGGTTGCTGCAGATTTGGAATAGAAAGAACGGAATCTGGAGCGGAAGTTGGAGGTAGATCTGGAGCAGAAGTTGAGGGCAGATCTTGGAGCAGAAGTTGGAGCTGATCTGATGCAGAAAGAAGAGCAGAACTGAAGCAGAAAGGAAGGCTGTTCTGGAGCAGAAAAGAGGGCAGATCTGGAGCTGAAAAAGGGGACAGATCTGGAGCAGAAAGGAGGACAGATCTGAGCAGAAAGGAGGGGCAGATCTGGGGCAGAAAAGAGGGCAGATCTGGAGCTGTAAAAGGGGACAGATCTGGAGCAGAAAGGAGGACAGATCTGAGCAGAAAGAAGGGGCAGATCTGGGGCAGAAAAGAGGGCAGATCTGGAGCTGTAAAAGGGGACAGATCTGGAGCAGAAAGGAGGACAGATCTGAGCAGAAAGAAGGGGCAGAAAGGTCGGTCAACCAGCAGGTTGACCGACCTGGTCAACCAGGTTGACCGACCTGGTCAGATTTGACCGACCAGGTCAATCTGGTCGGCCAGATCTGGTCAGACCAGAAAAAAAAAACATTTTTTAAATAATTTTTTATTTTGTTTCTCCTCTGCACCGGGGCTTTTGACATTTCTTTGGTTGTGGTTTTTGCCTCCGATTCGAGGTTTCTTTGACAGGATTTGGAGAGGCACCAGTGGTGTTTGTACCTGTTTATCTGGTCTTGGATAATTGGAGATTGCCTGGCTTAACACTAAGATGCAGGCGCATGTCCGCGACTCAATCCAGGATCAGACCTAGCACCTGGGAACGAGACTTTCTCCCATCGGCTCTCTAAGAACTGAACCTCTGGGCCTCGAGTTCTTCTTGGAGACGTTGTCTATAGACTTCGACTCCCCGGTACCAGTTGTAGATTGGAAGAACTTCCTCTTGTCCTTCCCACTTGTGTCGGCAATGGATGTTCCCTTTGTGCTGGCCATGGTATCATCATAGATGCATGCATGGTTCATGGCCTCTTGCAAAGTGGTACACTTGTTATTCTTGATCTGTAGCTTGTATGAGTCAGGCAAACCATCCACAAAGAAACCTAACAAGGTAACTGGATCCATCTTTGTAGCTCTAGTCAGCAAATCATGAAACCTCACCTCAAAAGTCAAATTCAGCTTGGACATATCGAGGTCCTTGAGCTTGCCTATGATATGATAATCTTCCTCCCTCTTCAGAAACTCTTTCCTGAAGACCTCTTCAAAATTCAAATTCGATCCATGTTGCAGGCTTTGGTCAAAGTTCCTTCCACCACAATAAAGCCTTCCCTAACATATATCTTGCTGCAAGCTGTCATTTCTTTTCATTTGGGTAAGGGTGAAACTGGAAGTGTACTTGCCACTTGTGCAACCAAGTGTCAACCACCTCCACCACCTCCTTGGTACGGGATTTATGATCACCTAGATAATGATTTGGAGTGATATTCGGACCTAACACTGAAGCCTAAGCATCCACCTGCGTGAGCGCTTGAACAGTGCTAGTCAAAAGTGAGAGTGAAGTCTGAATCCCTTTGAGTTGTTGTGTCAACCCTGTTTGATTCGCATTAACTCACTCAAACTTCTCATTGAGAGTAGTGGTTAATTCACTGAAGGCAGTCTTTGTAATCAGATCATCGTAGAGGCTCTAGTCATCATCTGCCTGATAATTCATATCTTGGTCTCCCATTGCAAGCCCGGGGTCTACGGAATCAGCCATGACTGAAATATGATCTGATGAAGAAGGGAGACTAGAGAAGAGAAGCAATCAAGTGGGCTCGGAGCTAGGAGGTAGAAATGAAGTGAAAGCTAACCAGATAGAAGATGACAAAAGAAGGGAAAGGTTGGCCGACGAAGAAGGTAGGCTGGTACGAGTTGACGATCAGCTCAGATCTCGACCCGGAACTCTTGCCCTTGGCTGTGCCGTACGGGTGTCTGCAGACTGCAACAGGCCGTACAACGTGTCTGGCTCCCAAACTTGATGATGTAGAGTAGCTTGGAGCATACACAGTCCACAGGCTGGAGTAGGAGACAAAGTGGCCGAGTTTATAGGCAGGTAAGCAGGCTTTTAGGAAAGCCCTTATTTTCAAAAGCCCACCCTCCAAACTTGGAGGAAATGGTGCTTTTTTAAGCCTCCAGGCTCCCCCAAAAAGCACCCGGCCTAGATCGCGATCTGGCCCCAACCTGCTGCGCACCTTCTTGCGCTCCTCTTCTACCTGCCAACACGTTCCCTGAGCAGCCAGCCGTACACAGGATCCCCTTGGTTCGCCTCAGCTCTACGCTCGCATCATGACTCCCTTCGCACTTCTCTACCCGGACCTCACTACCTCCTCCTAACTACACCTCTCTCTCTCTCTCTCTCAACCCTTCACAACTTGCAATGAATTCACCCTTCTTACTCTCTCTCCTTCCTTCTTTCCCAATCCAGAACTACTACCCTTAACGATGAACCAACAAGCACTTGTAGGGCATGAACATGAATTTTGAAATTGAGGCATACCTGGAGAAAATCACGTCCAAAATTTCTCGTAACAGGAGATTCCTACCTCAGGAGCTGGCTGTGATACCAACTGACACATCCCCAGCACTCCTGAAACCTCTGATCTGCAAGCAAACACAAGAACACACCAAACGTGAGGAATTTGAGCAGGCTGCTCACCACCCAACCATGACATCTACGGGATGCGATCCTGAATCAGGAGATGTCCCCTTCGAGCCACGAGCTGAGCTACTGGCACGAACTCCCAACCAGATCCTAACCAGCCTGGTGTCCCATACCACTAGGTGGCGCCTAGAGGCTTGGGATCTGATGCTGGGCCTTGGGCTACGCTAAGATGCAAGCGCGTGTCCGCGACTCAATCCAGGTCAGACCTAACACTTGGGAACGAGACTTGCTCCCATCGGCTCTCTGAGAACTGAACCTCTGGGCCCCTTATATAGACTCGGGCCCCATGCGCCAAAAATAGCGAAGACCTCTAACTGGTTCGTACCCTTGCCACTCAACCCGAGAATCAAGCTTGCCTAGCCCTAAGCCTCCCTAGGCTACCTGAGCTAGTCTTGTGTACTCCAATACACGTTAGATATCAATCCGTGCACATGACAAAGGCAGAGGAATAGGAAGAGAGAGAGAGAGAGAGATGGACACTCAGGTCAATGCATGAGTGCAAATGAGTGCAGGTGGGACTTTGTAGTCCTTTCCCCAAATCCTTCTAGCTAGCCCTCTAGCTAATTGCCCCCTAGTGGTAAGTTGTAACCCCACTAATGTAGCAAGAGAAGGTAGAGGAATCAAGAGACGAGAGAGAGAGAGAGAGAGAGAGAGAGAGAGAGAGAGAGAGTCACGTAATGCATGAGTGCAAATGAGTGCAGGTGGGACTGTGTAGTCCTTTCCCCAAATCCTTCTAGCTAGCCCTCTAGCTAATTGCCCCCTAGTGGTAACCCCACTAATTTAGCATAATTTGGCTTTTCATCACAGCATTGGCGACGAGGAGCAGAGGGAGCAGGGAGAGGATTGTGAAGTGTGGAGACAGCTTTCGTTTGTAGTCTATTGGTGGTGGAGTACCTTATCTGATTGCATGGCATACGCAACACAAATATGCTTTGCACCCTACGCGCCTTGTACAGGAGTACCCTTACCTTCTTCCAGGATGACACTGTGAATTCCACCTCTGATCTTGCAAGGGTTTGTTAGGCAGCTCAGTTAAGCTGCAATTTACAAAGTTGTAACACAGCAGCTGAGCGAGCTCCTGCGAGCCCCCCTCCCTCCCTCCCGTAGCCTCTACCTCCCTACCCTCCTCCGCCTTTCCCCTCGCCCTCGCCCCCCCCTCACCCTCGCCGTACCCCCCTCGCCCTCGCCGCTCACCCCCACCCCTCGCCTCATCCCGCCTCCTCGTCCTCACCCCTCGCCCCTCCGCCCCGTCGCCCCTCGCCTCACCTCCCGCCTCGCCCCTTGCCCCTCGCCCTCACCACTCCGCCCCTCACCTCGCCCCTCCGCCCACCCTCGCCTCACCCCTCCGCCCGTCCCTCGCCTCACCCCTCGCCCCGCCCTCTCCGCCCCGCCCTCGCCCCTCCGCCCCTTCCCCCCCCGCCCTTCCGCCTCGCCTCTCGCCCCTCACCCCCCCGCCCTCCGCTCTCGCTCTTCCCTCCCTTCCGCCCCTCCGCCCTCGCTCCTCGCCCTCGCCCCTTCCTCCTCCGCCCTCGCCTCCGCCGCTGTCCCTCCCTTGCCTTCGACCTCCGCCCTCGCCTCCGACATCCGCCTTCCGCCCCCTTTTGCCTCCGCCCTCGCCTTCGCCTTCGCCTCCGCTTCCCCTGCCGCCTCGATTCGTCTCGCCTCGTCCTCTTCCGTCACACCCAGGCTCCATCCTTCGTCTATCTCCTCCTTTTTGGTGGCAGCCTCTTCTTCATCGGAGGTCTCGCAGTTTGTCTTGATGGTATGGCGGCTCCCTGCCCGGAACCGGAGGTCCAGTCGGACCCTCCCTCTCCAGATGCCTACCGTGTGATCTTGACAGAGCAACAGTCGTCTCGGGTTCAACAGGTTGCCAATGACTCTGCCCTTACTTCCGTCTATGGCAGAGTCATTGGACACTCTCCCTCCAGATCAGCCATCAGGGACTGGCTCCAGTCCACTCTCATGTTAGAGGACAGCCACATCGAGGAGGTGGCCCTTATGGGAAGGGGCATCTTCTGGCTTAAACTCTCCACTGCGAAAGCTGCGAGTAACCTGATAGCTGGTTCTCACATCTGTGGACGGAAAGATCATCATGATAGTCCCTTGGTACCGTGGATTCAGCGCAGCGGACTTTGATGCTCGTTTCCGCATACCTCACCACCCAGTGATGCTAGTTTTCCCAGGCCTTGCTACTGAGCTGCGGCCGATAGTCAGGGACCTGGGTTCCCACTTTGGCTGGGTGATGCATGACACTTTCGTCGACGTGGTTACTGCGGCAGGAGCTCCCCGAGTTCGTGTGGCTGTGGCAGACCCTGCGACTCTTCCTGCAGTGATTGAGATCGTGACAGATGCTGGCAGCATTACTCAGAGCATGGTAGTCATAGGACAGCCAGGCCAGTGCCTGAGGTGTCATGGCTTTGGGCACCTGGCTGCTGCTTGTCCACGATTCTCCAGCTCCTCTCGGCCCCCCCCACCCCCCCCCCCCTCCGGGCAGCCACGTCAAGAGGAGCAGAGCCAGCCGGAGTCCGGTCCTGAGGTGGCTGGCGGCTGGACCGAGGTTAGAAGGAAAAGAGGAAAGAATAAGAAGATTTCTGACAAAGGCAAGGAGGCAGAGGTTACCCAACCTGCAGCAGAGCCTCAGACACTTGACAGGCAGCCGCCCCAGGGTCCTGGGAGAGCTTCTTCTTCGACTGTAGCCCGCCCTTCGCAGCCTCAGGTCCCCCTCTCTTCCGCTCCCCAGCCCCCTCCCTCTCAGCCCCAGCCCCCTCCCCAGCCGTAGCCCCCTCCGACCCGCAGCATCAGCCCCCGCCTCTTCCTCTTCATCTCCCTCCTCTTCCTACTCAGCCCCATTCCCAGTTTCAGCCCCAGCCCCCCTCCCCAGCCCCTCTCAGCTCTCCTGCAGTGTCAGCTGCACCGGTGGCTCCTCAGCCGCGGGCAGCCCCCTCTCCCCCTCCTCCGCCCCCACCGCTAGTCGCCTCCGTGGAGTCTGAGTTGCCGACTCCTCAGCCTCCTTCCCCTTCCCCACCCCAGGCAGGGCACCCCGAGTCTACACCCCCCCTGGAGCAGTCTTCCCTATCCACTAGCCCAACCCCCTCAGTTGCAGACTCTGGCGGGCCTGAGCTTCAGGAGAGAGAGATCTGGTCCCTGGGATTACTTGGATGTGGTCGACCTCGGGACCTTCCCTGCTTGCCTCGACATCAGTATCTTCCTGCTCTGTAAAGGGGCGGATGGGAAGATCGCAGCCTTGGCCCCGAGGGATGGCCCTAGCTTTGCTTTCACCTTTCTCAGCGACGGCACCGAGACTTGGACAGACGACTCGGTCTGGGAGGCTCTCAGAGAGCAGACGTACACTCAGATTTGCTCCTGGATAGGCCCGTCAGGTGGACAGCTTCTCGAGACTCAGTGGTCCGAGGGTGACGTGCGCCTGCGGTGGCGTAGCGCCGCCAAGCGCTTCAGATTGATTGTGATCCTCAGGCCCTCTCTATCGTGGCCCCTTCCCTAGGATGTCAGAGCCTGGACTCCTCAGAAACTCCGAGCCTTGTACGGGATGACTACCTCAGAGATCTCGAGTTGGCTCGAGAAAGCGTTTGTCCATGGCACTAAAGGCCTCACGCCTTTGCTAAAAGTTTTGAAGAACGGGCAGGACGACCCCGCCTCCCCCTCCAAACCCTCTCAAAAGCATCAGCGCCTTCATTATGAAATGCCAGCTTCTTCATCGACATCAGCCGCGAGCAGACAGTTGTTCGCAGCCTACCAGTCCTCACCATGAGCTTACACCTTGTCTCCTGGAACGTGAACGGGTTTCATTCTTCTGGCACCCGTGGTCCTAGGAAGCTCATCTTGGGACAGGAACTTCAGCGAGCAGTGATTGGTCGCTTGGATTTACTCTTGCTCCAGGAGCATAAGCTTTCAGTGGCCCATTCCTGTAGCTACGGGAAGATCCTCCCTGGGCGCTCACACTTATTGGGAGCCCTCGATCAGTGCACAGGGGAGAAGTGGCGGTGTCTGTACTTCCGTTTGCGAGTCGATTGCCCAGGGAGTTTTTGGTCATGGTACGTTGATCCCAGGCCGTGCACTTTGGGTTGGCCTAGAGTTGGAGGGCTCCAAAATAGGAATCCTCAACATCTATGCATCCACAGACCTCCGATGCAGAGCCACTTTCTGGAGGACACTCACAGAGATTCTCCCAGACATGGATTCATGGATTGTTGGAGGTGACTTCAACAATCTGGAGACTTTGGAGGACCAGTAGGGCAGAGGACCAGAGTTTACAGGTATAGCTCAGGCAGAGCAGTCCGCTTGGGACTCCTTTATCTTCGCGACAGGAGGTAGGGACAGCTGGAGAGACCCGTCCTTTCGCCGATGGCACGGGAGCTTGGACTTCTCGTGGGGCTTCCGCAGGGAAGGAGGCAGACTCCTGGAGAGACTAGACAGATTTTATGTCAGTGATTGGGCCATCAGCAGAGGTGGTCAGGTGGGTATAGTGCCAGGGACGATACTCTCCGACTACGCGCTTGTGCTCTTATCACTAGACTCGGCAGCTCAGTCCGTTCCTCCCCGTTCGTGCAGGATTCCTGATTCCATTTTCTCTAGGGAGGAGGTGCGCAGTAGTATTGATAGCCTTTGGGACAGAGATTGGGGCGCGTGCGTGGATCTGGTAGAGTCAGTGGCTCAGGCTTTGCAGGAGTCCAGCAAAATTTGCCAGCTCGCAGTCCTTCAGGTTCGCCAGGAGTGGTGGGGTAGAGAGAGAGCTCTTCGTAGGGACCTCGCCTCCATTCTGCGACTCCAGCAGGCAGCTCCAGGTTCAGAGGAGCTTCGGATCCAGGCCCTTCATGCCAGAGCCCTTCTTGAGGAGACCTTCCACCGCCGCTCAGAGTTTTCTTATCACGCCTCCCTCTCCTACTGGGTCGGAAGGGTGACCAGATGAGCAGAGAGTTCTTCAGGACGCATGGCCAGAGGGCAGCAGAGGTGATCAGCTCCGGAGTCTTAGGACAACGGAGGGGCACATCGTTACTGATCCGAAAGAGGTCTTGGGGTTGGCTACCGATTTCTACAGGACTCTTTTTCAGCAGGAGCAGCTTGCCCCTCGCACTAGACGTTCGCGCGAGGAGGTGTGGAGGCATATTCCCCCCCTTGTTCAGCCCAGCATGCAGGCGACGTTGATGACACCGTTCACTACTGTTGAGATGCAGGAGGCCTTGATGGCCATCGATGGGCAGAAATGCCCTGGCGAGGATGGGCTCTCTCGCGCTTTCTTCACCTCTTTCTGGGATCAGATCCATCAGCCCCTCCTAGCAGCCCTACAAAGGATTTTCAGCAGCGGACATATGCCAGAGAGCCTCTCTTCGGGATTGATTTGCCTCATCCCGAAGGGAGGAGACCGACAGGAGATCCGTCAGTGGCGCTCGATCACTCTCCTCACCACTGCCTACAAAATCCTTGCCAAGATGATCAGCGCCAGAGTTCAGCCTCTACTTCCTGACCTCATTCATGACACTCAGACAGGCTTTGTCCAGGATCGCAGTATCCTGGATAATGTCTTCACCTTCTCAGAGGCGGCGGAGTGGGCTCAGCACAATGGGTCGCACTTAGCCATCCTACTTCTCGACTTTGAGAAGGCCTACGATCGAGTGGACTGGTCATTCTTAGAAGGTACTTTGGAGAGACTAGGATTCCCAGTAGGATGGATTCATGGTATCTCAGCGCTATACAGGACAGCTTCCAGCAGAGTCATGATCGGCGGCAGGATGGGAGAGCGATTTCGTTTGGAGAGATCAGTGCGTCAGGGTTGCCCTCTCGCTCCTTACCTGTTTCTCTTCTTCGTCGAGGCGATGACATACTACCTTCGGGCGAGGTCGATCGGGATCCGGGGTGTTCGCCTTCCCGTCAGGGAGGATACAGAGCTCCTGGACTCGGAGTATGCAGATGACACAGCACTGTATGTTCAGGATGATGAGATGATGCTGGAGGGTGAGACTGGCCTTAGAGGTCTTCTACTCGACAGCCGGTGCGAAAATCAACTGGAACAAATCAGTTGGTTTTCTCACAAACCCTGGGGTATGCCCACAGTGGGGGAGATTTTTGGGTTTCAGATGGATCCCGCGGGGACAGACAGCCAGATATCTCGGCTTTCAGGTCGGCTTGGACATCACGCCAGCTCAGCAGTTTCTCCCGGTGCTAGATTCCATTCGACGGAAGCTGGCTTTCTAGAGCACTGCTAAGCTCTCTCTTGCAGGACGTGCTCTTGTAGTCAACCAGGTTCTCCTGGCCACGGCCTGGTATGTGGCCTCCTGTTGGTGCTTCTCGAGATCCAATGTGGCTCAGCTCAGGAGGTTGGTTCGGAATTTCTTGTGGTCTGGGGGGGATGGCCTCAGAGATACCAGAGCCAGGGTAGCCTGGCAGACAGTCATTCTTCCACAGGCTGAGGGTGGCTTGGGGGTCATTGATCCTGAGCTTCAGAGTCAGGCCCTGCTGGGCAAGTTAGTTATCCGCGGTTTGACCCCGGGGGAGCAGACGTGGAAGATGTTACTTCAGCAGGGGATCGGTTCTTGCGTCCCGCGCCGAGGTGGTGAGTGGCTACCGTCCCTTCGGTGGATCTTCACCTTTGCACCGCTCACTCACCCCCGCTCCCCGCTCATTCGTAGCCTGCTCTTGGTTTGGAGGCGACTCCGTCTCAGTCTCGTCCAGTCCCCTCCTAGCTGTCAGGAGGAGGTCGACCGCCAGCTGCTCATCTGGAACGATCAGGTCAGAGATGTCATGGGCCTTCAGTTGGGGGAGAGGTCACATATCATGTGGGACAGTTAGATGCGGGGGCCAGCCCGGTCCCTTCGAGTTTGGAGGGACACTTACAGACACTTGGAGACCGCTGCTCTAGCGGCCGCAGTTGGAGGTGTCCGTGGAGCTCAGGCGAGACGCACAGAGATAGACGGAGCGATTCCTGCTGGTTGGTTGGCTCCACCTGAGATTTAGATCCTCATGCCTGGTGATGACCGTTGGCTTGGACAGTTCACCCCCCGTGGCATCCCACTGGTGGTTGCAGGCCGGTTGGACGACACTTCTGTTTTCTTCTTTGCGGTTTCGGGGGACGGCCGACGCAGGAGAGAGGGAGACCGACAGGAGATCCGTCAGTGGCGCCCGATCACTCTCCTCACCACTGCCTACAAAATCCTTGCCAAGATGATCAGCGCCAGAGTTCGGCCTCTACTTCCTGATCTCATTCATGACTCAGACAGGCTTTGTCCAGAATCGCAGTATCCTGGATAATGTCTTCACCTTCTTAGAGGCGGCGGAGTGGGCTCAGCACAGTGGGTCGCACTTAGCTATCCTACTTCTCGACTTTGAGAAGGCCTACGATCGAGTGGACTGGTCATTCTTAGAAGGTACTTTGGAGAGACTAGGATTCTCAGTAGGATGGATTCAGGGTATCTCAGCGCTATACAGGACAGCTTCCAGCAGGGTCATGATCGGCGGCAGGATGGGAGAGCGATTTTGTTTGGAGAGATCAGTGCGTCAGGGTTGCCCTCTCGCTCCTTACTTGTTTCTCTTCTTCGCCGAGGCGATGACATACTACCTTCGGGTGAGGTCGATCGGGATCCGGGGTGTTCGCCTTCTCGTCAGGGAGGATACGGAGCTCCTGGACTCGGAGTATGCAGATGACACAGCACTGTATGTTCAGGATGATGAGATGATGCTGGAGAGGGTGAGACTGGCCTTAGAGGTCTTCTGCTCGGCAGCCGGTGCGAAAATCAACTGGAACAAATCAGTTGGTTTTCTCACAAACCCTGGGGTATGCCCACATAGGGGGAGATTTTTGGGTTTCAGATGGATCCCGCGGGGACAGACAGCCAGATATCTCGGCTTTCAGGTCGGCCTAGACATCACGCCAGCTCAGCAGTTTCTCCCGGTGCTAGATTCCATTCGACGGAAGCTGGCTTTCTGGAGCACTGCTAAGCTCTCTCTTGCAGGACGTGCTCTTGTAGTCAACCAGGTTCTCCTGGCCACGGCCTGGTATGTGGCCTCCTGTTGGTGCTTCTCGAGATCCAGTGTGGAGCTCAGCTCAGGAGGTTGGTTCGGAATTTCCTATGGTCTGGGGGGGATGGCCTTAGAGATACCAGAGCCAGGGTAGCCTGGCAGACAGTCATTCTTCCGCAGGCTGAGGGTGGCTTGGGGGTCATTGATCCTGAGCTTCAGAGTCAGGTCCTGCTGGGCAAGTTAGTTATCCGCGGTTTGACCCCAGGGGAGCAGACGTGGAAGATGTTACTTCAGCAGGGGATCGGTTCTTGCGTCCCGCGTCGAGGTGGTGAGTGGCTACCGTCCCTTCGGTGGATCTTCACCTCTGCCCCGCTCACTCACCCCCGCTCCCCGCTCATTCGTAGCCTGCGCTTGGTTTGGAGGCGACTCCGTCTCAGTCTCATCCAGTCCCCTCCTAGCTGTCAGGAGGAGATCGATTGCCAGCCGCTCATCTGAAACGATCAGGTCAGAGATGTCATGGGCCTTCAGTTGGGGGAGAGGTCACATATCATGTGGGACAATTGGATGCGGGGGCCAGCCCGGTCCCTTCGAGTTTGGAGGGACACTTACAGACACTTGGAGACCGCTGCTCTAGCGGCCGCAGTTGGAGGTGTCCGTGGAGCTCAGGCGAGACGCACAGAGATAGACGGAGCGATTCCTGCTGGTTGGTTGGCTTCACCTGAGATTCAGATCCTCATGCCTGGTGATGACCGTTGGCTTGGACAGTTCACCCCCCGTGGCATCCCACTGGTGGTTGCAGGCCGGTTGGACGACACTTCTGTTTTCTTCTTCGCGGTTTCGGGGGACGGCCGACTCAGGAGAGAGGGTGTGCTCATCGACCCCCTTCTCCCGTGGCAGAGGGTTCGGGTTGTAGGCCTCGAGGGGAAGGTTCGGCGGACAGATCCTAGTATAGAGCAGGATCAGCTGCAGTTATGGCGACTCTGGCTTTGGGAGGGGCGGGCCTTGTCAGAGCTTGATTGGGACCCAGGTGAGTGGAAATGGCCAGAGGTTGCGGCAGGCCAGGGGCCGACCCCTTTCTTCGCTTACAGCACGACATTGGGCAGGAGAGTTCTTGGGAGGATGCAGAGCCGCCCGCCCACCCAGCGGCCCAGTTGGTATGCTCAGGGTATCTCCAGGCTATTTTTGCAGGCCTTCTGGAAGGCCTTGTGGGAGAGCTGGTGGCCGCGGAAGATTTCCTACTTCCTTTGGCTACTCGCCCACAAGGGTCTTCCAGTGGGGAGCTGGTTGCGGCAGGTTGGTCAGGATGGACTTTGTCAGATCTGTCATGAGGACGAGGAGTCACCAAAACACTGCCTATGGAGCTGCACTCGCGCCCAGGAAGTGTGGAGGTGGACCTTCGGGATCCTTACTCGCGCAGCACCAGAGCTAGGTTTGATCACTTGGGGCGCGTTCTGCTGGAGCAGCACCACCTGGCTTTCATCAGTTGTTCGAGGCAGGCCCGCAGGACCCCATGTCCCTTATCACACAGGGGACTTGGGGGCCGCTAGAGGGCATTCCGCCGCACCTGGCAGAGGCTGACACAGGATCTCAGGAGAGGCAGCCAGTCTGGGAGATTATTAGCAGCATCGCTGGATGGCACATTTGGACTGCGCGCAGATACTCGGTGGCACCTCTCTTTCGACTGCCCACGTCATGACCGACATCTGGAGTGAGATTATACACACACTCAAAGGCCAGTGGGACCAGATACAGAGAGATTCCCGGGCTGGCCAGGAGAAGCGGAGACGATTCCTCCGTGATTGGGATACGCAGGGCCTCTTCTTCGCGCATACTTCTCAAGGCCTTCAGTGGCGCTATTCACCACCTCTCTGGCTATTCATTCACACTCGCCTGATCCCTCCGTGAGAGAGAGCTTTCTGTTTCCTTTTTGGGCTGCGTCCGATTTGTGAACGCAGCCCCATCAGTTGCAAAACTGACCTCTTGTATCTTGTTTTCGAAGTAATATAATCAGCACTGTTTTTTCGGAAAAAAAAAAGGGTTTGTTAGGCAGACAACTTCACAGAGCAAATCTTAAGGGACAACTTTCTGTTTGTCGTGGATGGTGTGTAACATGGTTTCTAATTTAGCATAAATACTGATTGTGGGGGTAAGCTGCTTCATGGAAGGGTTGTACCTCATATAGTGGGTAGCAAATACAGCTTGACTTTCTCGGTTACTGATTGATCCTGTTCTTTGTAAGCCTCTTCCAGCTGAGCCCCTAAGTTGAAGAACTTTGGGATACCTTTTAATTTTTCAACATAACCAGTAGTTCTTGTTCCAATCCCAAGGGAATACCTCTTTATCATACCCTTGAGATAAATTTATGCATGCTCTGATTGTGGGAAAAGGGGTTTGCGGAGCAGATTGAAACAGGTTAGCTTGCATGAGGAAAGGGGAGTACAATAAGTTAACTCGGAGAAGATATGAGGGGGGATTGGGGTCAGAGAGAAGAGGACAAGGGCCAGCAAGAGCAGAACTGGGGCAATGTAGGTGGCCTTGGGAGGATTGATGGAGTGGAGAGAAACTCATCATTTTAAGGGGAGGGGATCCTTCCCAAGGGGGAGGGATGAGATAGTAAAGAGAAGAGAAGGGAAGCTAAGGGAGAAGAGGGCTGCAAGCAGCAGCAGTGTGTGCCTCTGTGGTCCTTTAGATTCAACAGCAAATAGAGCCTTTTGAATAATTGGAGCTTAAACTGAAAAACACTCTAGTATCTGCTCACCTTCTCTACTTGCACTAGTTGAAACAGCAAGAGGGGTGAGCTGGGGTACTTCAATATAGCAGTTATACGCCTGCATTTGGCAACAAGCACAATGTGGGAAATATGCTAATAATGGTGGTAAAAGATATGACTCTCTAAAATATTGTTATCTGATACATCCAGGTAAACTAAGGTGAGTTCTTATGCAGAACACACGGCTTTTCCTTTTCTTATGGTTATTTGCAAGAATCAGTGATTTAGCTATTGATGGTGCTTTGCAAATTATCTGGTTGCCTGATAGAAGGAATGAACGGTTGTTTTCCCTTCTTTTTTCCTTTGATTGTAGTTAATTTTTAGCTGAATATTTGTTGGAGGTTTGGCTAAGATACTACAATTTTTATTTCCAGATGGAGTTGGCATAAATCCTCAACAGAGTGCAGGTACAAACGATCTACTTGTCCATGAATAATCCTCCATTTTAGTCTTTGTTTATTGAAAGGGCTGTGTCTAGAATTATTGCAAACATAGCTTCAGCCTCCTTATCCTATTGCCCATGAGGCCTAATTTTTGATTAAGGCCTGCAATTTATTGTCTATTGAACTGCATAGTGCTGCACTTTTTTTTCTAATTTAATACTCTTTCTTTCATGTGTCGTTTTATCTTAACTTTTAAATGTCTTTTTTTGGCAAAGTTGTCACACTTTTACGGCCTTGCAAATAATTGTGATTTGACCCCCAGCACGCACTACCAGCTAGCTATCTCCTGCTTCTACTTTAAAGTGGTTTTGAGGGAGCCTGGAGGCTCTGTTTGATTCTCTTGCAATGGAATGTTTCTTTCCTTTTTCTCACTCCATGCTTTGTGCATCTTTTTGCTCATCATCTGAGCCGTGCTTTTCTCACTTCCATAGAATTATGATATTTTCAGTCAAGATATTTGCGTAAGTCCCACTCAAGCCTCACAGAAGGGCTAACCTGTGGAAATTTCTTTAAGGCACGCACATTTATCATAGGGAACATTTAAGAAGCACACGAGTCTGTTACCTGCCCTAGTATGTAATGATTGCTTTACAGTCAATTCCATGAGCTCATAAGATGGGTTGATTTCTTCAGGAAATGTTTTCTTGAAACATGGTTCAGATTTGCGGCTTATCCCTCGGGACAGGGTAGGAGGCTCCATTTGTGTCGATTTAAATTGTGATGGCAGGGGAGGATCTGCACTTCAGCTCTGAGATCTTGTCAGGAGTTGAAGGAATAAACATATTTTACCAAAGAAAAGTATCAGTGTTGACGGTGTCATCCTATGGTGTCACGCAGCAAAAGCTATTAAAGCATGGTCCTAGTCAGTAAAACTTGGATGTTGTTCTCTAAACAACAGATTACCTTTTTGTTGTCCCTTTGTTCAAGATTATTGCTAGAGGAATCTTAGAGCGTAGATGTTTGTAAGACATTTGTAAGAGAGGGCGCAACTGGTAGAAAAATATTATTAGAAAGAGTCTGGAATTTGGCAGTACCCAATATTGTCAATGATATCAAAAATGTTTTTAAAGCTGAAATTTCATGTTTCAAACTGCAAAAATGAATGCCGTCCACACTGCAATGCCGTCCATACTAATATTAACTCAGAAGACCTACATAACAAAGCTTGTAGGTGCACGGCACTTTTGTAAAGTCCTGAAAATTTGCGGTTTCTTGTAAAGTGAGAAATTAAGATTCAAGCAAATAGGCTATGAAATTGTATTCTTGGTTCGCTTTATTTCTGGATATCAGTACAGAGGTTTTTTCTTCATACAAAAGGTCTAGTGTCCTAAGGAGTGCAAATTGTGCACACTTTTGGCAAAAACCTTCCTCTCATTCTTTAAAATGTATTAATGCAGCATCATATTAGTCTTCGAACTGTTTTGCGATTCAAGCAAATAGGGTGTATGAAATTGTACCTTGGTTCGCTTTATTTCTGGATCTTCTCCTTTACAGAGAATTTTGCTTCGTAAAAAGGGTGTTATTGTAAGAAGTGCAAATTGTGCATGCATTTGGCAAAATAATCGCTCTTATACTTTGAAAGGTATTGATACAGCATCATTTTAATCTTCCAATGGCCTCTTACAAATTCTAGTGTTAAATGACCATAAAAAGAGTGACAAAATTTGTAATTTAACACAAAGTTCCAGTTTATATACAAATTTCTCTCATGTTTCTTACAGAAGGGGCCAAATCTTAGCACTGGGCAGGCTTTTGGCAAAATCCTTACTCTCATACTTTGAAATGTATTGATACAGTGTCCTATTAACCTTCCAACTGCCTCTTATGGATTGTAGCTTTTAAATGACCATGAAAAGAGTGACAAAATTTGTAATTTAATAGAAGTTCCAGTGTTATTGGTGTGAGCCAAACCATAGCACTAGGGGTGTTAACAATCGAGGAAACAGACTGTAGAGCTTTTGAGTTTGCTTCCTTTTATTGCATGTCAAGTTTTTCGTCTTCTTGATTGAAACCACAGTGGTCTGTCAAAGGGGGTCTACCAAAGGGGGGTCCAAACAGTCAGAAAAAGGTATTGTGCTATCTGTTAGCCCCCATACAAGGAGGAAGAACAGGGAAATACATTATGATACGAGGGAAAGGGGGCTGTGGGTCCAGTCTGCTTGGAATGAACCCATCTTGGGCTGCTTTGACATGCCCATGGAGTGCTGGTATGGGCTACGCTAGGCAACGGCCCAATGTGGGCCAACTTGGGCTCAGTATCTTTAAAAAAAGTACGAGGAAACAGACTGCATAGCTTTTGAGTTTGCTTCCTTTTATTGCATGTTAAGTTTTTCGTCTTCTTGATTGAAACCAAAGTGGTCTGTCTTAGGGGGTCTACCAAGGGGGGTTGAAACAGTCAGAAAAAGGTATTGTGCTATCTGTGAGCCCCCATACAAGGAGGAGAACAAGGAAATACATTATGATACGAGGGAAGGGGGGCTGTGGGTCCAGTCTGCTTGGACTGAGTTTTAGGCCCATGTTGGGCTGTTTTAGTGCTGGTATGGGCTGCGCTAGGTAACGGCCCAATGTGGGCCAACTTGGGCTCAGATCTTTACAAAAAGTACGGCCTATCTTTATGCATCAAGTTCGGAACTAATAGCATAACGAATGGGTGAACCGAACCATAACTGTATTCTCATGACTGATGTTTACTAAAATGGCATGTACCTCTTGCAAACCATATATCTTACCAAGAGATACTACGTAATAGGAGGCATCTTTTTGCAAGTTGCCTTTAACATCCTTAACTCAAGGTTCATACTGGAAGGGAAATGCTTGCTAAAAGACAAGTAGAACACGGAACTTTCATTTCAGAACGAATTCAAATGTTCCAATCTTAGAAAACGTTGTTTACTTCCATGGTCAATCTTATTTGCAATTAGAATTGAAATTGTAACTGGTTCAATTTACGCGACAAAGCTGCTGGTCAAATGATCTGAATAATTTTTATATTTTTGCTTAAAGCAATTCATTTCTAAGACTTTAACTGATTTCTAGAAAGAGAGACTACAAAATATGAAAAGTTATTATTATCTTTGCTTAAAGCAATTCATTCCTAAGACTACCTTTGCTTTTCTTGTTGTCTAGGAAACGTTTCAAACTATGATTTTCCTCCAATGAAAGGTTAATCACTATGTACCAAATCCTTTGGTGTATAGCCCATTGGTCCATAATTTAATTGTACTATTTAGGAATTTTGATGCATCCATGGATAATATTATGATCGACGTTACAAAAAACTCTATGAGATGGTTCTTCCAACCATCTCTTGTGGGAGTGTTTCATCCATTGATAGAGTTTATGAAGGATACTCTTTATGTGACTTAAATTGCACAATCTTGGGTCTTGAAACAATCTTGCATGACAAGATCCTTCTTATCCTAAATAGCATCTTAAATTCTTTCCCATCAGTTTGTCTATGAGGGTAAATTGTCGTTCAATTCATTTGGCTTCCCTCTTTATCACTTTACCATTCAGAGGTGAAATGTTCTCATATTCCAATTTGATAAAAAATTTATCCCACTAGGTGTGCAATTACTTCTAATAGATTCCATGGATTTGTGAGAGAACGACCAAGGCACAAAAATAAAATAAAATAAAGTCAATTGTAATTTTGAAGTCAACTCCCTAGCTAAATAGAATAAGACTAGCTAAATGAATTCGACGATATATGTTGTTGGGATGCCTTAGGCTAGCTTATGATTTGCAAATTAATCTATAAAGTTTTTTTTTAATATCCTTATGGCATCATTACCAATGGATATCACAAGATATATCTTATTAGACCCGAAAGCGTATATGAAACTCAAAGGCTACACAAGCTAAAGGATAATGACCAACATCATATGCATCATGTGAAGAATCGTGGCTAGCATGATACATTGTTTCCATATGCTTTTTGGACACCTACTAGGCTTGCACATGATAAGAGGACATGCAATCATGGGGTTACATGTAGATCGTGGTTTAAGTTGCCTTAAGGTAAGAATAACTCGAATCCAAAAATGGTGCCCATTAGAATAGCTAATCTAGGTTTATGTATCTTAACCATGGGACAATTAGGGCATGAGTTAGCCTTGGTATGATTGTTGACAGTTTGGTTCCCTCACCCGTGGATAACTTAGAGAAGGTGTGCCGTCTTAACCCAACCTGGTGTTGTGCTTGATGAAGATGCCTACTCTTGCAGTCCTAAGTATGGCATGCTCGGAAGACGACAACATTCACACTCTCGGGGTTAGTTGCTTGTATTGAATCAATCTGTATTCTATCTACAACCAAGCTGCCTTAGCTTGCAATGAACACTCTGTCGCTCTCAATTCTTGCAGACTTAGGTCAAAGGAAGAGAACTCGGCACACTGATCTCTTGTTCTCTTCTTTGCCTATTACAATCACATCATCTACCTAATAAAACCGCCTTCTAAGTGTAGACGTGCGGTGTCATGCCGCTTTTGCTAATAGGTGGAAGTACCACAATCTACTGCACCCCTGCTGCAAAACGGCCATCGATCAAGGCTCCATTGCTTCCGAGGTCGGCACTTGGTGACCGCACTTAAACCTGTGGATTCATATTAGCTTAACCCAAGGGCTAACATTTTACCTTGACTACCCTTAGCCGTATCCTCACGGATTGGCTAGGACTAGCCACCGCTACTCGAATGTGGACACTCCGGGATTGAAGCCACGTGATCATCGATGATGGTGCCTTCGGCATAGTGGGGAACTTGGACGAACTATTGGACGCGAGGGGCTAGCTCCATCTGTTGTAGAGGCCTGAGGAGGAGAACTGGGGTGATCGACTTTAGAATTCGCTTGCCCTTTGGGTGGCCACAGATATAGTGAGCTAATGTGAGCTAATGTCAACAGGGAGGCCGATCGGGGTTGGTAAGCCACTCCATGGCCCATGCCTTGGCCACTGGTGGGTCTTCATGAGGCTCGATGATGTCTAGTGGTGTTGGGTCAACCGCTCCATTGTAGGCTTAGGAAATTGATAAATCCAAGCAACGATCAAGTGGCGCTCCATGTTAAAAATGTTGTGTTGGCATTGAACGCGCTCCTAGACAAAATGGTTGAAAGCCTTAATTTCTCAGTTGTATATCGATATCAGGGGATGTACTGGCTCGAGGACACCTTGATGCATAGAAGAGTGGTGAACTCCATTTCTTCCATCTGCGAATAGACTAGATATTGTATAATTGCAAAACTTCCAAATCTGGGATGGCTACAGGGAGATCCTGTGGTGGCAAACTCACATCACTTGTGTCTCCAAAATTTTGGCATGTACTGCGGCGTCCTCAAAAGTTGCAGCATCCCCAAAATCACAATACGTTTGTGTAGCTATCTCCTTGCTGGATTGAGCATTAAGAGCGCTTGGGCCATGATTCCTTCCACTGCCTTCGTCTGTGAGCCACCTCCACCTTCGGTTGATTTCTTCTCCGAGGTGTACCTCGCTGCAACAGTTTGCACACACCAGCCTGACCATCCGATCTGTCATGGTATGGTGGCTATCTGTGAGGCGCCTAGAGGAGACGGACTATTTGTTAGGAGCCTAGAGGAGACGGACTATTTTTCGGATTTGGGCATATTGCTCTAGCTTAGCTTGTAGGCGTGCATTCTCATCCTTGAGTTCTTCATTCTCAGCAGCAATCTGTCGTAGCCAGGCATTCTCTTCTTCAAGAACCTCTATCTGGGTCCGAGCTGCCTGGTGCTGTTTGGGGTCGATTTGGTTTGTCTGCTTCGCACTGAAGGTTGCCTAAGTCCGTTTTGAGCTTAGCATGGGCTTGCTTGCTGCTTTGGACCACCTACCTCATCGAAGAATTTGCTTTTATTGTCCAATTGCTCTTGGAGAGACTTGTACTCTGCAGTCAAGTCAGTCTCGTCCCGTTCGCTGTCTACTCCTCGAAGAACCTTGTCATCTCCTCCCGGTAGTGCGTCTGAAGGAAAAGGTTATGCTCGAGTACCTACCTGAGAAGGGAGCCAGTGGTTGGCCAAAAACTCCAAGGCCTGGCCCGCGTGCTCCATATTCTCCCGTAGAACTTGCCACTGGCTGTCCATGGGGCAGCCTGATTTTGATGATCGTCTTGAGTTAGCATTGGATCCAAGAGGAATGGCTCGACATGGAGGCTTTGTAGAGGCAAAGGAGGTAAGGGCAATGTGATAGTGGTGGTCTGAGTGGTACCTCCCCTCTGCTGCTCAATTTGACGTTCGATGGGATTCTGTGAGGGCTCGGCATTGCCCTTGTCTGCTTCATCCTCCCTTTGTTCCTTGGGTGCGGCCTCTTTTTCCCGCCGCTGCTCGGGTGTTCCACTGCCTTCTACCCCCTTGGCAGACTCTTGTTCCGAATTCTCGGAGGTGTCCTTCCCGCTATTCCCCACCGGATTTCCTTTCTTTGGCTCCTTGGAAGGTTCCATCGTCGTTTCCCTCCAGGATTCGTTCTTTCTGTTGCTTGGAGGTGCCTTCATTGGTGTTCCCCTCCGGCGTCTTGTCTTGTGCCTCTCTAGCACCCTTATCGTGATGCTTCTGCTCCTGTGCCTGCTACTCGACACCTTCGTCTTGTTCTTATGCCTTTTCCTCGGTATTTTTGTCAGCCTGCTACTCCTGGTCTTCTTTGTTGCTTGGCTCTTGTTGGCCGTTGCCCTCCTGTCCCTGTTCCTGTCCTTCCATGTCCCCTTCTGAGTGTTCATCATTTTTGGCCCCTGATGAACCTACTCCACCTGGTCATACAGCCCTGTGCTGGGATTCGAACGCCTTATCAAAGATGGTGAACCAATCCACAGGTAAGCTATCCTCCACCACTATAAGGATCCGCGCCACATACTACCGTGGGACATAGCCCACGCTCTTCTTCATCCCAATGAACTCGGACAAGAACTTGCACGTTGTCCTTAGGCCCTCGTCGACTTCCTTGTGGATGAGGTAGCCTTGTATAACTTTCATCCTTGAAATGCACATCTCACCGTTTGGCCTCATCAAGCTTCCTAGGATTGGAGCATGACTTAAGCTTGAAAGCCTTCTTCAACACTTGTGAACTCAGACATACATGAGTGTCGTTGATAATGACACTGTGGTCCTCTTCATCGTAGGAATCCGGGTTCTTCAAGCCAATGCTTTATCCCATACCAACTTGCAAACTTCCTGAGTTGATTGGCTTGCAAGATTCCGACGAGGACGTTGTTGTCGTAGTTCTCAATAGGGTGTGGAGGTGACACATGAGACGAAGTTCTCCTCTTACACGTTCTCTCCTCTCCTCCATGGTCACAAATACTACGTAGGAATTGAGTGAAGATGAGGATGACAAAAGGGAAGGCTAGGTAGCACAAAAAACAGTAGAAAACTAAGAATTCAAAATGAAGACAATAACTCGAGCCCCTAACCCAATGTGGCCAAATAGAATCTACAATTGGACGTCCAATCATATCAATGGTGGGTGCATGAGTATCCCTATCTTTAGTATGATGATTTTGCATTAATGTATCCACAATATTAAGATCGCCACGTGTCAGTACACTATGCATCTCTTCTACGGTCACTAAACAGCTAATTGGCACTCTGGTTTCTATGAAATTCACCAAGGCATTGTTGATTGAGAGATTTGCATTCGAGTCGTGTTTGTTTGAGGAACTCACTGCTCGGTATGGCTTCACTTTGCTTCCATTGTACAACTTAGAGAATACATTCCCTTGCAAGTCTTCAAGTTAAACTATCCCATTGGGAAAGGCTTCAGCCAATCGGTAGGGATCATTCCATCCCAACTTAAAATTTGTTTTGAGAGGTCCCAGCTTAGCATTGTAGAGTAACGTGAGCATACCCTTCTTTAAATGCTTAAGCACAATGTGCCTACCATGCCATGGATTTCTCCTATGCTGTATCACCTGCTATGACTAGGCTGCTCGGAGGCGTAACTCATTTATGTGGCTTAGCTGATGAAATCACCCCTTGATTGCTTCTGGCTCATCCAAGTGATGCTCAGTAGTAGCAATCCGAAGAATTAGAACAATAAATTCTAAGGAGACAATTGCTTCCAAATCGAAGGATGTGCAAAAAGTTTTAAGATTTGTAATGACCTTGTAAGCAATCTGATATGCCCACAGAGTAGGATGGAGTGTAGTACCCCAATCACCCTTAACCGATTAGACTGTCTTAGTGAGGATAAGCTTAAGTGTTTTGTTTATTAACTCAGCTTCACCATTACCATGAGGATAGTAAGTAGTGGAAACTATATGCATGATTTTGAATTCCTTCTTAAGGGACTGTAACACATCATTAAGGAAATGTGTACCTTGATCACTAACAAGATGCAAAGGCCATCAATATATGTAGATGATATTTTCAAAAATAAACTTAGCAGTGCTCCGAGCCAAGTTATCTTGGAGTGCATTAGTTAGTAGCATAGTCGATAGCAACAACAATGTTTTTTTTGTTGTGTAAACCTGACTGGTTTTAAAGGACCAACAAAGTCCAAACCCCATCTTTGAAAGGCTTGCCATGGATGAGTAGGTTGTAAGGGCATAAACTGATTAGCTAGTAACTATCCAGTGTGTTGACAGATGTCACAATGCGTACACTTAGTTTGAGCATCTTTGAACAAGGTCTCCCACCAGAAGCGTGCGTACAAGCCTTGCAAATGTCCTCCTAATGGACCCGAGTGATCTTCTTGCAACACAACTACTCGCTCGTGTGGCATAACCCATTTGTGAAGAACTCCATCTACACATTGACGATACAGGTGTCCATCGATCAAGGTGTATTTCCAAGCCTTCAAGGCCAGTTGTCTGTGCTTATCTTGAGAAAATGTCCCCTTAGACAAATAATCTATCAATTCGACATATTCATGCTCACAAGAATCCACTGCAAAGAGTTTAGCATCTGGAAGTTCAATAGTTACCCCTTGTGTATCCTCGAGTGCAGGTAACCTGGATAAACAGTCAGCTCCTACATGGCTTTTCCTAGGTTTATGAATGATTTTAAAGTTGGAATCTTGAAAAACGTCCTTGAATAATAATCGTGTTGATAAGGTAAAGCAATGCTTGATGGTCCACATAGAATATAAAAGGATTACCGAGTAGATAATGCCTTAGTTTTTGCACACTAAATATAATTCCAAAAGCTTCTCGCTTGGTGGTACTATAGTTGGACTCGGTAGGTGTCAACAATCGACTAGGATAATCTAGTAGACCGTCCGGCTAAGCCAAAATAATGCTTGAGGCATACCTAGAAGCATCTACATGCACATGGAAAATAACATCCCACCTTGGTTGCCTTAGAATATGAGTAGCCACTGCTCGGCTCTTCAATTCATGGAAAACCACAATCAACTCGGCATTCCACTCAAACTTAGCATCTTTCTTTGTCAACTCAGACAAAGGAGATGCAATATCTTTGATAAACCTTCGATAGACGCTGATAAACCCCACAAAAAATGCATTTGAGTTAGATTTGAGGCTCGGGCATTTGCTGCATAGCTTGGATCTTACTTGGCTCAGTTTGTATACCATCTTGAGAAATGACGTGCCACATTTCCTCCCAAGCCAAACAACCTTAAAAAACCCAGTGCATTATAGAGCTCAACACAAGCTCTCCTACGGTGACTGAGATCAAGCTCAGAAAATACAGCCATTCTGTGATAAAGGCAGTCTTAGACTGATCTTCTAGAGCCACAATCATTTGATTATAGCCAAATCTTGTGTCCTGCAACTTGATAGAAGATTCCATCAGTGAAGGGTATTGGAAAGGGATCGAGAACTGTTTAGGCAAGAGTTTGCCATTTTTCTTAGGCAAAACCATAATAGGAAATAGCCAGACATTGCGATCAAGTGCATAAATAAACCTAGCACGCAAGAGTTGATCTAAGTCAGGTTTTACTTGCTTGGAATAGTTAGGACCCATTCTGTACCTCTACTACTATACTGAATTGGCTTTGCATCTGGCACCAAAGGTATCTTGTGTTGACACAGTTTAGGAGGGACTCCTCGTAGGCCTCTGTAACTCTAGGCAAACACAGCCTTATGTCTGATAAATAAATCTCTTGTAACCCCTAGTTGCTTGGAAGAAGAATTGGCTCTTGTGTTGGCTCTGGTACTAACTGTTCAGTACCAAGTCTGGTGATAGTCATAGTATCTCATCTATTTCTTGTTCCCCTTCAACATCTTCAATGAAGTTACTCGAGAAGAGATCTTTTTTCTTAGCAATCTTCTCGACTTTCAAATTTTGTTTGATATCTGCAGAAGCCACTTAGAAGATATCAATCTCACCCACCACAGGTAGGATTTGTAACTCCATCAGTCATGACTCAACATCCTGAGGAAATGGATCTATGACCTCCAAATTCTTCGGTTCACAGCAACTACTCGAAACCTTTCGAGGATGGAGTACTTTTGCACTCTACAGCCAAGCTCATCCCAATAATATTGGATAGTCATGCTGCTCCATGGGAAGCATAATGAAGTTAGTTGTATAATCAATTCCATCTATAAAAATGACATCCTATAACATATTTTGGAACCACCGTCCACTATTACTCTCTGTATAGTTTGTTTCTTAGCCTTGATGGTGGTGATTATTGGCACTTCCTCATCAACTATTGGATTAATCATAGGTATAGTGGCCAAGGACCGTACCCCTTTTGGTTGCTCGGATGATTCCTTGATCTGCTGAGCAAAGAAATCCTGATAGTATAGAGCTATTCGCATTAACCCAATGAATATAAGACTAAATTGCATGTTCTTGAGTATTTCCCATGCTCGGGCTAGCTCTGCGCTAGGTTCTTATGAAGCACTCAGTTTTGTTACATTTGCCTTAGATTTGGAAGATTCCCCTCTCTTGGTAATAGATTGCTAAATCTACTTGGGCATCTCCACTGTTGGAGCTTTCCCTTTTAACTCCCTTGCAATTTTGACTACCAACTCCTTTTGAGCCTTCCAATTGTGTCTTTACTTGAAGTATATGAGTCTTCCATAGTTGCTACTGATCCCTTTGACCGAGTAACTACTTGAGCATCAACTGCATTTGGCAGCTTGGCTACAACTGCTCAACATTTTGGGTCCACTTCTTTCCTTTCCATGTTAATCTTGAGGAACTTTTTAACTCGCAACCTAAGCATATTAAAAAGAACAATGGAAAAGAAATTATTTCTTGCTTTTATTCGCTTCGACGGTTGGTGTAGTCTAGATTAGCATAGACGCTCATCCATGGATTTCTATGACTTAGGAGTCAGCACTAGTGCCCACGTGATTCTCTTGGACTCTAAGGACTTGCCCCATTGAAGCAACCCCATCACATAGAGGCCGACTTTATTACTCTGGAGCCCCACTGAAGTAGCCCCATCACATAGAGGCCGGCTTTATTACTCTGCAACCATCGATTCTCGTGTGCGGATTATCGTAGCCTGCCATCATACTCCATGCTCTCTGCCTTGGGTGCCAAAATATTAAAAGTCGTTTGCCTCTGAGTACCGATCCATGTCCCTGCACAGAGCCAATAGTCTTCAGTACCTACAATCTTCAATTAGGGGAGATCATGAAGCAGTTCATCCGCCTTGCTACCAAGTCAAAGACTCCTTTGACTATATAGAAGGCTAAAGGAAAGACTCAAAGGTCTATATTTAAGGAGAGAGCCCCAAGGTTCAAAAAAGGCCCTTTAAAGGAAAAATTTTCTCCAAGGAAATTCAACAAGCTACGACGCCACCGCAAAGACAATTTTTCCCAATAAGGCAAAGATCACAATTAAATCTGAATGCTCGAATCAAGGAGGGGATTTGAAAGGACAAAGACACCGAACAATTAATTAGAGAGAATTTGAGCACAAAGACAACTTCAAGCGACATCATCGGTCACATATCTCCCACTTTAGTCCTTTCTATGTCTTATCAAAGAGCGAGGTATCATCCGCCATCCGTTTCTTATCATACACTCAAATTACACTTTTCGTCCATTTAAATTTTGATACACTTATTATTCTTATTTCCTTCCACCCTGCTTCATTTGTATTTATTGCATTATCATGGGGGATTAGCCACAACCACCCATGCTCCAAGAGTAATTAGATGCACTTCAGGCACTATTGGTAGATGAGCATGAGCATAGGGAGAGATTGGAAAAGAAAGTCAATGGTAGGAAAAGGAAGAGGCATTCATCTCTGACGATGAGTCATCCGATGATGATTTCGAAGATTATCCTATTATTAGGATAGTCAAAGCTACACTGAGAACATAAAATTCAAAAAAAGGAAGTAAGATAAGTACAAAAGATTTCTCATTTTAAAACTTTGATGGAAAGAAAGATGCACACACTATCTTTTCTTGGATCAGTCAGTTAGATGATTATTTTCAGGGGAGAAATTCTCCGAAAAAGATAAAAGTAAATGTGCTGCAAATCATTTAGTTGAGAGTGCTGCACTTTGGTGGAACATCACTAATCACGTGACCAAAATCTTGGAAGTCTTTTCAAAATCTCATCAAGAGAGATTTCTCCTTCTCTCACACTTCAAAGCAAAAGCCAGACAATGGTGGGATACTTTCAAGCAATTCGATAAAGAAACGATCTCCACATACACTAATAGGTTTTGGAAAATGTTGATCCAATGACAATCCTTAGAGAAAGTGAGTGAGCGAGATCAATGAAGAAAGTATGTGGTAGGTCTTAAATCTAAATTGAGAGCCGAGATTAATATGTTCCATCCTCGTTCACTGAACTCTACGATTTCTCTTGCAACAATGAATTGTGAGAGGAAGAATGAATCCCAAAAGAAGGGAAGAGCTTGGAACAACCTGTACGAAGAGGAGGTTTGATAAAAATCCTTTCTTCAAATCTAAATCTGGTTTTGTTCCATAGAATATATATTCTTATTCGAAGCCGAACGGTGGAAATTTTCAGAAGAAAGAAATAAGGTGTTTTAGGTGCAACAAGGTGCAACATATAGCAACTGAATGTCCTGAAAGAAAGAAGACTCCAATGGCAAAAGTGCATATGATTGAGAACAATGTGGCCAAGCAAGAGGGAGACACGATGCCAAGCCAGGTGGAGGTAAGTATAATTGTCATGCTCTTCTAAATATGAAAGGTTTCATTAATGGTAAAGAGGTTGTTATTCTACATGATGATGGTAGTACACATGACTTCATTTTGGAAAGAGCTTTAGCAAAGCTAAACCTAGAGTCATTCCCATCTCACTACTATAAAGTTAAAGCTACTTTAACCAAGACGAACTATAATTGCACTAGAGAGGTCAAGGATCTTGAAATTTCAATTAAACCTTACAAGGATAGACGAGACTTTCTAGTGGCACCCCTACAAGGAGTTGACATCATCTTAGGAATGCCATGGAGACATCAGTATAACCCTAAGAGAGATTATGACTCACATCAGATGTGGATTGATAAGGACAAATAAGAAATATGTTTGAAGAGTTCTATCAAAATGGAAATCAGTCCTTTACTCAACCATACCCAAGCCAAGAGAGCAGTTAGGAAACTTGAGAAAACAAATTTTATTTTGGTGAATATGGTAACGGTGGCTACTCAGCCAAACACTAAGCCTACACACCAAAAGTTTATTTCTCAAAATTTTGAGTGCTTCTTAGAGGATTTACCACCCAGATTACCATGTTCTCAACCTGAAGATCATAGGATAGAAATCCTACCGGGCAATACTCCACGTTGCAAAGCTCCTTATAGAGTCACCCAGCTAAAACAAAAGGAAATTCAAAAGCAAGTGGAGGAACTAATACAGAGAGGATTAATAAGACCAGTAGTTCTCCTTATGGGGCACCTGTCTTGTTTCTCAAAAAGGAAAATGGAACCTGTCGACGAATGTGCATAGACTATCGTGCACAAAACAAAATCACAGTGAAGAACGAGTGAAGAACAAATACCCAATTCCTAAGATTGATGATATTTTGGATAAATTGAAAGGGGCCAAGGTCTTTAGTAAGATTGATCTTAAATCCAGCTATCATCAAGTCTGTATGGTAGAAGAGGATATATACAAGACTGTGTTTAGAACTCAAACGGGATATTATAAATTCCTAGTTATGCCTTTCGAGCTAACTAATGCTCCAGCTACTTTCAGTAGAATGATGAATTAAATCTTTCTTAAACACCAAGATTGTTTTATAGTATTATTTGATGGTATTTTAGTGTTTTAGCAGAGACATTAAGGAGCATAAGGAACATCTAAAGTTAGTATGTTCACTTTTGAAAGAAAATCAATTGAACATAAATCCTGAAAATAGTAGTTTCTTCCAATATCAAATAGAGTACTTGGGTTATATAGTATTTGCCGATGGGATTTGAGTAGATCCAAAGAAGATTGAATGTATAGTCACATGGTTTGCAATTATTCCCATTGATTGTTCTCACTACCTATGTATTCATTCAAACATGCCACAATAGTCACTGTTAGAGATTTGTCATCTTATCATTACATTTTTATTTTGAGTATCTTGTTGCAACTTCCGAACCAGCTCAACCTCCAACCCTTGCACACAGTGAAACAATGTGGCACTGAGGCTTGCTATGTTAGCGCTTGCTTCAACCTCCCAATTTGTTGCTTTCCTTTTGCAACCTTGTTCTCCTCTAGGTCCTCAAGATCCTTGTATTCAAAAGATTACCAAAGGCATACTTTTGCATTATGTCAACCCATGTGTCAAAAATGGCATCTTGACATGTGACCATGTGAATCTCATGCTTCTGGAATCCCCTTTGCATAGTGCATTTTGCAGTATCCACAAAGTTGTCCAAGCCGTGGTAGTTTGATTAATTCTCTTCACACCCGCCTTTGGCTTCTCTGGTCTATTGAATGCCACCCTTGCGCTTTGTCGTACCTGCTCTATGAAGGGCTATTTCTGCATCACCTTCACTACCATCATATTAGCATCCTTTGATATCAGTGTGCTATCTTTGCTAGGACAATTCATTAGAATCCTTGCTTTTTGGGTGTTGTAAAGTTGTGCTATGGCTTTTGATTTCTCTTTTGGAAGACTCTACAACAACTTTGCTGCTTGTATGGAGTGTGATCCAAAAATGACCCAGTAGCTTGCCTTATAAATCTGAGAGTAGCTCAAGGCCTGCAAAGGTTGGGTTGAAAGGCATAACATCTGCCATTACCAAATTCATGTGTGGGTGCTTGAGGTAGTCCTTTAGGAGATCTAAGACATGAGATTTTGTCACTCCTTGGCACACCCTATGTTGTGGTGCTTGAAAGCACCTTGTGACATCAATGTCAAAAGTGATGTGCATGCTGGGTAGTAAGGCCTCCACTTTTCAGCTCTAGTAGGATCCCTTCATCTGATCCAACATGCTTTCTACCCTCCAAGGTTGCATCTGCCTACTTTTCTCTACTTAACCTCATTTTTCCTAAATTTTTGCAATTCCCAAAATTTATTTCCCTTATATCCCTCCCAGTTCCCTTATTTTCTCCCTCCTTTTTTTCCCTACGTTTTCCTAATTTCCCCCAATTTTTTTCTGCCCGTTTTTTAAATTTCGCTAATTATTTGCTAATTCTCCTTATTATTTCCATTTTAAAAATTTTTCTTTACTTTATTTTTAAAATTTTCTTAATTTTTACCTATTTTTTCTCTACTCTCACTCTCTAGTCTCCCTCTCCCTCCCTCCCTCCCTCCCTCCCTCTCTCTCTCTCTCTCTCTCTCTCTCTCTCTCTCTCTCTCTCTCTCTCTCTCTCTCTCTCTCTCTCTCTCTATCCCCTCCCTTCCTCACTTTCAAGCCTCCTCGCTCTCTATTCTTCCCCGTCTCTCTTCTAATTTTCTTATTCCCCCCCCACAAAAAAAGAAAACCCGCTGCCACATATCTCACCGGCCCGCCTTTCAACTACCCCATGTTTCCACCTCTTCTACTTTCGCACTACATGACCTTTTGGTTCCATCGCATGACCTCTCGACGGCTCAATTGCTACCTTGTATTCCTGCTATTTATACGCCCGCCTCTTCCTTGTACTATCCTACTTGCCTCTTTAGCCCTCTACTCCCATACGTCCACCCGCCGTACTGGCTACCCACATCTCCTCCTCCATCACGCTCTGCGATCTCAGCATTCACTATAGTGCTGATCTCTTAAACCGTGCCCGCTACCACATCCTCTTCATCACTGGCCTCTGCTCTCTGTGATGACTATCCCATTCTGGCTTCCCAATTTTGTGCCTCGACCCCCGTGCGCCACCTCACAGTCAGTGACTATCTTCATTGCCTTTAAGCCCCGCACTTCTCCTCAGAACCATGGATTCATAGGTTCCAGCTTGTCATTAAAATTTCAAAATATCTTGAGGTTTATCCATACCTTTAGACTCACTAAATATTCATAGGTCTAAAGGTCTCTAAAGATGGTCTCCCATACACAAGTGCTCTTAGGCTTGCTATAAATCAAGATGATAGAATCCTCTCAATCCTTTGAAAAAATGAAATGAGGATTTTTAATACATCAAGCTATGGGAATCAATACATCATGAGCAATTGACCATATGCTTTGATACAAACATATAAAGGAAAGGGGAGGGGCCTCTCACACAAGATCCTTTGACACAATAATCAAGACATAACATGAGGAAGCATCACTAGTCCTTCACTTGAATTCAAAAAATTATGTGTTTGTGTTTGTGTGTGTATGTGTGTAACTATGTACTAGTACTTAACCCGCGCATTACTGCGGCATGTAAAAGACATCAACTCCAATTGTTATGTCGATCACCTCAATCACCTCCAACAATTGATCATGTGAGGAGAGTAAACTTGATTTCATATTGTGATCAAACACAATTGTCAAATTTTGGAGTTAAGCCTTTGGGAGTTATTATAAATGAATCCTTACAAACAATTACAATTCATGCCCATTTCAGAGTAGGTCAATCATAGCATTGATGCCTACCTTCTCATCCTCATTATGACTGGTACCTCTCTTTCTCTTTCTCTCTCTGTCTGTTGGCTCTTTCCTACTGCTTTCGTAGGAAGAGCTGGGTATTCTATGTTTGCAGGGTTTCGAGGCTTTTTGTCACCTACAGATATATTGGGATTGTCGGTTGTAGTATATGTGTAGCTTAGGACCTCGAGTCGTGTTCCGGTGAGAGACGTAGGCTTAAGTGTGGTAAGCAAACAAAGTGCATGCATGTGTAAAAGTAACATAAATCATTTTTGTTGAAGTAATGAAGGCTTTCGCCTTCATTGGGGGTTGTAGGGTTTAGGAGGAGTTTAAGGGTTAGGAGGTTCCAGGGTTAGAAGGAGGTTCCAGGGTTTAGAAGGAGGTTCTAGGGTTTAGAAGGAGTTCCAGGGTTTAGGAGGTTCCAGGGTTCAGAAGGAGGTTCCAGGGTTCAGAAAGAGTTCCAGGGTTTAGAAGGAGGTTCCAAGGTTTAGAAGGAGTCCAGGGTTAGAAGGAGGATCCAAGGTTCAGAGTAGAGTACATGGTGGAGAACTCGTCTCCCTCGTAGATCATGGAGTTTAAGGGTTAAGGAACAAAGGGTTTAGGGGAGCATAGGAGTGGGAGAGGAAGAAGGTGTAAGAGCATGGGGGAAAGAAGAGAGAGGAGGGAGGAGGAGGAGAGAGGAGGAGGAGGAGGAGGGAGGAGGAGGAGGGAGGAGGAGGAGGAGGAGGAGGAGGAGGGAGGAGGAGGAGGAAGGAGGAGGAGGGAGGAGGAGAGGGAGAGGGTGGGTTGCAAGGTTGGAGGAGTTGCAAGGTTAGGACATGCTTTTGGACGTACAGTGCAAGGAAGCATGGACACTTGAGACAAATGCTTGGAATACCAAAGTAGACTCAACACAATGCCCCAAAGAGTGTGGGCTTCATTCCATTATGGGGTATTTATACAAGTTGGAGAGCTTCTCTCTCTACATGTAACACAAAGTTGTAACACCAAGTCGTATCACAAAGTTGTAACACAAAGTTGTATCACAAAGTTGTAACACAAAGTTGTAACACATTCGCTCTCTACATGTAGAAGTTGTAACACAAAGTTGTTACACATTCTCTCTCTACATGTAGAAGTTGTAACACAAAGTTGTTACACAAAGTTGTAACACAAAGTTGTATCACAAAGTTGTATCACAAAGTTGTAACACAAAGTTGTATCACATTCCCTTTCTACATAAGTTCATGTTGGCACAAAGTCAACACACTCTCTCTCTCTCTCTCTCTCTCTATATATATATATATAGAAGTAAAAGAAAAATGGAAATGAAAGATAGATTAAGGAGGTAAAGTAAGTGACTATAGGGGGGTTTTTTTAAGGGAAATTTTGAAGGAAGATTATAAAGGGATGTTGTAAAGGGACCTATTAAAGTGGAAAAATAATGGAAAAACTACAATAAGAATTTAAGGGAGGTTTATTAAAAAGAACTTATATAAAAGGGAGTAGGGCGAGGGGGAGGGGGAGGGGGAGGGAAGATAGGAAGAATTGTTTTTTAAAATATTTATATAGGGAAGGGGGAAGAAAAGAAAATAAAGAAATAGAGAAGGGGGAAAGAAGATGATTAAATTGAGAAGGGGGAAGAAAAGAAAGAGTATATAGATGAGGGAGAAAATTATATGTATAAAGAAGGGGGGAAAACATATTTAAAGGGAAGATAAGGGGGAATCATAAAGGGAGATAATGAAAGGGAATAAATAAATAGATAGGAGGGAGGCAAAAAGGAAGGGGGGTTTTTTATAATAGAGAGAAGGGCGGGGAGCAAGGGGGGTTGGCTAACAAAGAAAATAACAATACTTATGAGGATTCAAAATTAATAAAAAGCTTAAACAATGATTGAAGAAGATAATCAAGTAAGGAATAAAGTGAGGATTAAAGGGAAAAATAGAGGGAAAAATAAAGATAAAAAATAGTGGGAAGAGTTTGGGTTAAAGTACTTATATACAGAAAGAAATTAAAAATTACAAAGGGACATATAATATGAAAAGATTAAAAGGGTAAATTTGTAATAATGAAATTTGTTTGAAAGTAGAAAGGGTAAATAATGCAAGGGTATAGGAGGGCAAGTCTTTGTGTGAGTACTTGGGGGAGAAGAAAGCTTCATAGTTTTTTTGCTCAGATATGGTGACCACCAACTACCAATTTAGAGGGGTTGTGTTAATGGGTGAGTTTTCAAAGCTCTGGTCGCTGACACGTTGGGGGATGCTTTGTGCATTCAAAAAGTTTATTACACCTTCATTAAACAACAATATTTTCAGTTTTGAAAGTTTATTGCAAACTTCATTAAATGACAATACTTTTAATCTGAGAAACTCTGTCATTACAGAATAATATTTTTAATCCAATAAGCTCTGTCATGCTGTGATGTGGGAAGCTGTCAATCTCTAACGTAGATAGGTTTTGGGTTTTGAGAATGCAATTAGGACATTGGCATGATCAGATGCTTGAATGTGATGAGAATCATACCTATAGTAACCACTATTTCCTATGGGCTTGACAAGAATATTTTTTTATATTTGAGTGGCGATACCTCTAATGTCTTCCTCCCGAGCATCTATGAGTCGACTTCTTTGATGTCTCCCTCCTGATAATTGAGGAGGGTATCTACAAGGTCAAGTGGACTACCCGTGATATGCATCCTGGTGGTGAGTATTTTGATATCTAAATGGTGAACCACTTCGTGCAAGAGTTCAAGAGAATAGACAAGAACTCTAAGAAGGCTTAGACCATATTGCAAGAGAGCAAAGAGGACCCATTTCAAACCATAGAGTTGGATCATTGTATGAATATTGCACTATTACTAGAGTTGACATGAATATGGATATGTTCAAGGTGAGTATTTCTTGCTTAGTAAGTCAGTTTAAGCATTTATTTTTATTATGACTCTAATAACAAGGGAGGGGTGTTTATGACACCTATCTTCCCAACTAAGGTTTAACTAGTTCTCACCACGTTTTTCTTGTTGGATGGTGGTAGGTAGGTGGATTCCCCTCTTCAATAAAAATCATGTTGCCAATGACTTATCAAAGCTCAACTGCTCACATTTTCTTTTTCCATAAAAAAATGTTCACCCTCTAGTGATTCTACTTCATTCATAGTGGATTTTCTATTTATTTTAAACTTTATCAATAATACATTTCTCATTCCTACTCTAAATTGTCTTCTCGTCACTATGGAAAGGGGTGTTGTAATGTCTTCTACACACACACACGCACACACACTTACTATTCCTTTCCCACTCTACATTCAATTTACTTCTCATCCCTTCCCCCTATTTATTTCCATGGTTAATTCCCCCCCCCCTTCCTTTTTCACTTCCTCCCCCCAACCCCTCTCTAATTTTTCCCTAGTTTTCTCCTTTATTTCTACCTAATTTTGCTTAAATTTCCCTTAAATTTTTCCTAATTTTCCTACCCCCCCTAAATTTTCCCTAGTTTTCTCCTTTATTTCCCCCTAATTTTCCTTAAATTTTTCCTATTTATTTCCTTTTTCCCTAATTTTTAAAAAAAAATTCCTAAATATTCTCTCTAACATCTCTCTCTCTCTCCCCTTCCTCTCTCTCTCTCTCTCTCTCTCTCTCTATATATATATATATATATATATATATATATTTTTTTTTTAAATTAATTAATTAATTTATTTATTTATTTTTTTCAAGCTCTATATTTTTTTTCCCCTTAAAAACCCCCCCTTTTTTTCCTTTTATATTAATGTCTATTCCTTTCTTCTCTCTTTATATTAATGTTTACTTTTCCTATTCTATTTCTCTATCTTTTCTCACTCTTTTATTTTCATGATTTCCTTAATTTATTCTTCGACCACTCTTTGGCTTTTTTTAACAAGGCTTGAGCTTTTTTGAGCTATTGTTGTGGTGGTCCCTCTACATGTGGACCACATTGGCATTGAAATCTTGTTGTGCAACAAATACCTGCTTTGCAAGCTAGGATAGTTTGTGTCAATTGTGCCATTGATATCATCTCTTTTTGTGGAGCTGCCCAGTCATTCATCATGAGCCAAGTGTATTGTTTTGTAAAAGAGTAGTCCATTGAGGTACATTGTGTGAGAACTTCCATTGATAATTGCCATCACAGTGACTATTGCTATGCTCCCCCTTGTTGCTCTACTCTGAGTTAAGGGCTGCTACAACACGGAGCTGCTCAGCGTTAAGAGTCTCTACCTGACCCTTAGTTGGGCATGGAAGTGAGCTTGGCCTGTGGTCATGGGAGAGATCAATCAAAGGGCTTTCCTCTATGAGTGATGGGTTTCTTCAATGCTCGTTCTTCCGCTTTGAGCTACTTGACTGCCTTTGCCTCTTTCTTTCAGGCCTCTTCTTCTTGCTTTTGTTTGAGCTCAGTCTCCTGTCTTTGCAATGCATCTTTTTCCTCTTTTATTTTTGCCTCCTGCTCTGCCTGTGAGTCCTAGAATCTGTGGCTGGTATGGCCCTCGTTCTTCTTCTTTGAGGGGGAGTGGGCTTCATAGGGGTGGGCCTTGTCAAAACTGGAGATGACATCAGTGAGCTATCCTTGGAGGCATCATTAAGCTTTGTGGGCACAGGATCCTATGAGAGATGATGCATGATTGGCACAAAAATCATCAGGTTGCAAATGATCCTATGCGAGAGGAGCTTCCACTATAGATAACATTCTCTCTACACATTACTGGCCCAAGTGCATGCAAAAACATGTATGCGAAAGGACCTCCCAATTGTTGATATTGATACTCCCTCACCCTAGAAGTGAAAATATGCATCAAAGGAATATCTCACAAGTAGGAGTCGTAGTAGTATCCCACATCACGGCACCTCCCATGTGAGTGCATTTCTAGCATGGAAGAAGGTTCATAGATGAAGGTCACAATGCTAGGCTAGATGTTCAATTCCAACCCTTGGTTAAGATGTGATGGTCTTTTGTTGTCACTCCAAGGAGTACTAAGAAACCATGTGCCTTCAAGATTTTAGTGATAGCCCACCTACAAGAACCCTTTGCATGGGTGGATTTTGTAATGTGCTCAATGAATTGAGATTAACCATTCTAGCCTAACTTATGTTTTTCACTCCCAATATTCTATGCTTTCCTTTGGGTTTCTCAAGAAGCATCCATAAACCTTCTAGCTATACCTTGACTACAACTTTGTGATGCAAGATGGTGGTACGTGATCCAAGTTGCACCACGAAGTAAGCAAATTTTCAAAGATAGAGATGTGGATATAATGTAATTATGATTATGTTATATTATTGACATGACTTCTTTTTTCTTTAAAAGAGGGAAAAAGAGAAAGAAAAGGGGAAAAGAGAGGTGAGAATCATCGTATGTGTTTTAGAATCATCATTATTCAAAGCCTATGTATGTTTAAATCGTGATAGGTTGCTCCAGAAGATGTTGCCTGCACCAAATACCATACCCGCATCAAGAGAGAGGCAGTCAATCAAGCGAGCGATGTCGAGCAAGTAGGGCCAAATAATTGAGCGAGAAAAAGCGAGCAAAGTAGAAATGGTTGGGCTACCAACACATAATCTCATTGTATGTATGTACTCATCATTAATAAAGATTTATAGTGCTTCCTCAACATTGAACATGATTATAACATAATATTGCAAGTGCACATTAGTAATAGTGTTCTATATTCTATGAGATGAGCTTAAATAGAAATACTTTGGCTATCAACAATACATACTATATAGTTGAAGTGCATCACTTGAGAAAAACATAATCTAACTATATGTATGTACTGATCGTTAATAAAGCTTTATTGTATCACCATAATTTTGAAGATGATTATTATAACATAAGCTTGTAAGTCTACATTAGGATTTTTGTTGAGACCCAAAAAATAAGCTTGAAAAGCATTATATTGGCAAGATTTATTGGCAACATATAATGACATATACATGTTGTCAAGGCTACTTCCATAGCCACATTAAACAAGGAAAGTGATCAAGCTTTTAAGAAGGTATAATGGAAACGCTATTTTTGATTACTTTCAACCATTGGAAAGTGCCTCCAATGGATGCTATGGAGCATAAGTTTGCTGGGCCTTTATGGACAAAAAAATGCATAAGTAATGTCAAGTTTTTTGAAGGTTGCATTCATAAGCTATTACATTTTTGTTATTGGTGGTAAAGTTTGACATGCCCATTGAGTAGAACATATAGAAGTACAACCAAATGTGCTTTAAGTAGCACTAAAGAGTTAGTACCCAATTGGATTTCCAGCTAATAACAATGGCATGATGGCTTCCCCCCATTATAGAGGCCAATGACGCATATTGAAATGGGAAATTGCATGGTCTATTATGTCATGATAGATGAAAAATGTGTTGTTTATGTCCTGATTTATGTGGGCAAGCACAAGGACTACACATAGATCAAGATATCAAATGTATTACTTAAGAGGATACAAGAGATGGTATAATCCATTGGACCCAAAAAGTGTAGATAACAATCACAAAGAATTTGTTGATGGAAGGCTTCATAAAACTATGTTGAGTTAGCTTAGTTAATCACCATCATACTTGATGCAAGATAGATAATAAGTCTAATCCATGATTTACTATATCATACTTTAATTTAAGCTAGCCTATTTGCACTCTGACTAGTTGGCAATTCAATTAATTAGCATAGCCTTACCTTGATGTGTCAAGTACTCCTTGCCAAGCCTTATGCCTTAGCCTCTTCACCTTACTTTTTTATTTCCTTGTACCATGCATCTCTCTATACACTTTAAGCTTTAAATCATACCATTATATTCCACCACCAGTCTTCAAGTCTTGTCAACTAGTTTTACATCTCTAAATATGGCTTGTAGGCCAATTATTTTTAACATCAAACAAAGAGAATGTCTTCAACCTATTCCTCAATGCATAAGCTTTACACAATGTTGTAGTCCAATTCTCACGCTTGAAACAAAAAGACAAGCCATTTTGAAGAAGGAAACCTTTTTTTCCTTGAATCTCAAATCTAATAGAGCGTAAAGTATTGATAGGTTCAAGTCACATTAAGACGATAAGGTTCAAGAGGTACGGTCTCCTACTCACAATATGTCATAGGAATATATTGAAAAAATATTAAAAACACACATGATAGCAAAAGTAAATTGATGACTTAGGTCATGAACTTTGTGGATGGCATCACAATTGTAAAATATGGGATAAAACATAAGGAGGGTACGAAAGCTAAAGCAATGCATGCACAAAAGAGCGAATTGTGGCTATACAGACCTAACCAAGGACCATCAAGTCCAAACATAATAATTGTGGCCAAGAATAGAGAAAGTAGAAAGTTGCACCCATTACTTAAATTTTTGTCTAAATGAGCAATGGGGGCCTTTGAGCATGGCTAGATCATAATTCATAGAAGCAACGTTGCAATATCAATTTGATTTTCTTGATTGAGTCCTCCTTTCTCCCAAGGACATGGACATCATATTTCACCTCATCACCTCCCACTTGGTCATATTAGCAATAGTTGAATCCAACTCTTTCGAGATGACTTAACATTGTTCAAGTTGCTCATCAACCTTTGAATAGGTCGACTTCACTGAGATCTAGACTTTCATCCACTTCATAGAATTCATAGAATTGGAATGATGAGGAGCTAGGGAAAGCTCCCAAATAGACACATTGTATAATCCTATGCTTCATTTAGTGCACGGCTATCTAGTCATTGAGTTTGGTCCCCACACTTTTTGTTGCTTAGTTGTACCGGCATCTAGTATGCTCCTTGCCTTGCTTGGCTAGTTAGTCCACATGTCTTGCGTTGCATGTTTAATGGCTGCATACGGTTGCTTCAGTTGCCCTATGCGGCTACTCTGACTTCTAGTGTGTGCTATGCTTTGCTTGTCCCATCTGGCAACTTCTTGGCTTCTACGCCTTACTGCGAGTTCTCAGCCTTTTGTGTCAAATTTTTTGGTAGTTTGCTTTGGGTTTCTATTCTTTGTGTTTGTGCGTTGTTCTTTTTGGCCGTATGTTGCTTCCCTACTATTCGCGCTTCTCAGTTGTTGCTATCCCACATCAGCAATTTGCCACTCCATGCTATCACCTTTTTCCCAATTCTTTGATGCTTACGTCAATCCTTGCTAGCTTGGTGTGTATTAGTTATGCCCGATCAATCGCATCAGTCCTTGCTAGCAGTTTGTACTGTCAGCCAGGTCTACTATTAGATTGCTCAGCGTAATTTGCTCTTGCTGTGTTAGTTCCTACCATGTCAATCTTTCTCTACCCTTTGTGCTACGCTTCTTTTATGCTACAACTCTTGCATGCTTCTTTGCTATAGTTTGCCCATAAGTCCACATGTTGTGCGGTTTTGTCGAAAAGCATCTTTGCTTAGCAAGCTTGTTTTCTCAAGAGTGGATTCGGGGTATTAGAGGTCTCTTCCATCCAAGGCTTATATGCCTTGGTATGGGACTACCCACTTCATATGTGGGATTAAGACCTTGCACATCTACCACATGTCATTCCATGCTAAGGTTCCATTTGAGCCTCTCCTTTCTTGTACCTTCCATGCAATCTAAGGGCTTCCTATGGGAAGGCCAATAATATTATTTATTATAACTATAAATGACACATGTAGCAGGAATAGGAGGGGGAGAGAGAGAGAGGGCTTTCAAAAAACAAACTTCAAAACACACCACCTTGAGGTGTCTTTGGCACTGTAAAATACATTTGAATGTGGCTCTAAAGAGGCTAGCTTAGAAGTCCCAAATTATGGCACAGGTCGCTTCTCCTGATCATCAGCCACTCCAGCCAAACGTGAAAAAGAGGAAAAGGAAGGATAAAACACTCGATGTACCAAGGAAGCGTCGCTTCGTTTACGGAAATTACGACCATTATTACGGCTACAGGGTATAACGGATGTGGGACATCCCCCTTTTTTAATTCCCGTTTGCATTTACGTATAACGACTGCACGGAGATGACAACATAAGCCATAAACATGCAAAGCTTTAAAAAAGAAAAAAAAGAGCGTGCAAAGATGAGCTCGGACAGAGATTTACTTTCTATATCTGAATGGTTATCGAAAATTTCAACTTGAGAGTTCTCCTGGCTGTCTCTCCTCGTCATGAAATTTATAACGACGCCCAAAAAGACCCCTCTCTGTGAAGACTCGGATTTGTACAGCTTTAATGTTTTGATGACAATAGAAGGAGCAAGGTAGAACTCTGATGGTGAAAGGACTGTGTCTCTGCTTTTAAACTATAGGACAACTTGCCATGCAGATTCTCAAAGATGTAAATGAAGATCCACGCTTGAAGTACTTCAGGAAGGAATGGTTTGAAGGAAAAGATTGTCTCGATGTGGGTTGCAACGCTGGAAATTTGACAATAGCTGTTGGTAAGTAACGAAAAACCATTCGAAAGGCTTGGGAAAGTTTTGTTGTGAAAACGTGCTTGCAGTAGGGATTAACGTCCTTGGAAGACCAAAACAATCTATGGGACAAATAAATTATAAGATAGTCAATACATCGGATCCCCAGACAGGAGTGTCCATAAAATACGTTCGAACTTATCAAAAGCATCTGGGCTTTCGACTGCTGACATAGTTTGACCTAAACACTGTTACATCAGTTCAAAGATTGAGTGTCTTTGGGTTTAGGTTTGGAGTCCTAGATAATTGCTCTCCCTTCTCTGTTTAGTGAGTTCTATGGTATTCTGTTTCAATTGGTTTGGGGTGAGCTCCTATGCCATCCGAATTTTGCTGCCTTCCACAGCAGGTCCAGGGTTAGCAGCAAAGGCTGCATAAGGGCAGGCCTTACAGGCCCTTGCAGACAGCATCAGGTGACAGGTCGGCAGCAGAGCAGTCAGTCGGGTGCAGGAGACTGGTTGGGCAGTGCAACAAATCTAGGTCGGGCAGTAAGTGACTGCCACGTCTCTGGAGCAGAACTTGGGTTGGCAGACTGGTCGGGCCAGTCTGCAGATTGATCGGCCGTCTTTGAAGGCCTCCAGCCCCATATAAAGGGCCCAAGCTATCATTCATCCACTGTGCCTCAAGGTAGGCTGCCTTGGAGAGCAGCAGGGAGCCCAGCAGTCTCTGTGAGTGTGCCTTGCATTGCGTAGCAGATTGAAGGCCACGAAACAGGCAGTCTAGCCTGTAGATCACCTGCAGAGTGAAGAGCAGTACACTGCAGGGTTAGGTCTTTGGCGCCTCAGGTTTGGGCTGCAATACAAGCAGCAGGGAGGTCCAAAGAACCAGGAATGAAGGTGCCTTGTGCCTCCTCCATTGGCTGCAGACAGAAGTGGCAAGGAGCTAAAGGAGTGGGTGTCTTACCATTGGCTGTCCACTGGAGACGCAAGGAGATCTGTTTGCAAGGTATCTACTCAGCCCACTGAAGCTCTAGGAGGGCACGTAGGCTGACGGTGTTTTGAGGTAGGAGAATTTTTGTATTGATATGTTTTCGTAGCTAGGCAGCTACATGGTAGCACACTGTGCACACCTTTGTACAAGGTTTTGTTCATCTTTGCTGTTTCTACTCTCATGAGCATAGTTCAACAACTATCTGCATCTATCTATATTCACTTGTGCACACATGAAGGAAAGGAGTGAGATTTGAGTTAGCGCTGTGTGATTTTGGGCAAACGTTTACACAATCTTCAGCTGTGCCGCGTGTACAGCAAGCAAACGCCACCTAACACGTGCCTCTTGCAGACTTTAGTAGCTGCTCCAAGATCAGCCTTACTGCACTCTTTACTCTGCTGTCCTTTGCTTACCTAGATGCTCTCCAATAGGCTGCTGGTCTGCACTGTATTGTGCCCTAGTATCAAACCTTGACTGCTAGCTCCTACAGAACAGACTATTGAATGCCCCCTCAAGGGGCACTTTTATATGGTAGGGAGCTCTGGATCTGGCCTACTAGATCCAAAGACTAGCCGACCCAGTCAGGCTCACCCGCCCACCTGCAGATCTTCTGACTGCACCACATGGCAGTTTGCCAGTGGCCCGACCGACCAGTCAGCAGACTGCCGACCTGCTCTGTGGCGTTTGTCGACCTGTAGGTACCCATCCAGCCTGTATACGGCCTTGCTATGGGTGCCTATTGCTGCCCTTTACAGGGCTCGCAAGACAACCACTTCTGGTGGGTTTGGTGGCTCATGTGGCTGCCCTTTGACAAAACCAAGAAGGAAAGTCCTTTGCTACCCACATGGTAGTCTCATTCTATCCCTTTACTGATGCATATTCTACACCCTTACATATTAAGGTGTCAAGAAAGCTACCTCCTAGAAAGCAATTCTCTAGGAGGGTCATTCGGAAGGTGTGATTGCGGAGCACGTTTACGAGGCCAACTCAAAGTCTAGGAGAGCACGCAGGCCAAGTGTTTTGGAAGTGCCCACTGCCTAGGAGGTAGGAGAACAGCTTTGTGTATGTACAGGGATCCAGATCTAGTCAGCACTCTGCTGGTAGAGGGTGAGACACTAGATCTATGCTAAGTACACATTAAGGAAAGAAGTTTTGGATTTGAATATACCACTGTGTGAGCTCCTAGGACCATTGCTGATGGGATTATTCAACAAGATGCCACGTGGCAAGCCTACAATCAAACCGTGAACCTCCACTAAAATACTAGAGAGTACATAAAGTGTGTACAATGAATGAGGCCCCCATTTTAAAGGCTAGTCTTTGATGATATTCTTATGACTAAAGAGGACCATCTCTTACACGTAAAGCAGATTTTGGAGGTTCTAAGCTGAAACCAGCCTCAAGGCTAACAAGAGGGTGGTAAAACACTAACCAAACAAAAACCTTCACAAAAGAATACTCAGCAAACTCTCCACAGACAGATAGGGGGAGCTAGAGCGCTCCTGCTCAAATACAAAGACACAGACTGGCCCCAAAGCCTTGGCGCCCCTTTTCAGTATTTCTTTATTAATTGAAGAGTGCTACAAGGAGATTACACAGTGAGTACCAACTCACTCGCATTCAATGCTCTTCCCTCACCCAGCAGGCATCAGTATCACAACACATTAGCCCTGCTTTCACACCCATGTGACCATAGCCATCCATACTCAGTGCGAACACCTGCATTTAATATGGGGAGCTGCTATCTTCAGCCCAAGCAAGGCCACACGCTCCCCCAGACAATCCCAAGTGTTCACTGATCAGTGGAATACCCAACAATTGGTGAAAGCATAATTGAGCTGCCCCCAGTGCTCAGAAGTACAAACAATATCTGCAAGCATTCATTGTGATCACCCTGCCAAGCAAGTCTCTTAAAAAACACAGTCCACTGCTCATTGGCCAACATGGCCCCCAAGCATAACCTCTATGTGCATTCTTCTTACCAAGCATATACTATGCTGGTCATTGCTTTGTTCACTCCTTGGCAGATGGCATTTATCTCCACCCAAATGTGAGTATACAGCCCGAGGCGACAATCAGCCTATTGACCTCGAACCTACAAGCTGCCCGAAGTGCCAACCTGGCTGCTCATTCTCATCTGTTCATAGCGTGCTCTATCTCCATTCACTAGCCCGTGAATAGTCTGTACAAAGGCCTGCAGGTGCACCATACCACAACCCGTACTCAAACGTGGGAAGAAGCGCCATGGTCCGTACAGAGCTGTACCCCCATCAGCAGCCTTTAATGATCCGTACACAGCCCGTACCAGCAGTATGTGCAGCATTCAATGCTCCATACCAGCATCCTGAGCTCCGCGCACAGCCATACCAGCAGCAATTAATGCTCCATACATGCATTTATTGCACACGCAGTCATCCGTACTGTTGCATTTATTGCCTGCGCAGCCATCCGTACTGTCGTACGGCATCAGCAAGGAAGGCCAACCCACCTCTCGGTGCCCCTGCAGCCGGCATTTAATGCTTTCCGTACCCGTACAGCCTCCCGCAAGCATCCCTCCTGTTCACGGCGTCACCTTGCGTGGGCTGCCTTCCTCTTCCTCCCCGTAAGCATCTGTCGCCATCCTTCTTTGCCCAAGGCCTTCCTTGGGCTTCCTTTCTAAAAAGGTCTACATGGGCTTGCCATGTGGCAGCCCATGCCTTGAGTTGTCCCCCAGGGCCTCATTTGCCCCTAGGCCCCCTCTAGTGGGGCCTTTTACAACTTAAAAGGCCTAAGGTTTTTGGGCCCCTCTTGGCCCTAAACCTTTCAGTTGCCCCCAAGGCACAATTGGCTAGGGGGAACTTGCACACCCACATCCTGTGACCTCGCCACTTGAATACTGGGGTCGAGGCTACATGTGAGTATCAAAACTCACGCCCTCGTGACATACCCCTCTCTTGAAACATGGCAAGTGACCTCGATTGCATCTAGATGTTACAAGGATATGCAGTAACTGAAATACATGTGAATATACCATCATGAAAGCATGTATTACCATTGAAGACAACATATATGATTGTTCAGAACCTAGGATAGCAATCCATATAAACTGCAAAAACCCACTCATAGTGACTAGTACAGTGATCATAGAAGTCCCAAGGTAGATATACTGTCAGCAAGCAGTACCTCGGGTGAAACAAACAATGTCACCAAGCGACCTCTAGATATCTGAGCCTGTCTGTAACATAGAGACAGAGGTACTACCCCTCTCTTGAGCATCAGGCGATGCTCGAGACCTATGCTCTGCTGAGCCTGAAGGAGCCATAACCAAAGCTGGCTCAAGCTGAAAAGCATCTAGATAGAGCTGTAATAACCGAGGTATATTTGCCAGATCACCCTCTTCCAACCACTCTGCATGTAATGGAGAATAATTTCTGAATTTTACTAAGTAGCGGCGGGAAACTCTACCTCTGATCTTCCTTTTCTTATGTGCCGAGATCTGCTCTGGAACTAGGATCTCATCCAATTCCTCAACCTCTGGTTGCATCTCATGAGGCATATCCTCTGGCACATCACCCTTAAAAGGCTTAAAGAGACTCTCATGGAAAGCATTGTGCTCCAGTGATCTGGTAGCTTCAACCTGTATGCTACATCTTTTAGCTTCTCTAAAACCTGAAAAGGCATATAATATCTCATGTTGAGTTTGGGGAACAATTGGTCTTTGCCCCTTTTCTTTTTCAGCCTTGCCTTTTCAAAGCGCAAAAGAACCCAATCACCTTCATTAAATATCAATTCACGACGATGGTGATCAGCTGCCTTCTTTTGCTTTGCTTGAGTCTTCTAGAGAGCTTGCTTCACCTTCTTATATGCCACATCCATGCTTTCAAAAATCTTATCCTTTGTATGCAAGATAGGTGGAACTTTCCTGCCTCCTTCCACTATTTCAAAAGGAGCTTTCCCAGTGGAAGTATGCACAGTATTGTTGTAAGCAAATTCTACTAAGGATAGAAACTGCTCCCATTGTGTCTTATGCTCATACACATAGCATTTCAGCAAATCAAGAGCATACAAATTAGCCTCTTCGGACTGCCCATCTGACTGATGATGAAAAGAAGATGAAAATCTCAGTGTAGTGCCCATATTTTCGAAGAGTCCTCTCCAAAAGAGACTCGTCATGCGTGGATTTCTGTCCCTTTAAATAGACTGAGGCATCCCATGGTATTTGAAAATGTTATGTATAAACAACTTTGCCATATGATCCGCTGTAATTTTCTTCCTCACTGGAATGAAGTGTGCCTACTTACTGAATCGGCATAGAATAGTCTAGAGACCATCATTCCCCGTAGGTGTCCTAGGAAGATCAAATATAAAATCCATGGCAATGCTCTCCCACGGTCTATCTGGGATTGGCAATAATCTAGGTGTCTTCTGCTTGTCAAACTTGACCTTTTGGCAGATGATGCATGTTCTGACAAAGGCATCCACATCCCGTCTTAAAGCTGGCCGATAGAAAAAGTGTTCCATTGCTTTAACCGTAGCATTAATACCTCTATGTCCTGCATACGGTAGAGCATGACTTTCTATTATAACCTTTGACCTTAGCTGCTTTGTGACACAAAGGAATCCATGCATCATAATGAAGCCATCTCTGAGAGTATAATGGTCATGCCGCTGATCATTAGACAACGGTTCATAAATCCTTAAGAAATCCTCATCTTGAGCATACTGGTCCTTCATTGCATCCAACTCACTGTGGTAAGCAATGGTTACTGCGGAAACCTGAGGATTCCTTGACAATGCATCGGCCACTACATTCTTTTGACCTTCCACATGCACTATTTGAAAGTGAAATATGGATAAGAAATTGGCCCATCGCATATGCTTCTCAGATAACTTCGTCTGAGTGAAGAAATATCTCAAAGACTGATGATCTGTTTGCACTGTGAAATCAGCCCCAAGCAAATAGTGCTTCCACGTAGCGAGGGCATGAATTACAGCCAGCAATTCCTTCTCATAAATGCCCAGATGTCTCTCATCATCCTGCAAAATTCTACTCTCAAAGGCCACTGCTTGTTCTTCTTGCATAATGACCACTCCAAGGCCATTCTTTCCACATGCATCAGCTTGGACGTGAAAGGCTTTCCGAAGATCTAGTAAGATCAATACTGAGTCTGTGGTAAGCTTTTCTTTTAGCATCTCAAATGCCGCAATTTGTTTTTCAGCCCACACGAAGGATGCTCCCTTCTTCTGCATAGTATAGAGGGTGAAGCAATTTAGCAAAATGGCATATAAATCGTTTGTAGTACGAGCATAAGCCCAAAAAGCTTCATACTTCATGCAAATTCTTAAGCTGTGGCCAGCTGCGAATTGCTGCAATCTTCGCGGGATCCATGCACACTCCATCCTTAGAGATAATGTGCCCAAAAAAGGGAATCTCAGGCATGAAGAATTCACTTTTCTTTGCATTTACAATCAGCCTATGCTTGCTGAGTTCTGCAAACACAATTGCCAAATGCTTCCTATGCTTTGCCTCATCTTTTGAGTACACAATCACATCAACCCAAAGCTAGTTCTGAAAGCTGTCTTGACTCTGGACGAATGCGTATCTGATGATACCCACTCTTAAGATCTATGCGACTGAAAATGGCTGACCCTTCCAATCTATCCAAGATATCATCAATCCTTGGAATTGGAAATCTGTTTTTTATGGTTATCTTGTTGAGTGCATGATAATCAATGCAGATTCTCCAAGAACCATCACTCTTTTGCACCAACAAACCCGGTGAACAGTAAGGGAAGAACTGGGCTGAATCAGCCCCTTATCCAAAAGGTCCTTCACCTAGCTCATGATTTCTTCTTGCTGAGCTGCACTCACCCTATAAGGTGCCCTGTTAGATGGACTGCTGCCTGGCACTATATCAATTGCATGATCCTCAGGCCTCTTAGGTGGAAGTTCACCCGGCAACGAGCCAGAAAAACATTCTCTAAACTGATTTAGGAAACCTGTCCGCTCTTTATCAAGCTTAGAGAGTACAAATTGTGGATCATCAAACTTAGTATCCTTTGCAAAAACTAAGTACACAAAAATATGATGTTTCATTATTGAGCATATAGCTGAAGCAGATACAACTGGGACTGACTCTTCCTTTAGTTTGACATCCAAAACATGCTTCTTCCCTCTATGTTCCAGGGAGATCTTCCGATTAAATGTGTCCACCAAAGCATGTACCCTGTGACACCAAGGCATTCCGAGCAAAACATCACAGCCCTCAAGAGGCATTATATAAAATTCCTCGCTGTCCACAAAGCTCTGTATATGCAATCGGAGCTTTCCAATGATAGGAGTAACCGGAGTGCTAAAGTCAGGGCAAGCCAATTTTGCTTTACTCATAGGCCCCATCTCCTCTGCACTTGCCAATTCATGAGACATAAAATTTTCACGAGCACCTGGGTCAAAGAAAATCAATGTCATTTAATCCCTGACTTTGCCCCATACCTTGCAAAGCTCTTTAGCATCATCATTAGGCTGCTCATTGATAACTTCAGGAATTAACCCTACAGATGGTTTAGGCTTCTTGCCTTTTTGCTCTTCCCTATCATCCACTTTCCCTTTTTGCTTACATTTTGGGCAATCTGGTGCCATATGGCCCTCTCCTTATAGTGAAAGCATTTGTTAGCCTCCATCAAGGCTTTCCTTTCCTCACGTGACAACGAATTAGAACTTGACCTATCACGCTTCTTCCCTTTGTTAAAAGGAGGCTTGGAAGCATTCCTTGGCTTCCCTGCTTTCTTAAAATTCTCAGACTTACTGTTTTTATACCCGCTGTTTTTTCCCAACAATAATGCATCAGCTGTGGTAGCATTCTCAATGAGTTGAGACATGTTGGTAACCCTTGTTTTAGTACAGTAGTCCCTGATTTCCTTTGGCAGCCCACAACAGTATTTTTCAATCTGTTCTGACAAGAGCACATGCCTATAAGAGCTGACCGGCAAGAGAGCTTCCCAAAACCTTTTGTTGTACTCTTCCAAGTTATGACAGTGAGCTACATCCAACTTGTGCCATGCTGTCATAACATCTACCTCAAAGGTAGTGGTCAACCAGGTAGCTGAAAACACCTGCTTAAACTGAACCCAACTCATGGGTGCTCTATTTTGGAGCAGCGAATTTTTCCACCATTGTAGAGCATTCCCCTTCAAGAAGGTGGCTGGCTTTCGCATTTTAGATGACTCAGTGAAGTTCCCTCCTGAGAAGGCTGCATCAAATTGCTGCACAAAAGTTAAAGCCTTCAATCGATCTTGAGCTCCATTAAAGGTCGCAAACTTCACTGCTGCACCACCCTCTTTGTAATCTTTTACCTTCCCTTTGGGTGTCAGATTATCATACACAGGTGGCTGCAAAAATGGAGGTTGAATTGCATTCCCTCCAGCCTGTCCTGCATTACCACTACCCATTAGAGGGTTTGTCAAACCAGCCCCAGGCATACCAAACATACTTGTAGGAGCTCCAAAGGTTCCTGACCTTCCACTTTGCATTCCTGGCTGCATGCCAATATTGCCATACATCATGTTAGGCATTGGGGGCTGCATTTCCCCAAATACATTGCCTTGCATTCCTTGCATCCCAGGCTGTAAACCAACAGGGTAATACTTGACCAGCCATTGCTTGAAATACTGAACCCCCACCAAAATACCCTGGATTTATAAAGGGTTGGGGAAGAGCTTGCTACCCTTGATTTAAATTCTGAAAATCAGCCCTTTGGCCATGCATAACCATACCAGGACCTTGAAAGGGCTGCTACCCTGAAACTCCCTGTACATTTGGCATTACTGGAGGCTGTCAATCCAATGGATTCACTCCAAATGGCTGTTTTTAAACCCCACTTGGCTCCCCCAAATGAGAATGCATGTTTCTCTCCTTGGACCTCAAAGGAGTATGCATAAACTCAAGCAACCTCGGGCCCTACGTGAGCTGCGTGAGTGCTCCCACAATGCCCACTAACTGTGTCCTAAAGATAGCATTGTGAAGAACCACACTTTTCGAGAACGCAAATGTGTGCAATGCATGCAGAATTTGAATGCCAATTGGCCCTCCAATGGGGAAGAGCGCCCTCGTGAGAGTACTTGTTTCTATTTTCGACCTACATGCAAGGTGTGTGAGAGATGGCGGATGAATGCAAGGTGAATGAAGAATGCTACGTGAAATTTCACAATGAAAGGGTGATACCCTTTCAGGTTGCTATATTCCTACAGGATGAACATGTGCAACCATAACATTAGACATTCAGGTATCCCGAGCCGCCCAATACCATGGAGGGGGGTTTGTAGGCCATTCTATGGGCTATCCATAGGTGCCACTCATTCCTTGGTATGTGCCTTGTAGGCCTAGTTATTGGTATAGTTAGTACATGTACCAATAAGGACAGTTAGGACACTTGTCTAGTTAGGGCATTTAGCCCTAGGGTTTTGTTATGTTAGCTCTCTCTTGAGCCTCCACTCTCAGTTTTTTGCATCAATTCATTACAGCAGCTCATCTTTGTCTGCTCTCCATTTCTTGAGCTTCCATTGCTTGCCCTAGCCTACAAGAACACTGAAGTATTTTTTGTCCCAACCTAATCTATCTCCCAAGCAAAGGAGGTGGCTGTCTATCATGCAAAATAATGATTTTGACATTGAGTATAAAGTAGGGAAGGAGAATATAATGGCTGGCTCTCTATGTAGGATGTGGGCATGCGCCCTAAGCTCTATTACTGAAGTGTACAAGGAGTGGGTTTGTGGAATCCAAGAAGAATATATTTTAGACCCTAAGGCTGCTGTCATCTTCCAGGACCTGCAAAATCCCTGTTGTGAAGACCACCCAATTACAAACTGTACAATGGCCTATTATGGTACAAAGGAAGGATTTTTCTTGTGGAGAATTCCATCTACAAGCTGTTGTGCTTGCAGGAAATGCATTCCTCGCTGGACATACAGGAGTAGAGCTTTATATTGAAGGGGTTATGGGATGTATACAAATATGTTCAAAGCTACAGGCCCGCCCTGCCAACAAAAAGTAGAATTGAACCTCAGGCTAGCAGGTTTGCTTCAGCCTCTACCCATTCTAGAGGGTAAGTGGACCCACATTTCAATGGACTTCATAATTGTTCTACCTGTGACAGCTAGGGGCTGCAATAATATGTTTGTTGTGGTTGATAGGCTCACAAAGGCAGCACACTTCAATCCCATCAAGAGACAATAGTCAGCCTCTATGGTAGCTGCTCAGCTCATGGAGAATGTATTAAAATTCAATGGTCTGCCACAAAAAATAGTGAGTGACAGAGACACCAAATTCATAGGCCAGTTTTGGCAAGAATTGTTTAAGGCAATGGGGACACTGCTCACTCTAAGCACTGCTGACCACCGACAAACTGATGGACAATATGAAAGAGTCAATAGGTGGCTGGAGGAGTACCTTAGACATTTCTGTTTTGACACCCAGACCACAATCGGTCAGCTATCCATTTGCGTGACTGGACCTATGTAGTCTTTGGCACCAACTTCACCGGACAACTAAGGAGAGACAAGAGGAGCTCGCTTGACAATGGCCCTAGATCTGGTGAGGGCTGGCGTCTAGGAAGAAAACCAGTGATGGATCGTTGTTGACGCTTAGCCTGTCCAGGTCCCTCCCTCCTCTGTGTGAGGTGGCCTGCCATTTGACAAGTGCCATCATCACTCCAATGGTCTGTCTCCCCATGTCGAAAATAGAGGATATGTATGTAGGCCTTGCATGAGTGTCCACTTGGGGATGGATTTGTCGAGTTGTGCACTCTGGTTCTCTGCTACGCCTGGCCCTTGCTGTCCTTGGCTCGGAGAAAAACACCGTGATCATGCTTTGACTGGGCTTTTCCGGTCCCTCCGGTGCTCTCCTTTGTGCTCGTATGAGCTAATCTCTTTGTCTCCGGGCCTCAAGAAGGAAAGTGGCCACATGTCTATGATCAGGATGTGCTAGTTACGCTTTGAGTGTGCCATAACCACTACTAAATAGACAGCGATGTCATCCACGGATCTCATAGTAAACAGGGCATCGGAATGCAAAGTGCTACTTTGTCTCTGTCTCTTGCATATCACATAAACACATGTATCGAGATACACTGTGATGTCTCTGTGGAAGGGTGCACGTAGTAAATTATATTAGTCTACAATAGCCTATGGACAATCCCTACTGAGGAACTAGTTGGTCTTCATGTCGGATCCTTTGTACTCGGTATGGGTAACTAGGGCCACTGGGTGATGGAGGATATCAGAAATAAAGAATACCTTCTAGATTTGAGCAGCAATGTTTCTAGTCACAATTTGAGGATTTTAGAAGGAAGTCTCTTCTCTTCGATTCTCTTGTTCGTCTAGCTGGTATGTATGGTAGCTCCTTTTGGGGCCCAGACTTATCAGAACCAGACTGGTCGTGGATAGAGAGGTTGCAAGTTTTACTACTCATGCAGATGATCTGTAGAGTAAACCACCGGTTTCATATTAGATCCTCTTGACAGAGTTTGGGAGCAACTCCCCTTCAGCTTGATGCAGCCTTTAGGTGGTCACATACCTTCACATAGTTAGAGAGTGTGGGTCCACATCATCAAGACAGAGAATTACAATCTGAAGGTGGCATAGAGGTGTAAGTGCCAGAATACAGTGGCATAGTGATAGAGGCCTCCCCCTCCTCGTCGTAAGCCTCATCGTCATCCGCATGCTTAGGAGCATCCTCTACTGCATCCTTAGAAGGGGGAACACCAAGGAACACAGAGGGAGAGCTCTAAGGAACTCAACAGCATCCTCTGAAGGGGAACTTAGGAGAACACGTTCCTGAAATGGGGAACGTGGTCTCCTAGTGTTCCAATCTCGGTCCACGTTTTGGGAAGGTGGAAGACGTTTCGGGTTTCCCTACAATTAGGGAATGGCGTTCCGCCCTTTGCAGAGAAGGAATGGCGTTCCTTGGTAACTATGGAGCACATAGACAACAACCCCGATCAACCCTAAGGCCAGCTCCTCATTAACTCCATCCATGTAGCCGCACAATATTCTTCCCGATGCACAATTAGGTCTATAGGATAGCCACCTAAAGGGCTGGTTTCTTAACCGGTTTGTCAAAATGGATGGTCCAATAAAGACGGCAAAGCATTGGTGCTCTAAGTCAAAACAAAGGCACACAAGCAAGAACCAAAACAGAGAGGGAATATTGGCACTTGATGGGATGTAAGAAACGGCAGTTTCTTCTTTTGTTGCACGAACAAGAGCTCTTGAACATCTTATACAGCAGCAATTCCAAGGAGTTTTGGATGAAAATCGAAGAAAAGAGGGCATCTTATCCCAATAAGGACCTCACTCCTTGGAAGGCATATGTTGACACGCTGTACGATGTCCCAATCTAGCCTACACCCGATATCGTAGACATCCCCCCTCGTCCCACTGCTCGACTCTATTCACCATGCATAGTCGAAGGAGGCCATGAAAAGCCTTAGAATGGTAGAGCTAAGGATCATGAGGGCCTTCAGGTGATACTCTTGACCCATGGTGGGTAATCACTTGCACTGATCTTGGCTAAGCTCTTTAACAAGAGCTTTCCTACATCCTAGACCATTAACACCCTATAGATGTGGGAAGTTATTGAACCATCATAGTAGGCCAATTGATGGCCAAGGTATATGGATCAGCTTTTGACGTACACATCAATGACATATGAGAGGAGTGGGTCAAGCAGGCTTCATACCGGTGGAAATTATTCTATTACTTCATGAATTTTGGAAGGCCTTTGTGTTGGAAAGGTCACCTCCCCATCTGTAAGCCCCCATATGAGGAGAGCATGGGGGATGGAGAGCTAGGGCATTTGCCCAGAGGGAAAAGCCGAGAGAGGGGGTTGCCACATGGGCAACACCTCATAGCAAAGAAAAGAGGGCTAAAAGGGCTGCCACATGGGCAGCACATGGGCTGCCATGTGGGCAGCGCAACAGCCTGGCAGAGGCGCAGCAAAGCGTGTGTGTACGGGCTGGAACATGCCCCTAAAAGAGGCACACAGGTAGTGGGACAGAGGGCAAGCACTTGGCGCTTTAATGGCGGGGGGAACCAGCAGGAATGTCGGTCACATGGAGGGGCTGGTTGGGCTGGTTGGAGCCAGCCAACCAGGCCTTATAGAGGCAGAAAAATGGGGCTGGGACCCTGCCTTGAAAGGAGGGCCAAAGCCCTTGGAGTGTGGGCCAAAGGCCCTAGAAAAGTGAGCCCATAGGGGCATTTATAGGCAGACCAGGGCAGGGCCTGGTCGGCCTGTTTGGTTCGGCCATAGGCAGCCTGCCTGGTCGCTTTTTGCAGCAGCCCTTGGGGGCTATAGAAGGAGGGCCTCCAGGCTCATTTTCTGGAGCAGCAGATCTACAGCAGACAGGAGCAGCAGTTAGGGCTTCCTTGGGCCTATTCCCAGGAGGTGAAGGAGACCTAAAGAGAACTGCAGACTGAGCTAGTAAGTGCTGCCCACCTAGGCTGGTTTCAAGACAGCAAGGTGGAGAGGATCATTTTGGACAAAAAGTCTACAGACGCTCGAGGTGGAGCACGCGGGCTTGAGTCTAGAGATAGCCGGCAGATAGGAGAAGTACCTTGTGGTAAGATCAGAGGACCACATTATTGGTGGGACTCTGGATCTATCTCTTTTGTATTCTAGTCCATAGCTTTGGACGGAAATATATTATTTTGGTGGTTTCTATATCTGGCTGGTTCATTGTCTATTGATGAGTCTGCACATCTATGTGATGCACATAAGTTAAAGAAGTTTGTGATTCCACAACGCACACCACACTGTGTGAGCTCCTGGGCTATTCTGTCAGTCTTCCGCTGTGCATACCCTCTGTTGGTTGATTTCTAACACTTTGATTTGTTCCCACAATGACTTCAGACACCAGGTATTGCAAATGATGTCATTGGGTGCAGTCTATGGGATTTCTCTCTCCCCCACCCTCTTCAGACTGTATATCAATGAGCATCTTTCCTAGACACCCTAGGTGGGCAGGGTTTAGTGCTGGTAGAGACTCTCATTCCCAGTTCACTATTGATTATGTGGTGTTCATTCTAGATACAACAAAGGGTTTGCAGAGTCTACAAACATTTTGTGATAATCGGGTAATGAAAGCTAATCTTGGCAAGACCAAGGTCTTGATCTTCAAATTCACTTTGGCAAGAGAACCGATTAATTCTCACATTTTATTTGTACTTGGGATGCGTTTTCCCAAGCTTCAGATCTGGCATGAATTGGCAGCCTAGGTCGGCTTGACCAGAGGACTTGTGTTTTTGGCAAGATTGGAGAAATAGTGCTTCTAGGGCCACTTTCAGCATGTCAACACGAAATCCTTCCTCTTTGTTTCTTTAGTCAGATCAGCAACATTGTATGTGGGAGGGGTAGATAATAGAGAGGATTTGAAGGAATAGATGCACTCCACATGTCATCATAGTAGCTGACTTTGCAGCGAGACATCTCATTCTGGATAATCATAGACCTTGACCGAGCTAGGGAGTTTGGCCAAAAAGATGCAGGCAGGCAGAGATTGTGATAGAAAGCTCTCTTATCGTCCATGCAGCCTGCTGTGGACGGGTACTGGAGATGTTGGTATGAACGGGTTATTAGATGGCTCCTTTCTTAAGGCATGTCCATTTTTCACTTCCCCCATACCATTATTTCCTCATTCACCCTCTCTGTTGAATCATGAGAGACTAGGTGTACCTTCAGCATCCTTGGGCATCCCTAATGCAGCCTAATGGCACCAAATGAGATTCCGTTGAGACAGTTCACTCACCTTAGTGAGGATGGTTTTCTCCAAATGCCGGGATACCTACAAATCCACTAATCAAACTACACTCTGTATAGATAGCTATGGGCTAAGTTGAGACATCATATTGAGATAAGGCGAGAGGTTGGGGCCATCTGATGCCACCATTGGTTGAGACTATGCTACATGCAAGATGCACACATTGTTGAGATACCCCAGTTACTGTGAGATTTGCAACAGATACCACTATCTTTTCGAGTAGAGTCTCTAGGAGATCAGTTGTCATGACTTGAATTCTTGCTGAAATGTACCTCAGATTATGCTTACAGAATGGTAGAATTTATTTTTGAGCCTTGTAATTGTTATTAGCTCGAGGGTACTGATTGAATTCCCTTCACATTTGCAGCTCAAAAGTTTTTATGCAGAACCATGTTGGGAATAGACATTGATCCAGGTATGTTGTGTAATTATTTTTGTATATTTCACCTCTTAATGCAAACCGAAACTATATGAGGTATTATATCACCAGATTGAAAGGCCTTGTTGCTTGTTTGTGACATTTCAAATTGCATTATTAGATATGCGTGTGCCGCCTCCCGCTTGCCATCGCCCCCCCCTCTCCTGCCCCCCCATATGCTGCCCTTTATCTTTGTGATTTATCTTCATATTTCTTGGTAGCTGGTATGTCCACTCCCTTCTGAACCACGGTAAGTTGAATGCTGCCTGTCTCTCTCGATAGTAGGACACCTTTGGTTGACTTCCACATTGCAGCTTGTGCACTTGGACCAGCCCATCTTTGTCCAGTTTTGGCGTTACACCACTAAACTTCAAGCCTGGCTACGCTAGCATGGGGCCCAAGAATTGCACTTGAGAACTGGCTGCATTAGGGTGGGAGCCAAGGTGTACACTTGGCTGTCTACCACCTCATCATGCTTTCGTGTGCCAATGATCTCACCAAAGCCACTCATTTACTGTAAAAATGACTCAAAAGGTTATTTTTGCATTATTCTTCTCCTACACAATCCAGCAAAGGTACGTTCCATTGTCTTCCATCCGATGTCGTGTCAGTAGTTTTATCTACAAATGACTGTATGTTCAAATCATAGCTACCAAGGAATGATGGGGGGACGCTGTTTCCTAATAGTAGGGAAACCTGAAAATGTTCCACGTTCTCAGAACATGGATCGGGTACTCATGAAGGGAGTGGATGATCAAGGTAGCTCTAGCTGTTGTTAAAGGGGATCTCCTGATAGGTCACGTATGTGTGCCGGGATGTGCTTAGTGTAGGGTGTGGGGTGGACAAGCTAAAGAACAGGTGGATATGTCAGCTCCTAGTGGCGGCGGAGGGATGGAGAAATCAGTGATGCGAGAAGAACATGCAAGGGATCCTATGAGTAGTCAACTACACTGGAGCCTCTTCCATGCGGAAAGCAAGTGAGCTTGTCGGAAGGCCATCTTTTTCTAGAACATTTTAGATTAACAAGTCATTTTGCCTTGCTGATATATCCATGAAAGAGTGTCCATATGTAACTGGGGCTCGCCTATCTGACTTGGGATATGCCCGCCTGATCTAGAACAATGTAAGGTAATCAATTTGATAGAGTCATGTTGGTTTGCAGTCCTGGCGTTGAAGTTTTCAAGAAGGAAATATGTGACGTGCCGCTGTTTGTGGTTAGTCTCTGCATCCTGTGGTGTGATCGCCTCCTGCTACTCTCTGATTTGTCTTATCAAGGTCTCCCTGTGTCGGCGCATCTCAAGCAGGTAGAGCCCAATGCAGACCTGGTCATGGAAATGGATTAAAGCGTGATAGTGGGCCGAAGCCACTCCCGTCCTGATAGAGGCAGTGGTATCATCCCCGGATCTTGTAGTAGGTTGGGCGAGTGCAAAGAAAGTGTTCTTCTGTCTCAACCACTCCTAGTGTGCATAGCTTGCAGGTCCGCTGCTCTCTAGGTATACGTGCTGCTCTCCCTGTCTCAATCCTCAGCTGATGGGATGAAACCCGCATCTGCCCAATGGCGATCCTCAGCAAAGGACAGCCACTCCACTGGAGCCTCGAACTCCGCTATCTCTTCTCAACTCTCTTCTGTGAGCTGATTCCCATGTGTATCCAGTCACTGTGGGCAGTCCTCGCTTTGGACTCTCGTGTGTTTCAGTTTAGAAAATCATCTCTCTATCATTATATGTCTAGGAAACCCCCTGGGTCAGACCATAATGTGCCATTACAATTCCATACTGCTATTTTCAATCCGGTATGTGCACACATCCTATGATCTTGACACCATCACAATTCTCCCTCTTCCTTCTCTTTCTTCTCTTCTTTATTCTCCTTATCTCCTCTCTCTCGAATAATCACCCCACCATCCCTATATACAGCCCATTTCCCTGCTTCCCTTGCTGCCATCCCTATATATTGCCGATTTTCCATCTTTGCGTGCATCCTTCACTTTAGTAAGCTCAACATTCCTTTGTTTGAGCTGATTCGGGGTAAGCTCCTCAGATATCCATACCCGTGTGCCTTTCAATTTGTTTGTTTGTCGGATAATCTTGACTCTACCTGCCCTCTCTGTGAACTCAACTTGTACTTGTGTTCCCTTCTGAGAGATCCAACTGTTGTGGGTTTCATCCCATTCTATCTGTGGTATCTCCTTCTTGAGACTTGTGATCTTCTCTTCTACTGTGTATCCCTCCATAAAATCATATGCAGGACAGCCCATACAATCCTCTGGCAGCCCCCCTATACAAAATCTCTTCTTGTTTTTTGCTATGGCTTCCTGCTCTTTTACCTCCGTATATAGATCTGCTTTGTTGATTTTGTTGTTGGCTAGAATTGCCATCTCTTTCTTGGCTGAGCTTACCTGAGTGGTGATCATCTCTTCAACCGTGGAGACAAGTATTGGTGGTACTGGAGATGTGTTGTATTTTTCCATAACCTCTGCAATAATTTCTTGATTGCCTTTGCTCTCCATCTCCTTCACCTTTCTTCCAAGAGCTGCAATCATAAGCCTGAGCTCTCTCACTTCTTGCTGTAGAAAGTATATTTGCTCTTGTGGATCAGATCCAATCCTTCGCTTGTAGTGCAATGCATAGGCGCTGGGTGTCGATATGGAGGCTGCAACTTCAGAGTAGGAGGGCTTTCTAATCGGTGTAGAGGCGAAAGTCTTTATCTTCGGGAGTTCCATAGTGGCTTGTGCAAACTTAGATGTGCCCTTTTGCTGACGCTAACCCCCAAGCTAAGCCAAAGGGCTCAGCTTAGCCTGGGGTGAGGGAAAGGGAAAGGATTGTACGGAGAGGTACTACGGGGAGAGAGTGGCAGGTACGATGGGAAAGGCAGGTAGGACGGACTGTATGGTATTGTACTAGGCTGTACGGTAGATACGACGGGACTGTACGGAGAGGCTGACGGGGCTGTACGGAAAGGCTTACGACTGTACGGAGAGGCTGACGGGGGTGTACGGAGAGAGAGAGAGAGAGAGAGAGAGAGAGAGAGAGAGAGAGAGGCCTATAGAAGGTATGAACAGGACAGGCATTAAGGGGATGGTAATTGGTGGGGAAGAAGCAGGAGGGCGGAGTTGCTTGTAGAGATGGCTCACTAGCTGAGTTTAGGGAGCAAAGGAACAGCCTCACAAGAGAGCTTAAACTAGATTAGTAGGAGGGTAGAAGAGGCTGGGAGGGGTTGTGAGGGGGCAGAGAGGCTGTGAGGGGTGGTGCAATCAATAGGAAAGACTGTGGGGGGGGCGGAAGGGTCTTGGGGGGGACGGAAGGGTCTTGGGGGGGATAGAGAGGCTATGAGGGGTGGTGCAATCATGTCATCCTGCTTCAACATGTATCCACTTGCTTGGTACTATTTTTTTTTGTTTTTCAATAGTATGCTTATTAAGAAATGAAATGCTTTCCTACTGTTCAGTTACAGACAATGGGGACTAGGTCTAGCATTTGAGGGTGGACCCCCTTGCTTGGGGTTATGGGCATTAGTGACCCACAAGAGTGACGGCCTCTCTTTGAGAGGGACATCTGGAAACCACACCCCACTTGAGTACCCAAACATGGGACCAATCAAATGCACAGATTGCATACTGACCTAGGAACCATTCAAGAGAATGTTCCCTGAGCTTTGGGTGTGGGCCTGGCAGCATGCCAAGAGTAATGGAGATACAAGATAAGACGACAAACAAATGAGCTCAGTATGGCTCAATTATGACCTTAGAGTACGTCAATAGATAGTCCAAGCTGTTAGGAACCCGTGGGTGCGATCAGAATTGAATTCTGACAACTTTGAAATTTTAGGGTTTTTGGGAGTGAGACGTGGCAGCTGACACGTGGCAGACTGCCACATGGAATCTGAGCTGGCAGGTCAGTCCACCTGTCCCACACATGTGGCAGCATGCATGGCAAGTGGCAGGGCATGCAGGCCAAGTGTCTGGCCCCAAATCTGGTAGATTTGGGGCAGGTTCTGGGCTGTCCTCTTTGGGACTGCAGCGCACCAAAAATCTGGGACAAGTGTCCACCTTCCACTCTAAGCCTGGGGGGGGGGCTGAGCCTATAAAAGAAGGCCTCTCCCCTTCATTCCACATGAAAAATTCGTCACTTTTCTTCTCCCTCCTTTTGGTTGATGCAGCAGAATCTCTCCAGCTCCTTGGGTGCAGCCAGCTTCTCCCCAGGCCATTCTCTCACCTCAGCAGCACTTTCTCTCTCTACAACAGCACATTCTCTCTCTACAGTTCCAGTCCCTCCTCTCCAAAAATCTGCCCCCTTTCAGATCTTCTGGAACAGCAGCAGCATCCTCTCTCCTTCTCCTAGCCTGGAGCAGCCACAGCCCCTTTCTCTCTCCTGCTACAGTCTTTCTCTCTCTACTGCAGAATTTCTCTCTCTACTGTTCCAGCCCATTCCCCTTGCAGAAATCTGTCTTTCTGTGCACCTCTGGAACAGCAGCAGCTCCTCTCTTACATCCCCTCCCTTGGGATCAGCATTGGCACTCTCTCTTTACAGCTATCACTCCATAAAGGCTTTCTCTCTCTAGACTACAGGCTGTTTTTCTAAGCTGTTCTCATTCCAGCCCCATTTCCACACTCTCCTCACCCAAGGTAGCTTCAGAGGCATCAAGGACTTCATCTACAAAAGGGTCAAGTCACGAAGGGAGTCTGTATTGTCCAGTTTATCTCATTTACAGCACTATTTCATGTTGTTTCTACTATCTTTCTAGAAACTAGTGCTTGCCTCTAATGTTGGATGTAAGTGGTGATTGTTGCAGGCTTCTTCCTTGTGGATTGGGCAAGCCAAGAGTTGAAACCTGAGCTTGGAGTCCTCCTTTTTGTTGTCTACCTTGTACATATGCTCTTGAGTCTTGTATCTAGGTCCTAGGCTTTCACTGAGTTCATCAGTTTGGAAGGTGCATTGCACCTTGGTCTTGTATCTCCATTTTCAAGAATAAAGTGAGCCTGGATAAGGGGGGGGGGGCGTCTTGGCCCCTCAATCATATTGCAATTTCCAATGATGTCACTTTGTGTTTAAGCTGTGTAAGTCTTAATTCCAGCTTAATTGCAATCTCATAAGTTCAAGTATATGCGTTTGGCAACTCACAATCATTTCATTCAAACGCCTCTGCAAAATCCGTTGTCTGAATTGATAGAAAGCACCGAGTAGTTTACATTGGTATCAGAGCCTAGGCAGTGGTCCTGTACTCTTTGCTTTCTCTTGTTGAGTCTCTCCTTCATTGAGTCATCTCGTCATCATGGCAGCCAATGGACCTGACCCTCCTCCTAACCTGCATGAGTTGAGTGCTCTCTTGTCAAACATCACTCAACAGGTTCAAGTGCTGGAACGCAACCAAGCAGAAACTCATGACATAGGGCCCCAATCCCAAGGAAGAGGCCGTGCGGACAACACCAACTCCAACAAGAAGGGAAGATCATCCTCTTCTTCCCCTCCTCGAGGTAGACGGCGTCATTGGAGTCCATCTCCTTCGAGATGTCCACGGAGACGAAGGTATGCAAAGCATAAGGTACCTCTTGGAGATAAGCTCTTCAAGTTTACCAAGTACAAGGGAGAGGACAAGCCCGAGGTCTTGCTGGCCTGGATCCGAGACCTCGAGTATTTCTATGAGGGAGATGCTGATTTTGCTTAGCCATGGGCACATTTGAAAGATGGAGGCACCCATCATGCCTACCACATCAGGGATGGCTATTTATTCATGGAGAACAAACTATGTATCACATAGCAGCTTAGATCTAAAGTGATGGAGGAAAGCCATAACCCACCCTATGCTGGTCGTAGAGGTATTGTGGCCACTTTTTCAGCCATGGATAAATTTTTCTACTGGCCTAACATGAAAAAGGACACTGTTGCCTACATTTCAGCTTGTCTCGCATGTCAAAAAGCTAAGTATGAGAGAGGAAAACCCAAGGGTTTACTTCAGCCCCTACCCATTCTTGAGAGACCATGGGAACACATCACCATGGACTTCATTACAAGAATTCCCAGGACCAATCAAAATCATGACATGATTTGGGTGATAGTAGATCTGACCCTCCTCCTAACCTGCATGAGTTGAGTGCTCTCTTGTCAAACATCGCTCAACAGGTTCAAGTGCTGGAACGCAACCAAGCAGAAACTCATGACATAGGGCCCCAATCCCAAGGAAGAGGCCGTGCGGACAACACCAACTCCAACCAGAAGATCATCCTCTTCTTCCCCTCCTCGAGGTAGACGGCGTCATCGGAGTCCATCTCCTTCGAGATGTCCACGGAGACGAAGGTATGCAAAGCATAAGGTACCTCTTGGAGATAAGCTCTTCAAGTTTACCAAGTACAAGGGAGAGGACAAGCCCGAGGTCTTGCTGGCCTGGATCCGAGACCTCGAGTATTTCTATGAGGGAGATGCTGATTTTGCTCAGCCATGGGCACATTTGAAAGATGGAGGCACCCATCATGCCTACCACATCAGGGATGGCTATTTATTCATGGAGAACAAACTATGTATCACACAACAGCTTAGAACTAAAGTGATGGAGGAAAGCCATAACCCACCCTATGCTGGTTGTAGAGGTATTGTGGTTTGCAATCAGTTGGGAGGGTTTTGGGAAGAGAGAGCGAGGGAGAGAGAGAGAGAGAGAGAGAGAGAGAGAGAGAGAGGCCTCACGAGCCTATGGCACAAAGTACAGAATCAAGTAACTCATACAGACCACTGTGGGCTGGGGCACAGGGCTCGCTAAGGCCCTTGCTGAGTACTAAAATGGTATACTAGTACAAAATAGCAAGAGAGAGAGAGAGAGAGAGAGAGAGAGAGAGAGAGTCCTCGCGAGCCTATGAGACAAAGTACAAACCAAGGATGACTCATACAACCTGCTGTGGGGCTGGGGCAAAGGGCTCGCTAAGGCCCTTCGCCGAGTACAATACTAAAATTAAAAAACAAAACTAGTACACAAGCTCAAATACTCAGACTCAGAATCAAAAGACATAGCTAGGTGCCGTGGTAGCTGCCCTATGGGCAGTGTCGAGAATATCTCGTATTTGCGCCTGCGGGGTCGTCTCTTGCCGTGGTGGTGGGCGTGGTCTCCGGGACTTCTATATATGGCGGGCCATATCTAGAGTGACACCTCTGCTCAGGCGGTCCCCTCCAAACAAGGCAAGAATGGAGTGGACCTTCATCGTGCGTGCCTTGGTCTGCCTTTGCATTGCATCTGGTCCCTGTGTGTTTGGCTGTGTCCCCCCTCGCTGTCTCCTCTCTCGCTGATCCATGTGGCCAGCATGTTGTCTATCTCCTCCTCCTATACTATGTCCTGGCAGGCGGACTCGAAAACGTAGAATATGTGATGTGTCGTTGAGTACGGTCCACCTCTGTCTCCTCTGTCCCAGTCTCATCCTTCTATCTGACATGGTGTAGTAGAGTTTCTCTGTTTCGTCGCATCTCCATCAAGTAGAGGACGACGCAAGCCTGGTCCTGGAAGTGAATCAGCCTGGAGAAAGGCCCGAAACCAAATCCATCCTAGAAGAGACATTGGTACCGCCCTTGATTCTCATAGCATAATGGGCAGGTGCACAAGAAGTGCTCCTCTGATTCCACCTCTCCCAACATGCCTGCAAATCTGCTGCTCTTGTGGCGTACGTGCGGCTCTCCTTGTCTCGATCCTAAGCTAATGGGATGAGACCCGCATATGACCGATAGCAATCCTCAGGGCATGTGAGACTTGTCTATCCTCCAAAGACTGGGGTCTGATAATCACTCCGTCCTCTGACACTCTCAGGAAATGATCTCGATAGAACTGTGTCTTGGTGAGGATCTCTTGATCCCCCCCCCCACCCACAAAGTCCGTGATGTGTAGAGCTGAAGTAGGTCCAACTGTACGGTTGATCTCCTCTCAAAAGGGGTCAAGTGATCAGGGGCATCCAAATTGTACTGAAAGGGAGGGAGACGGTCCACCTGAAAATCTTGTCTTTCAAACCATCTTGATATACAGGCATACTAGGCTGTGCTGACTCCTCTCTTAGCTAGTCGTATGAAAGACTCCAATGCTAGCCTCGGTAATCGCCGCGCTTGGGTAAAGCCTAGACTCTATGGAGGTGGGTGACTGTTTGGAAGATAGCATCAATTTGGAGTGGCATCATAGTGAACTTTGCTTGAATAATTTGATGCGGGACTCATGGCTTACTCTTGATAATCCTGGATCGCATGGTCACTTGGAGCCTCTCAAAATGTTGCCACTTGGGCTAACAAGCGTGTCGAACAGCCACCCTTTCGTCAAGGGACCCTGGACGTCTGCCTGGAAGCATTGCCGCTCAAGTGAGCTAGAGCTCCTTGCCCTTGTGTGAGTCGTGCATCATCGTGAAGATTGGTTCTGGATAGACAGCTCCTAGATAGGCGTATGATTGTACAATCTCAATTGGCTCCCATCGGTAGGTGAAGTTGTGTCGGTGACGTGCTGCTTGTGAGGTGTTGAAGATCATAACCTTGTTCTTACCAAGGTTGAATTTCAGGTCTCTCTCCCTACAAAACACCTCTAGGGCCTCCAGGTGTCTGTAGACCTACTACTGATGAGGATAGAAGGACTGTCATTTGCACACAACCGTATCGGCACCAGTAAATCGGCCAGCATCGATTCTTCCCCTTTCAAGCGGTCAATGAAAGTCATAATCTCATTAGTAGAAAGCCCAAACAATGTCGGAGATAGATGGCATCCCTGCTTCACTCCTATCGTACTCTAGATCTAGTCTGATAAACCTCCAAGGGCACGAACTCTCCCTCTGACTGACTCATCTAGGCTCATCACCCCCCAAATCATGTCCCTTGGGAGCATCTCCAGAATCTGTGCAATCATGCAAGGCTGTGGGATTGTGTCGAAGGCCTTTCAAAAGTCTACGGAACAAGCATAGACTTTTTGGGATCTAGATTTCGCCTCCTGGATGATAGCCCGTAGAGTAAAGATGTGGTCTAGGATCTCCGGAATCCAGCCTGTCCTAGTGCCTGTTGTCCACACATCTCCGCGTGAGACCTAAGCTCTCTCTCGAGTACTGATCCATAGATCTTGGCCAATGTATGGCCAATCATTCCTAGTGACCATGGGATCTCCTGCTTTGTATATCGGTACAATGGTGGTAGTGCTCCCAGGGGGGGAAACCATGACATACTGCATGATTAAACATCTGTGCTAGAATCGGAGCCATGACCTCGTGCCCATGTGCGAAGTGCTCAGTCTGTAACCCGTCATGATCCTGGGCTCTCCTGTAGGCTGTTGTGAAGTTGTCATAGTGCAGCCTACACATTCTATGTAGTGAATAAGATGCATGTGGTGGGCCTGGGAATGGCAGAGATGCCAGGTGGCACTTGTGTTGGGACATCATACATGAATGTAGCATAGATGTGCTATGTATCTAGATCTGTGATAGGAATGAGAGAGAGAGAGAGAGAGAGAGAGAGAGAGAGAGAGAGAGAGAGTCTATTAACGTCCACGGGAGACCAAAGGTCTATGGGACAATAAAAAACCATCCAATACAACAGCTTAGGGAGGGCCCATGGCAGCTCCCAAGGGGGGCGGAAGAGAGAGAGAGAGAGAGAGAGAGAGAGAGAGAGAGAGAGAGAGAGAGAGTTTATTAAAGTCTTCGGAAGACCGATGGGTCTATGAGACTGTGAAAATCCTGATACAACAAGCTGTGGTAGTGGAGCTACTAAACGAGCATCCATACCAATGCAAAATGCAAAATGCAAAAAATGCAAAAATGCGGAATGGCAGTACTAAGTCCTAAGTACAACATAGTCATGTCGATGGTCGACTATATATCAATCTCAGCATCATCATCAATATCATCATCATCCTCAGCAACAGCAAGATATCAGGATGGATGAGGTAGTGGAGGCATGAAGTTGGCAATAGAGTGCTATCGGCCACTCAGAGGTGCGGTCCTGGCACGTCTCCTAGTCGTAGCTCTGCGTCTAACCAGGTCTACTGTGACCCCCGTTGATCGGGCTCCGACTCTAAACAAGGAGGGGATGTCTCCAAGTGTGATCTGTGTGTCGACCCTCTATCTGAGTTGTTGGGTCAGGGAATCCGAGTCACGGTCATGTCGAGGCCTCGCCTCGTTGGGGTCCATGTGATCTAGCTGAAAGAACTCCGTGATAGAGCTCTGAGAGGGATCAACCGAGGAAGAAGTTTGCTCCTGTCTCCGTGCTCGGAGTATTCTCTCGCGGTGTCTAAGTGCCTCATGAATGAAACCTGCCAAACACTGCTGGTCTGGGTAGGAGAGGAAACGGGATAAAATCCCATAACTATCCCTGAAGAGGTAGTGGACACGTCCTTGGATCTCATAGTACACAGGACACGATGAAATGCTCCTCTGTCTCAACCTCCTGTATGTCACACAGTGTGCATATGCGCCGCTCCCTGGGTAGTTGCTCTGCTCTGCCGCTCTCAATGCGAAGTCTGTGTGAAGAGACCCGGAACTGCCCAAGAGAGATCCTCAGTGAGTGGGGTAGGTGAATCTGCGTGTATCCTAGTGGGTCAATGAAACCCTCCGCTGTGACATGTAAGAAGTGATCTCTGTAGAAGCTAAGCTTCATTGGGAGTTCACTCGGTCCCAACCAGGTCCGAAATGTGTGTAGCTGTAGTAGATCCTCACGGATAACTTGGTTGACCTCATGTGATAAGAGGGGAGAAAACGGAGCATCCATGCTATACTGGAAGGGAGGTAGTCTATCCATGTGGAGCCCCAGTCGCTCAAACCATCTCTCTGTACGTGCATACCAGCACCTCTGATCTCCTCCTATTGCAAGTGCCATAGAAGAGGATAGAGCTATCGATGGTAGCCTGCTACGCCTTGAGGTATAATCCCCATATTCCCTAACTCGGTACAGATATGTGATGACCTGAAATGCAGCATCTAGCTGTAAAGGGGGTGACCCAAACTCAGCCTGAATGATCTGGTGAGGAACGGATGACTTACCACGAATCATCCGTGATAACATGAGAACTTGTAGCCGCTCCACACGGGCCCACTCTGTATCCGACAAGTCTGGCCCCCAACAAGTGCTGCCGTACATCCCCGCTGGGTGAGCCAAGGAGTCAAAAAGCAACCCCTTGGTGCATGGATCCTGAAAGTGCGAGCGGAAGCACTGCCTCTCTAGTCTGGCCAATGAGGCATACCCTCTACTCAAGTGTGTCTGCATCGCGGGTCTCATAGTGAAGCTCGGTCCGGAGAAGATAACCCCAAGATAAGTGTATGATGAAACTATCTCAACAGATGATCCCGCAAATGTGAACTGCTCCTGACGAATGATGACTCGATGACCTTGGTTTTACCCAGGTTGACCTTCAAATCATGAGACTCACAAAAGGACTGTAGTGCGTCTAGGTGTCTCTGAAGCCCCTCTGCTGAGGAAGACAAGAGAGCCACGTCATCTGCATAGAGCAAAATCTGGATCAGCGTGCCCGCAAGAGAGCAACCTACACTCCCCTGTGTCTGCATCACTGTCTCAAGCTCATCAATGTAGAGGCCAAACAAGGTAGGCGACAAAGGATACCCTTGTTTGACCCCGATGGTACTCATGATCTCGTCTGTCCACTCGGATCCTGCTCGAACTCTGCCAGAAACTCTCTCGTAAAGTGCCATGACAGCCCAAATGATCTCCTGGTCATAACCCAAGTCCTGTAGGCGCCGTATGAGGCGGGCTCTCGGGACCGTGTCAAATGCCTTGCAGAAATCCACAAAGCAACAATAAACCCTCTGCTTTTGTGACCTCGCCTCCTCGATGATACATGTGAGCGTGAGAATGTGGTCCATGGTTCCATGATCACGCCGGAATCCGGCCTGTCAGTCCTCGACACTCTGCTAGTTTGCTAACCTCGGAGTCAAGTACTAATGCATAAATCTTAGACATGACATGTCCAATCATAATGGTCTTGTAGTTCTCCAGGCTCATGGGATCCCTTGCCTTGTGGATGGGTGAGATAGTGTTAATGGTCCAAGTGTGTGGAAATCCCAAACAAACCGCTTCATTAAAAAGCTATGCTAAGATCGGGGCTAGGAGGTTAATCCCATATGCAATGAACTCAGTTCATAGCCCCTCATGATCCTTCGCTCGGCCATTATGAAGTTTCATTACGGCATCCTTCACCCCTCCTCTAGTGAAGAGGGTGCAGGATGTGGGACGAGGCATGTGTGAGAGGTTAGGGACTGGCTGATTTGGGATGTCATAAAGTGTGCGTGCATAATCAAACCAGATCTGGGTGTCAGGGAGTGGCGGAGGGGACCGTCCTTCTAGAAATCTCCGCCAGAGGTCCTTAGAGTTGTTACTAAACAAAATGTTCAGTAGCTCCTCCTCGTTCCGACGAACGAAGTCTAGTTTCTTCCTCCGTACCAGTCTACGGTATGCACGTAGCGTATCTGGTGCGCTTGGAAGACTGTTTTTGGTTTTGAATCTGAGTTGACGGCGTAAGGCCGTACACTCATCATCGTACCAACTATTACAGGGTACAGTTCCAGGGGGTGGTGGGCGGGTGGAGCGGGTGGTGTGGGGAAAAGCGTGAATGGCAGCCTCGTGTAGTGAATGGGTGACAAGGGCAGCACGATCCTCTAAAAGCGGTATGAAGTCTCAATATAAGCAAGAAGTATGTACAGACGGCTAGAGTAAGAAGGTGAGTGATCCCGATCAAAGCGTATATCGTGGTAGGTGGAGTAAGCACTGAGTGGGGTGGAAGGTGCTGTGCGAAGGGAGGTGGAGATGCGAAAGAAAAGGTATGTATGATCAGCCCCTGGGGGGAGAGGTGCTCGTAATATGAGAGAGAGAGAGAGAGAGAGAGAGAGAGAGAGAGAGAGAGAGAGAGTTAGTTTTACTTCGTAGCAACAATGCCAAGACGCACACTGTAGGCGTATCCGAAGTCGACCACGAGGATCGAACACACACACAATGACATGAACCAGAGCCTCAACCACCAAGAAGTAGAAGTAGAAGTAGACTTTATCATCGTCCTCGGGGGGGCAAAAATGACCCAAGGGACCTAATCCTGAGTACAAAAAATCTCCTCCGATGTGGAGGGGTCAAGAGTTTTCAAGTTCTTGACGGTACGAAAAAAGACGAGTGACAAAAGAACCCAACGCTGCCGGAGAGGTAGTGGAGAGAATTGATGAGAGCTGTGTGGTGTCTACCAGTATCTGCTGGTAATCATCCTTGATATGTGCATATCTGGGGCAATGTAGGGCTACATGTGCCTCTGTCTCGACTGTCTGTGAATCACAAAATCTGCAAACTCTGGCATGTCGTGGCAATTTCAGCCAAGCTCCTTTCTCTATGGCCAAGGTATGTGACTGTGTGCGGAATTTGGCAATATTCGTGCGATAGAGAAGAGGGATGGGAGTGCTGATGCATGGCTGAGCAGAGGCATGTGATTTCATGAATGATGACCAGCATAGAGGATTTATTTGATCTTGGTAGTATTCTAACTTGGTCTTCCTTTCTACTGTCAGCCGCCATTGAGCGTGTAGGGTGCATAGTAAGGACAACTGGAATTCCTGTAGTTTGACCTTTTCAGGTGGCATAGTTAAGTATGGTTCCACTTTCCATCTGCTGAACCATTTCCTTATGTCTGTCCCCCATCCTGTACATATGATCTTGCTTTTATGGTTCTTTTGAAGTTTCATACTTGCTGTCCATGCTTTGTGTGGTAATCTGTCTGTTGGCATTTGTTGCACGTCCACTAGATATTGCATCACTCTGATCAATGCATGAAACTCAATTGGCCTCCTGCCTGTTTCCAAAAGGAGCACAGAGTACGGGGTAGTAGCCTTGACTTCTAGATGTCGTCGTAGGAATGCTTTCTGCATTTTTTCAGTCTCATTCCATGTAGATGGAGAGATGCAGCCTCCCCATACTTCTACTCTGTAGAGCACTGTTTGGACCACATATGCATCAAACAACATATTCCGGATATTCCAATTCCGGGTGTCAATGTGCCTGCAATCATTTTCAAATTGATAGTATTTTCCCCAACCTGTTTCCAACCTTCTTTGTGCACATTGCCACCATCTGTGGTCGGTTGGTATGTTGATGCCTAAATATTTAAAGGTGTTGACATATTCAATGGGCTGCCCCGCAAAGCTGATAACAGGAAGGTGTTCAGGTTGAGTGGTGCATACTGCCATCATTTTGGTTTTGGTGACATTGACTTGCAGCCCACTTTCATCGCAAAAGACCTGAAGTGTCTATAGTAGTCGATGCATCAAATCAGGGTCATAAGCAAAAAGAACCACATCATTTGCATATAGAAGCAATAGTATTGTCCATATCCCGAGTGTGGGTCCTTTTACCCCTTCTTCTGCTGTAAATTCATTTATGAGTTCTTATAACTTGTCAACGCAGATTCCAAACAGTGTAGGTGAGAGAGGACAACCTTACCCCCATATTACTTTGAAATGCAGGTGACAATCCATGCTCTTGTTTTAAGTCTGCATGATACTTTCTCGTAGATTCGGGAGATGCCTACTCTTAGTGCCAAGGGAACTTTGAGGTCTTTGAAACCGGCCTCTAATCACTCAGAGGGCAGTGGAACTAAACCTTTAATCACTTCAGCACTTATTTACAGCTCACAAAGCATATATCACAACCATTAACCATTGCATGATCACCATTTGGCATTTACCCATTTGTTCACAAACAAAACCACTGAAAAAAGGATGGAGGCTAGAATGCCCTTGCTCAACAAACATAGACAAGTGCACCCGATTGGCCCCAAACACTGTGGCGCCCCATTCGGTATTTCTTTATATTTCACAGTGAAATGATTACAAGTCGCATCTGGGAGACCTTCCCTGCAACTGAGCACGCAGCCCCAATTCACTAAGCCTTTGCAAGGCTTTCAAGCATAGAACACCATCACATAAGTGCACTTAATCCAAAGGCATTCTCTTTTCCGAGTGCAATTCCATTGGCTGTCCAGATGCAATCACACTGCACCCCAGCTGCACTCTCTTTGAGTGGTTTCCAGATGGCATTCACAAAGCTTTTCAAAGCTCCAAAATAAAATCAGCAAAGTACCCAACCAAAGAATGACTCATGTAGCATTGCCTGGGCACCTGTGAGCCAAGAAAGAGGCGGCACACGAGGCCAACCAATAGCTTATGGCAAAAAGAAATTACAGCAGCAAAATCACAACTCACCAAGCCCTGAAAACTCAAACCAAGTCCTCAATCGCCAAGAGTGATGGGATATCTCAAGGTGTATGCCTCAGGCACACCTTAGTTTCTATGTGTGAGTGCTAGAGGCACAGTTAGGTGCTTATGCCTCAGGCACACCTTAGTTTCTATGTGTGAGTGCTAGAGGCACAGTTAGGTGCCCATAAGCACAGTTAGGTGGTGGAGAGCCACATAGGATGATTGAGAGAATCTAGGAGCAGATTGAGGAGATGATTGTGGAGCTCTGAAGTCATCAGTGATGTCAGTGAGCATGTATGAGGTGCCTACTTAAGGACCTCACTCTTCTTCATTCCATAATGCAAGTATTCTGAGTTTGTGTCCACTCTACTCTTTCCTTTCAGTTTACCAACATGGTATCAGAGCCCTTTGATCCCCCTTGAGCCCATTTCTGCCACATCATCTTCTTCTTCTTCATCTTCTTCTTCTCCATTTTCCTCTTTCTTCCCAAAATCTTTGAGAGCTTGGTTCTCCGCCTACAAACGACCATTGCCCAAACCCTCTGAGCTGGAAACTCCTCTAGTATAGGCGAACTTCCACCTGCAAGCAATTGAAGAAAAAACGTCTCTGTTGGCTGCCATTCCCCAAACAGCGCATTTTTCGCCATTTCTTCTATTGCTCAATACTCCCTGCGTGCTCCGCCATTGCTTGAGTCCTCTTAGGAGTGGATGGGCGACCTCAAGACGAAGATTTTGAGCCATTTTTCAGCTCATTTGGTTCAGTAACGAAGGAGAAATCGTCAAAACTCAGGTTCAGCCTGTAGCAACTCCCCCGGGCAAAAGTGCGCACCATTTCGTCCAACCTCTGTGCTGGACACTCTCTGGTATATGAGCTTTCTTTTGCTTCAGAAAGCCCTCTTTTCCTTGCTTTGAAGAGTGAGCTACAAGCCCTCCAAGTTCAGCCTTTTGGTTTTGACAGTTTTGGACAAGTTTTTGAAGATGATGCTACATAAAATGCTACTCTAGGATTTCTATTTTTTTGAAACTTTCAATAACTTCAGTACAAGTGTGGAGAATCCTCAACTCCGACACGACCGGCAAGGGATCCAGCTAGAGAAGAAAAAGCATATGGTATCATTGCTCTTGCTTTAGGAGATGATTATATTCACCATATCTCTGACTTGGAGTCTCCTTCAGAAGCTTGGCAGAAGCTTGACATGATTTTTGGTGCTAGCTCTCACATCTCTAAACTATCACTTAAAATCTCTTTCTTTGAATTGAAGATGGCTAGTGGTACTACTTTAGCAGCTCATGTCAACTATAATGCGGAGTCTTATGACTCAATTAGCTTCTATCAACTCTCCTATTTCTCCAGATGATGCTATGGCAGTGTTACTTAAGAGTATGCCTGAAGATTATGATCACATAGTTACCACTTTGAAAAATCTTCCTAATCCTAATCTTGAAGGTATTATCTCTGCTCTCCAAGAAGAAGAAAGGCATATGGAGCTCAGGAAAGGCAATGACACTGTTTATGCTGTAAAAGTCCAAAAAGGCAAGTATACCCCTTGCAATCACTGTGGAAAGACAAATCACCTTTCAAAGGACTGCTTCAAAATTAATCCATGCAAGCACTGTGGCAAGAACAACCATAATGAGAAGTTTTGCAGAGCCAAAGCAAAGACAGAAAATGCAAATCTACTTTCAGTCGATGAGCCTCCACAAGATGAGGCATCCTTTGAAGATTATGCATTTTAAATCATCTCTATGTATGCTCCAGATCTCTCTTTTTATGTCAAGGTACTCAGCCTGGATAGTCCTCTAAAATGAATGAAATAAATTATTGTGTTTTGTAAACACCTCTGGTCACCTTATGATGTAGGCCATATGTATGTTTTGCTCCATGGTACCTCCTGCAGACATTGTGTGCATGTACATGCAGGGGAGATAACCATTGGAAGGTCTTTTTGTATCCCTTTTGTTTACCTTACACCCATGGGAACCCTTGCTAGCTTGAGATCCTAGCCATTGATAGATCCATGACCACCATGAGATGGCATGAGACACCTTGTGCTAGATGTATCCTTGACATAGCCTGAGGCATTCCCTTGAGGGGGGGGTTGATGGGATATCTCAAGGTGTATGCCTCAGGCACACCTTAGTTTCTATGTGTGAGTACTAGAGGCACAGTTAGGTGCCCATAAGCACAGTTAGGTGGTGGAGAGCCACATAGGATGATTGAGAGAATCTAGGAGCAGATTGAGGAGATGATTGTGGAGCTCTGAAGTCATCAGTGATGTCAGTGAGCATGTATGAGGTGCCTACTTAAGGACCTCACTCTTCTTCATTCCATAATGCAAGTATTCTGAGTTTGTGTCCACTCTACTCTTTCCTTTCAGTTTACCAACAAAGAGGACATAGTAGCCAATGCCCAATTGCATTCTCAGCCAAAGAGGAGTGCAAAGGCATGAAGAAAGAGCATTTACAAGAGCCATCCAGCAAGAATTCCACTGAAAAATGCGAAAAGAATCACTTCTGTCGTGAAAAATGGGAGTTCTTGGGCTCAAAAGAAGCATGCTTCAGAGAGGAATGCATTGAGAAGGTTTTGGAGAAGTTTCATCGCCAGAAAGTCCTCCAAAACTGAGAAAAACCAGTCAACCAGCGCGTGGGACCACTCGAAATTCAACAGAAAGCTATAGCTTTGCAAGAGGAGAGGCCCAAGAGGCGGTAGAAGCAAAAAGGTCTAGAAAAAGCCACTTTTGCAAATTCGACCAGCAAAAGAAGTGCTCAGCTCTGCCCGTTCTACCAAACGCACAGAGGGAAAAGCATATCACTATGAAGGGGAGGCAGAGGGGAAGTCGAGGAATCCAAATGGAAGTCGAGGAATCCAAACGGGTGAGGAGTTATGAACAAAAACGGAATTCAGCTGAAGGAGGCTGAAGAACCAGTCCAAAATCTCAACAAAGGGAGAAGATGAGAGAGAAAACCACACATGTGAAGTTTAGAAGGCCCAGGAAGGTCCAGGAATTGCAAAGGAGCATGTAGAAGGCACTAGAGCCACCTGGAACTCTAGGGGGGCCACTGAAGGTACATGGCCCTCTAGGGGGGCCCATTAAAAATGCCACATCATCATTTTCCAACAACCACTCTTTTAATTCCTTGGAATGCCTTTGGGCCTAGGGATTAATTACGCTTATGTGCTAGGCACCATGCCGCGTTTAATTACACATTATTAAGCCCATGCTTGGACTTTTAAAACCAAAGTTGTCACGGTCTTGTAGTACATTAAAGTACTTAGAATTTCATGCCCTTGTGACATACCCCTCTTGAAACAGCAAACCACAGTTTGCTGCTCCAAAACAGATGAGTGAGCATGAAATATAGCATAAAAGAGTATACAAGAAAGCCGCAGCTATAGTATACAGAGACAGTGTTTCCTCTGGCTTGATGCCAAGCCTTCCTGCCATATTAGGAGTTATGAAATTCGCCTTTGCCCCAGAATCAAAGAAAAACAAACAATTCTGATTTCTGAATTTTCCCCATGCTCTGCACATCTCAGTCTTTTTAGTTTCCTCTTCATCATGTGCATGTGGCAAACTCCCAATCACATCTGGAAGAAGTCCTGCGGAAGGTTTAGGCCTTTTGCCCTTCCGATCAGCCTGTTTATCACCATTCTTATCATCATCTGACCTGTCTCTTTTCTTGAATGGGCAATCATAAGAGCGGTGTCCCTCTCCTTTGCATATAAAACATTTGTTTTGCTCCATGAGTGACTTTTTCTCTTCATCAGATAACTTGGTACGGGGCTGTTTACCCTTTTGAAACGATCGTTTGCCATAGTTTTTATTTTCAGATTTGATGTCCTTATCCTGGTGTTTGGCAGCCCGTTTGTTGTCTTCTTTCTTGCTGTCCATAAAGCCCAAATTCTTCTCCTGCATGCATGCATATGCTGTCCTTGCATTCTCAATTAATTGAGTCATAGAACCCACCTTGGTTTTGATGCAATAATCACGTAGCTCACTAGGCAATCCACAACAGTACCTCTCTATTTGCTCTTTCAAAGAAACATGCCTGTAAGAGCTCAATGGCAGCAAAACATCCCAAAACCTCTTGGTGTAATCATCAAGATTCTTGCAAAGTTTGTATGACAAGTCATGCCAATGTGAAAGTACTTCAACTTCAAAAGTTGGAGTAAGCCAAGTAGAAGAGAACACTTGCTTAAATTCCAGCCAAGTAGCAGGTGCATCTCCATGAAGCATAAGGTTGGTGTACCACTTAAGTGCATTGCCTTTCAAAAATGTGGTGACCTTCCTCATCTTGGATGCTTCTGTAAATAAACCCCCAAGAAATGCAGCATCAAACTGTTGAAGGAATGTGAGGGCTTTGTACCTATCCTGTACTCCATTATATGTATCAAACTTGACATGAGAACCACCATCCTTAAATTCTTTATATACATTTGATATTGGCTGTCCCAAAGATGGCTGTATATTTGCAGCATTCCCTTCACTAGGGAGAGCCATGCTTGGCTGAACATTAGGCATGGGAGCATATTGTTGGGGTAAAGGCTCTATGGCCACCCAAGTACAGTTAAGTACACTTAGTACTTTATTTGTTAAGTACACTAAGTACACCGTACTTAGTGTTGTAACCTTATCCCTTTATATAAAAGCTTCACTGTGTGCTAGGGGAGGTACACACATACCTTTTATCCCCAAACTTCTTGTTGCTTATTCTGCTCGTGTGTGTGTGTGTGTGCTCTTACACACTCTCCCTTCCACAACTGGTATCAGAGCCCAAACGTGGGTGTGCCCAAAAGTGGGACTTACCAACAGCCAAGGGGCACCGCCAGCCATCGCTAGGCAGCATCGACATCCTGCAAAACTTGCCCCCTTTCCAGCCTTGTCGATCAGCCATCGTCAGGCCCAGCCAACGCTAGGCTCAGTTCCGACGCCGTCAGCCACCAGCCAACGGCATCTCAGCTGCTAGCGCTGCGCTAGCAGCCCTTTCATATCGCAACGCCAGCCAGGGCCAGCAGGCCACCGACGCCAGCGACCAGCAAGCCACCGGCGCCAGCGATCAGCGGCGCCAGCCAGGGCCAGCAGGCCACCGACGCTAGCGGCCAGCAGGCCACCGACGCCAGCAGCCACCGGTGCTAGCCAGGGCCAGCAGGCCACCGACGCCAGCGGCCAGCAGGCCACCAGCAATCAATGGTGCCAGACAGCGACGCCATCGGCTCACCAGCAGCCACCGACGCTAGCCCGGGCCAAGGCCACCATCAAATCCGACGTTAGAGCCATACGTGGCCACAGGTTCACGTTATCGCTGGAGAGCTGGAGAGCTCAGGGACAGGTTGTCCTTTTCTGGTTCCTTGTGTTGTCAGTGAGGTAGATCTGCAGATCTACCCCCTCCAATGTGAGAGAAATTCTCATTTCTGAACTGTGGAATCAAGGGGCTTTTGCAGCCACAGCCAAGCATTGGCTTCTAGACGCACATATTTGCGTATATCCTCCTGATTGGAGTTGATTTGTACAAGGATTTGATGCATTTTATGACTTACGGGACAGTGGCAGATGCATATGAATTGGGGCTTTTGACATTGTTATGCATATCAGTGTTGGGGGAAACACCTGGATGCCTTATGTGATCAGAGGAGCTTTGAGAAAGCTGTGTATGTACTAAAATCTTCAAAATTGGCTTCTAGTCAAGGGGCTTTTGCCTCATTCAAGTTCTAAACTGTGTAACACAGTTATAGAGGCAAGAAAAAGTCTAAGTCTGACAGTTTTGGACAGTTATACAGTCAATTTCTGTTGCTGTACTAGAAAGTACAGTCGGGTACTGTCCGGAGTCAATTTTTGGACTGGAAACAGTCACTTTACTGAAGTTTAAAGTGCATAAAACAGTGCTGTTTTCACTGTTACAGCAGGGACATACATTGTGTCAAATCAAGGTACTGCTGTACTGTACTATAGAGCCTCAATTAATACATTAAGTATTATTTTTCTGGATCTGCAGCCGGCAGGAAACAAACAGTATTTACTGTTAAGTGGGAGAAAATTGCAGGAATTAACTTTTGAGCACAACTACAAGTGCATCTGTGCACTTAGTTTGCAGGGAGTCAGGCACCCAAGTGTGGGTTATATTTCTTGCTGATTGTAATGGCTTCATCCTCGGAATCTTCTCTTCTCAATATTAAAAAGTTACAGGGTGCTGCTAACTACCCAATGTGGAAAAAGATGGTCCTGAATGTTCTAATTCTCAGGCAGTTTCATGCTCCTATTATACACAAAGGTGTGAAGCCCACTGGCACATCTGATGATGCTTGGGCACTAGCTGATCTGTCAGCAAAGTCCATAATTGAATTGTCACTCCTGAGAGTGTTGTTTGGAATGTGGATGGTGAGAAAACAGCCTGGGGTGTGTGGAAAAAGCTACAGGACACATATGAGCAGCAGAGTGTAGCTACAAAGATATATTGGCTGCGCAAGTTCTTCAATCTGAAGATGAAGGAAGGGACCTCCATGGATGCACATCTCAATGAGTTTAATTCAATTGTCACTCAACTTGCAAATCAAAAATATGTGGTGGATGAGGAAACCAAGGGTATGGCACTCTTGATTTCTCTTCCTGAAAGTTGGGATACATTCACCACAGCTGTAACAAATGCAAACACTTTCATAAGTTTTTCTGATATCACAGGGCTGATTTTGCAAGAAGAGCAGAAGCTGAAAGCTCAAGATGCAGTAAAGCCTAACAATGCCTTAAATGCAAGGGGAAGAAGTCAGCAAAGAGGCAAATCTCAGGAAAGGGGAAAAGGTAGGAGCAAGTCCCGCTCCAACAAAGATGTTGAGTGCTACTACTGTGGCAAAAAGGGACATACTAAAAAGCAGTGCTTTAAATTGAAAAATGATAAGAGAGACAAAGCCAAAAACACTGATGCGTCAGATGCAAAAGCAATTGTACCAGTAAGCAATGGCAAGAGCAGTGTGAAGATTGAAGAGCTTCATTCTACACACGGTTATGACAGTGAGGGAGAGGTTCTATTTCTCTCTACTTTGGATGCTCATTCTCTCCATGCAGGAGATCTTGCAGACATGCACTCTTGGATCATTGACTCAGGTGCCTCATTCCATGTTACACCTTACAAAGAATTGTTTGTAAGATATGCAGCAGGCAGTAATGGAGTCGTTTTTCTAGGGGATAATCATGCATGCAGTATTGTTGGTATTGGAGATGTCAGGCTTGTATTTGCTGATGGTACTCAGCTTATGCTTCACAATGTTAGGCATGTACCCGAAGTCAAGAAAAATATGATTTCTATTGGCATGTTGGATGATGAAGGCTTTGTGACCAGCTTTGGTCATGGTTTCTGGAAGGTCACCAAAGGTGCCCTGGTTGTTGCCAGAGGCTCTAAGGTAGACACAATGTATACTCTTCATGCTAAAGTATGTAATCATGCTGGTATTCATGCCACCGAGCTGCCGAATATTTCTATGTGGCATAGCCGGATGGGACATATGAGCATAAGTGGAATGGAGCAATTGGCTCGCCTTGGCTACTTACCGTCTCTTAAATTTTTTGATTTAAAGTTTTGTGAGCACTGCATATATGGTAGACAGTTACAGTGTCCTCATAAAAGGAGATTAGGACATAAAGATGCTCAACTTGAGCTTGTGCATACAGATGTGTGTGAGATGCCTAGTCCTTCACTTGGAGGTGCACGGTACTTTGTCACATTTATAGATGATTCCACAAGGAAGGTGTGGTTGTATCCTCTTCGATTGAAGAGTGATGTCTTTCCAGTGTTCCAGAAATGGCTTGCTATGGTTGAGAACCAAACAGGCAGAACACTGAAGGCTTTGCGGTCAGATAACGGTGGGGAGTATATGTCTAATGCATTCAATGCATTTTGTGATGCTAGAGGTATTAAAAGAGAACTCACTGCTCCCTACAGTCCAGCGCAAAATGGCACTGCAGAGCGTATGAATAGAACCATACAGGAAAAGTCTCGCTCTATGATGTCACATGCTGCTTTACCTCATGGATTTTGGGCTGAAGCTGTAAAAACAGCAGTACACCTCATCAATAGGTCACCAAATAAAAGACTAGATGGCAGAGTGCCAGAGGAGCTTTGGACAGGAAAACCTCCTTCCTATAAGCACTTGAGGGTCTTTGGCTGCACTGCGTACGTGCATATACGCAGAGAAAATCGCAGCAAGCTTGATCCTAAGTCTCTTAAATGCATTTTTCTTGGATATGGTGACAGTGGTGAGATAGGTTACCGCCTATGGGATCCTGTGAATAAGAAGCTAATACGCAGTAATGATGTCTTATTTGATGAGTCATGTATGTTTAAGGCAGCAGATAAGCCTTTTGATGCTTCAGAGATTGACATTGATGACTCGGGACATCCTGTACAGTTCAGGCAGGCTGCAAATCAGCCACAACAGCAGCGTAATCAGCCAATGCATGATGCTGCAGCAGGTCCAAATGGACAGCCCGCAGTGGCGGAAGATGTACTACGGGACATACCACCTTTGGAAGACCTCCCAGGCATAATTCTGCAGCCTGATCTACTGGAACAGCAACCTGTTTTAGGTGAACAACAAGTTGGACAGCAAGACCAATGGGTCCGAAGGTCCACTAGACAAATGAAACCGCCAGACAGATTTGTTCCAGGAGCAGATTTTATTATGCTTACAGATTGTGGAGAACCTTCCTGTTACAAGGAAGCCGTGAAAATGCATGACAAAAGACTATGGGAACTAGCCATGAAGTCTGAAATGGACAGTCTCCATAAAAATGGTACTTGGGAATTGGTGCAGTTGCCTAAGGGCATGAAAGTACTGCCATGCAAGTGGGTGTATAGATTGAAAGTCACACCTGGAGCTAAGCCAAGGTATAAAGCGAGGTTGGTTGCCAAGGGCTTTAAGCAGGAATATGGTGTTGATTTTGATGAGATCTTTTCTCTAGTGGTTAAGATGACTACACTCAGGATTGTACTTGCATTGGTTGCATGTGAGAATTTGGAATTATGCCAAATGGATGTGAAGACAGCCTTTCTTCACGGTGATCTTCATGAAGAGATCTACATGCAGCAGCCAGAAGGATTTTCAGTCAAGGGCAAGGAGTCACTTGTATGCAAGCTTAAAAAGAGCCTTTACGGGCTGAAACAGGCACCAAGGGAATGGTATAAGAAATTTGATACCTTCATGAAGTCCCAAGGCTTCAGGAGAAGTGATGACGATCACTGCTTATATACCAAAAAGGCTGCAAATGGCAGCTTAATCATTCTCATTTTATATGTGGATGACATGCTTATTGCTGGTACAGCTCGTAAGGAGCTTGATGACCTTAAGAAAAGACTGCATGAGGCCTTTGATATGAAGGACCTTGGTGATGCAAATCACATACTGGGAATGCGGATACAGAGAGACAGGGGACAACGTTTGTTGTATCTGTCTCAGACCGAATATATTGGCAAAGTATTGCACAGGTTTCATATGGAAGGGCGGAAAACCCTTAGTTCTCCATTGCCTCCGTATGTGAAACTCAGTGCAATGGACAGCCCACACTGAGATGCTGATAGGGCTGAAATGGCCAAGATCCCGTATGCTTCAGCTTGTGGCAGTCTCATGTATGCCATGGTTGCTACCAGACCTGATATTGCGTTTGCAGTGGGAGTGGTGAGCAGGTATATGGCAAATCCAGGCAAAAAGCATTGGAATGCAGTGAAAGGTATCATGAGATACTTGAAGGGCATACAGGAGTTGTGCATATGCTTTGGCAAGCGAGATGCAAAGGTGCAGGGTTATGTGGATTCAGATTTTGCTGGTCATCCCGATAACCGTAAATCTACTACCGGTTATGTTTATACATTCACTGGAGGTGCAGTGTCATGGATGTCAAGGATGCAGCAGTGCATAGCCTTGTCTACTACGGAAGCTGAATATATTGCAGCCACAGAGGCATGCAAAGAGGCCTTATGGTTATCTCGGCTAGTGGGAGATTTGGGCATTACAGGTGATATTCCATTGTTGCATTGTGACAGTCAGAGTGCTATTCAGTTGGCACACAATCCTGTTTTTCATGCAAAGACAAAGCACATTGATGTGAAGTATCACTTCATCAGGGAAGTGATAGATGATAAGCTGATTCAGCTTGTCAAGATTCACACAGATGATAATCCAGCAGATCTGTTGACAAAAGGCTTGCCTGTAGAGCGGTTTGCACATTGCCGACAGTTGATGGGTATAGGTTGAGCCTCATTTATTTTTACTTGAGGGCATATTGCCTTTAAGTGGGAGGTTGTTGGGGTAAAGGCTCTATGGCCATCCAAGTACAGTTAAGTACACTTAGTACTTTATTTGTTAAGTACACTAAGTACACCGTACTTAGTGTTGTAACCTTATCCCTTTATATAAAAGCTTCACTGTGTGCTAGGGGAGGTACACACATACCTTTTATCCCCAAACTTCTTGTTGCTTATTCTGCTCGTGTGTGTGTGTGTGTGTGTGTGCTCTTACACACTCTCCCTTCCACACATATGCTGTGGCTTGCATGCCTGGCTGCATTCCCACATTGTCATACAGGTGTGTGCTCACTCTTTCCGTGCTTGTGCTTTCTTGATTTCTTCTTCTTCTTGGCATTTGTTTGCACAATCTGAGCCAAATTTTGAGCCAGCTGAGTCAAAGCAGTCACTGCACTTGCAAGCTGTGCATTCAACATAGTAGCATCATCTAACTCACTGCTAGAACTAGTATCACCATTGAGCTCAGTTGTAGCTTCATGTGTGGCCTGCTCAAAAGGCATTTGTTGTGCTCCTTGTAGTTGTACACTAGCTGGATCATTAAGGCTTTCTTGCCTTCTCCTTTGAGGAGTTGTGGAGCTCTCTTGCTCATGGGTACTCACCATGTTTATGGTTGTAATATTCAGCTGTCAAAAAGTGCAGCAAAGATATCCTTCCACCAAACTACCGAGGCCCACCTCTTGAGAAAGAGTGTGTGGTATCCCGGCAATGGAACCAATGAAACCGGCCTCTAATCACTCAGAGGGCAGTGGAACTAAACCTTTAATCACTTCAGCACTTATTTACAGCTCACAAAGCATATATCACAACCATTAACCATTGCATGATCACCATTTGGCATTTACCCATTTGTTCACAAACAAAACCACTGAAAAAGGGATGGAGGCTAGAATGCCCCTGCTCAACAAACATAGACAAGTGCACCCGATTGGCCCCAAACACCGTGGCGCCCCATTCGGTATTTCTTTATATTTCACAGTGAAATGATTACAAGTTGCATCTGGGAGACCTTCCCTGCAACTGAGCACGCAGCCCCAATTCACTAAGCCTTCGCAAGGCTTGCAAGCATAGAACACCATCACATAAGTGCACTTAATCCAAAGGCATTCTCTTTTCCGAGTGCAATTCCATTGGCTGTCCAGATGCAATCACACTGCACCCCAGCTGCACTCTCTTTGAGTGGTTTCCAGATGGCATTCACAAAGCTTTTCAAAGCTCCAAAATAAAATCAGCAAAGTATCCAACCAAAGAATGACTCATGTAGCACTGCCTGGGCACCTGTGAGCCAAGAAAGAGTCGGCACACGAGGCAAACCAATAGCTTATGGCAAAAAGAAATTGCAGCAGCAAAATCACAACTCACCAAGCCCTGAAAACTCGAACCAAGTCCTCAATCGCCAAGAGGACAAGTAGCCAATGCCCAATTGCATTCTCAGCCAAAGAGGAGTGTAAAGGCATGAAGAAAGAGCATTTACAAGAGCCGACCAGCAAGAATTCCACTGAAAAATGTGAAAAGAAGCACTTCTGTTGCGAAGAAATGGGAGTTCTTGGGCTCAAAAGAAGCGTGCTTCAGAGAGGAATGCATTGAGAAGGTTTTGGAGAAGTTTCATCGCCGGAAAGTCCTCCAAAACTGAGAAAAACCAGTCAACCAGCGCGTGGGACCACTCGAAATTCAACAGAAAGCTGTAGCTTTGCAAGAGGAGAGACCCTGGAGGCGGTAGAAGCAAAAAGGTCCAGAAATTCTACCAAACGCACGGAGGAAAAAGCATATCACTACGAAGGGGAGGCAGAGGGGAAGCCATCGGGCCAAACGGAAGTCGAGGAATCCAAACGGGTGAGGAGTTATGAAGAAAAACGGAATTCAGCTGAAGGAGGCTGAAAAACCAGTCCAAAATCTCAACAAAGGGAGAAGATGAGAGAGAAAACCACACATGTGAAGTTTAGAAGGCCCAGGAAGGTCCAGGAATGGCAAAGGAGCATGTAGAAGGCACTAGAGCCACTTGGAACTCTAGGGGGGCCACTGAAGGTACATGGCCCTCTAGGGGGGCCCATTATAAATGCCACATCATCATTTCCCAACAACCACTCTTTTAATTCCTTGGAATGCCTTTGGGCCTAGGGATTAATTACGCTTATGTGCTAGGCACCATGCCGTGTTTAATTACACATTATTAAGCCCATGCTTGGACTTTTAAAACCAAAGTTGTCACGGTCTTGTAGTACATTAATGTACTTAGAATTTCACGCCCCCGTGACAGTCTTGCATTCTTTTCCATAGGCCAACTCTCGGGACTGTATCAAATGCTTTCTTAAGATCTACAAAACAGCATAAAAGAGTTTTTCCTTTGAGTCTGCTTTCATCAATGAGTACTCTTTATGTGACCAGTTCATCTACAGTCCTATGCTCTTTACGGAAGCCTGCTTGTCCAATGGCCCTCTTCTTGGCCTCTTCTACCCAAGTGCTGATTTTTTCTTCAAGCACTGTGCTAAAAAGTTTAGCTAGTGTGGAGCTAATCATTATAGTCGTGAATTTGGTGACTGAATTTTTGTCTCCCCCTTTGAATAGTGGCTGAAGCCAATTCTCTTGCCAATCAAGAGGAAAGCCATGATGTAGAGCATTTGTCAGTATGTGTGATAGCCAGTGTCGTCCTATCTTCTGTCCATTTTAAGAGTTTAGCACACATGTGCATGTGGTCACAGAGAGAGAGAGAGAGAGAGAGAGAGAGAGAGAGAGAAATTTTATTAGAGTCTTCGGAAGACCGATGGGTCTATGAGACTGAAAGAAAACCTGATACAAATCACAGTAAGGGTGGAGCTACTGAAACGAGCATCATCACCTGTGCTGAACCCTAAGTCTGATCATACATAATCTAATACATCTGGATGTAACAATGAAAAGAAAAGAAAAGGACTGGAGTGGAGCGGAATCCTCCGTATGTCATGTTGCCCTGGCTGGTGCATAGTCGGTGATGGGACGCTGGTACCCGTCAAGGGGTGCTGTACGTCTCGGTCTCCTAGACGAGGCTCGACGCAAGACCAGAGCCACTGTGACTCCCGTGGGACGTATCCCGGGTCTAAACAATGATCTGTGTCCCCTCGATGTCTCGTGTGTCGTGCTGTGGTCGTCGGGTCGGGGTCTCTGTCACGTTTGCGGCTAGAGGCTAGACGATTAATGTCACTCAATGGGAAGAACTCTGTGATCCTGCTCTGAGAGGTGTCTGATGATGTGGCCAAGCCTCGTCGCCTGAGTAAGTACTCTCTGTGTCGGACCCCCTCGTGAATGAAGGCCACGAGGCATCTCTGATCTGGGCAGGCGAGGAATCTGGAAAGGAGCCCGGAGCCGTCTCTGAAGAGGCAATGGTAGCGACCTCGGATCTCGTAGTACACTGGGCACTTGAAAATAAAATGCTCCTCCGACTTGACCTCCTCACAGTTGCACAATATGCATAAGCAATTGTCATGTGCACGGATCGGTATCTGACGTGTACTAGGTACACAGAACTAGCTCAGGTTAGCCTGGGGAGGCTTAGAGCTAGGCAGGCTTGATTCTCGGGTTGAGTGGCAAGGGTACGAACTATTTATAGGTCTTCGCTATTTTTGGCGCCGGGGCCCGAGTCTATAAAAGAGGCCTAGGGGGTTCAGTTCTCAGTGTGCAGTTGGGAGCAAGTCTCGTTCCCAGGTGCTAGGTCTGATCCTGGATTGTGTCGCGGACGCGCGCCTACATCTTAGCGTAGCCCAAGGCCCAGTGGCAGATCCAGGGCTTCACAGCGCCACCTGGTGGTATGGGACACCAGGCTGGTTTGGATCTGATTGGGAGTTCGTGCCAGTAGCTCAGCCCGTGGCTCGGGGGGACATCTTCTGATTCGGGATCACATCCCGCAGATGTCACGGTTGGGTGGTGAGCAGCCTGCTCAGTTCTGATGTTGTGTGTGGTTATTTTGCAGATCAGGGGTTTCAGGAGTGCTGGGATGTGTCAGTTGGTATCAGAGCCAGCTCCTGAGGTAGGAACTTCTAATGCGAGAAATTTGACGGATTTCTCTTCCAGGTATGCCCTAAAATTCGAGATTACCTGATGCGTTCTTGCTGTCTACCTGGGGTAGAAGGGGTGAAGAAATATCTGGAAAAGGAAGAAGAAGAGGAGTGAAATAGAATCGAAATTCCTGAAGGCTACAGAGAGAAGTTTTGAGGGAGGAGAAGGAGAGCAGAAAGGAAGGAGAGTAGGGCAGGAAATATACAGACAGGGAGTAGGGGATGCGGAGCGTAGGAAGGGGCGTTGAAGGCGAGGCAGTGTGGCGGGACAGCTTGTGTAAAAGGCTGTCCCCAGCCAGCGTAGCAGGCTGTCCACAGCCTGCGCAACAGGCTGCGAGCAGCCTGCGCTGAAGCAGGGTGCTTTTTCCGAAAAAGCACCCCTCCAAAGTTGGAGGGGCTCAGGTGCTTTTTCCGAAAAAAGCACCCCTCCAAAGCTGGAGGGGCTTAGCCTTCTTTGGAAGCCTAGCTTCCAAATCAGGCAGCCCTGCACCCTATATAGGTGGGGGGGTGGGTGCTAGACAACCCACAAGCAGCCCAAGATTCGAGACGTTACCTCGAAATCTGTGCCAGCCAGCCTCGCCCTTCAACAGCGCCCTGTTCGCACAATTTCCCTGCATCCGCCCTGCCTGCGATAACCCTGCGCAACTCCCGAAGCAGCCGTACCAGCCGTACAGCCCCAGCGACAGCCGTACAGTCTGTACGGACTGTCCTATCTGTTCCGAACCAGCTGCTGTATCGAACAGCAGCTGCGCCAGCTTCTGCAGCCACCGTACGGACTGCGTCAGCAGCCATACAGGCCACGTCAGCAGTCCGTACAGCTCCTATTGTCGACTGCGCATCCGGTTGCAGATTCGGGGAGGCACCAGGGCTCGTGGTCTTCCAGATTCCAGCATTTTTTTCTGTCAGATTTATTTGGGACGGTTTTCTTCTACTCCATCTCCCTCCGTGCTCCGTTTCAGTTATTTATTTCTCTCCGTTTGTAATCGAATCAGTATTCAGCCATGTCTGATGCTCCGAATCCCGAGTTCACTATGGGGGAGCAGGAATTAGACTACACTCCAGTGGGAGAGGATGATCAGGGTCTCTATGACGACCTGATCACTAAGAAAGCCTTCAGTGAGTTCACGACTGCTCTGGATGGTAAATTTGAGCAGGTTAACGCTAATCAGTTGGGGTTGACACAGCAACTCCAAGGGATACAAGCTACTTTGACTCTTCTGGCTAGCACGGTACAGGCACTCACGCATGTGGATGCCATGGCCTCCGTGCTAGGCCCGAATATCACTCCGGATCCCTTTCCAGGTGACCAGAAATCAAGAACAAAGGAGGTGGTTGACACTTGGTTGCACAAGTGGCAAGTACATTTCCAATTTCACCCCTATCCAGACGAGAAAAAGATTCAGCTAGCAGCAGGGTTTATGTCAGGTAAAGCCTTGCTTTGGTGGAAAGAACTTCAGCCTAAGCCTGACACTTGGACAGAATTTGAGGGTATCTTCAGGAAGGAGTTCCTGAAGAAGGAAGATGACTACGATATCGTCGGCAAGCTCAAAGCCCTCGATATGTCAAAATTGAATTTAACTTTTGAAGTTTATCTTCAGAGATTTAGGGATCTGCAAACCAGGGCCACCAAAATGGATCCTGTAACCTTGTTAGGTTTTTTCGTGGATGGTTTGCCAGACTCCTATAAGTTACAGATTAAGAATAACAAGTGCACAACATTGCAGGAGGCCATGACATATGCGCGCATATATGATGATACCATGGCCGGAACCAAGGCAACCACAGTTACCGAGACCAGCGGAAAGAACAAACGCAAGTTCTTTCAGCATGCAACTGGTATTGGGGAGACGAAGTCTACGGACAACGCCTCCAGGAAAAGCTTAACTCCTGCGAAGAATGGTAAGGCCCGTTTCCTTCGCACTCTCAGGCTCAAGAAAGAGGGCCGGTGTTTTTATTGCGAGGAGCGGGGCCACACGAAGAATGAGTGTCCTAAGCGGAAGAACCAGAAATTGGTGCTAGGACCCAAGCTCCAGGCAGGTCCACGAACCGCAGCCAAGGGAGCCAACCAGGTTACGATGACAGGTATTTCAGTAAATGTCATTACCTGCCCCCTTTCTTGTAATTGTACCTTTAATACATCGTTGTTTGGTTCCCATGATCTTTTCCGAGTTTATGGAGATGTTAGGGACCAGCAGGTTCACATTCTCTTTGATCCGGGCAGCTCTCACAATTTTGTTAATTACAAATTTGTGCAGAAGATGGGGCTGTCCACAGTACCTAGCGACCACACCTACGAGGTGCAGCTTCCAGCCGGGAAGCAGTTTTGGGATCGCAAGGTTGAAGCGCTTCCCATCCGGATTCAAGCCTACACGGGAGCTCTCACATGTTATGTTATGCATCTAGAGCATGTAGACTTGCTGATCGGGATAGAGTGGTTTAAAACCCACAATATCCAGATCGGATGGACGGAGCATACGCTTTCTTTTGTAGACAAAGGCACCCAATTTTGTATTCAGTGTGATAAGATTATCCCTTCTCAGGGGCCTATTGTATCTGCGATGCAGCTTCGGAATATATTGAACACTTCTCATTATGATGTCTATCAGTGTGTTTTGATTCCACTATCTTAATTTATTGTTTCGGTAATTAACAAAAATGAATTAAGTGTGTTTGAACACCGAGAATTGAGAACGTTGTTAGATAATTTTAAGGACGTATTCCCAGCTCAACTGCCGGTAGGGTTACCTCCAGAAAGGGCAGTAGATCATCGCATAGACTTAGTCCCAGGGGCTCAACCTATCAGTGTACCACCGTATAGGATGAGCCCAGTAGAGGAGGATGAGTTAGCTATCCAGCTTCAGGATTACCTGAATATGGGCTATATCCACCCAAGTAAATCTCCTTGGGGTGCACCTGTCCTCTTAAGAAAGAAGAAGGATTCTTCCTGGAGAATGTGTATAGATTATAAACGACTAAATAAAGTTACAATTAAGAACCGCTATCCTTTACCTCGTTCTGATGATTTGATAGACCGTTTGGCCGGAGCGAAGTATTTCACTAAGATTGATTTGCGTACGGGTTATCATCAAATCCGTATCTATGCTAAACACATAGATAGGACCGCATTCCGGACTAGGTATGGTCATTACGAGTTCCTCGTATTACCTTTTGGTTTGACCAATGCTCCTGCTACTTTTCAGCAGATGATGAACGATTTGTTCAGAGATTATCTGGGCAAATTTGTTGTCGTGTTCTTAGATGACATTTTGGTATATAGTAAAACGCTTGAGGATCATATAGGACACCTTCGGGTTGTCTTACTTGTTCTAAGACAGCATAAGCTTTATGCCAAGATGAGTAAATGTGACTTCTTTATGAAGGAGATCATTTACTTAGGACACAAGATTTCTTCTGAAGGTATTAGCATTGATCTGGATCGTATCCAGAAGGTTTTAGAATGGCCTATCCCTCAGACTGTGAAACAACTTCGCTCTTTCCTAGGATTTACGGTATTTCTTCGGAAGTCAGTCCGTGATTATTCACAAATCACGGTACCCTTGACCAACATATTGAAGGGTCGTGGACGCAGGTCTACTCAACCGATCCCTTGGAATGATGCAATGAACAAGGCTTTTGAAACCTTGAAGTTATCTATCAAGGAAGCACCCGTTCTTGCATTACCCGATCCTACCCGGCCTTATGTTTTAGAGGCCGATGCGAGTGATTATGCGATTGGGGCAGCTCTATTCCAAGAGGGCAGACCTGTAGCTTTTGAGAGTAAGAAGCTAGACGACACTCAGTATCGTTGGCCCACACTCGAGAAGGAACTTTATGCGGTAGTGTATGCTCTCAAGGTTTGGAGACACTACTTGTATGGTTCAAAGTTCCTTGTATTGACTGATCACCAGTCAATTAAGTATGTGTGTGATGGATCAGACTTGAGAGGAAGGAAAGCCAGATGGGCAGAGTTAATGCAGGATTTTGATTTCGAAATACGTTATCGTAAGGGTTCGTTGAATAGTGTGGCGGATGCCTTAAGTCGAGTTAAGTTTGTAAATGCTTTGTCATTTACGGAAATATCCTCAGACCTATTTCAATCCTTGAGAGGGCTATACGCAACTGATAGTCATTTCAGTTCTTATTGGCAGAAAGTCCAGGATGGGAATTCCATGGTTGACCAGGACTCAGGGATTGTGCCACCTAGGATACAGGTGGCGGGAGGTCAGTGGATGATTAGGAACGGCTTGCTGTTCCGGAATGAAAAGATTTGTGTGCCTGATGTTCTGGACCTAAAATCCAAGATTCTCTGGGAGTGTCATGATGCTCCTAGTGCGGGACATCCAGGTATACATAGGACTCTGTCTCTTGTGAAGCATACCTTTTATTGGCCTAAGATGCGTGCATTTGTAGAGAACTATGTGGTAGGTTGCCGAGTTTGTCAGGTTACTAAGGCTGAACGCCTTAGAAGCGCGGGCTTATTACAGCCATTACAGATTCCAGGTAATAAATGGGAGAGTATTTCCATGGATTTTATTACTGGTTTGCCTCGTACGCGCAAGGGTCATGACTCTATTTGGGTCATAGTTGACCGTTTGACAAAAATGGCTAGATTCTTACCTACAAGAACAACTATTTCAGCTGTTCAGTTGGCTCACGAGTTTGTGGACCACTTGTTCAAGCTGTATGGTTTGCCATCTGACATAGTTAGTGACAGGGACTCAAAGTTTACAAGTAACTTCTGGACACTTGTATTTGAGAAGTTGGAAACTACTCTAAGTATGAGTTCCTCGGATCATGCACAATCCGATGGCAGTACAGAAAAGGTCAACCAGTTGGTTGAAGACATGCTTCGGGCATATGTATCTAAGAGACAGTCTTCATGGGAAGATTATCTACCCATGATTGAATTTGCTTACAACAGTGCAAAGCATTCTAGTACAGGTTATAGTCCTTTTATGCTTATGTACGGGTTTCAACCTAAGTCACCAGTTATGGTTGGATTAAAAGGGATTCAAAATGATGCTGCTAAGAACTTCTTGCAAGACATGCAGGAAATGTTGCAGTTTGCCAAGGAGTCTATTAGAAGTGCCCAAGATCGGGACAAATTTTATGCTAATAGACATCGTTCACCTAGAGAGTTTTCTGAAGGAACGATGGTATATTTGAGAATTCCTAAGGAATCCAAGAGCCTAAGTACTGGTTTGGTTCCGAAATTATCCCCCAGATACTGTGGCCCATTCAAGGTCATTAAACGAATTGGACCATTTGCATATCGACTAGAATTGCCTCCTGATGTTAAAGTACATCCAGTCTTTCATGTCAGTAGACTGAAAGAAGTATTGGGTGCAGATGATCAAATTGTTTCTCCTCATGAGATTATAGAAGTTACAGATTTAACTTTTATTCCTCACGAACCTGAATCTATTCTTGAATTTCGTGAAAGACAGATTCGAAATCGTACTATCACGGAATACAAGATTAAGTGGAAGGATTGTGTTGAGGAGGATGCAACATGGGAGACATTACAAAACCTCCAAAGAACATTTCCCGATTTCTTAGCGAACTCAGGAGTGAGTTCTTAGAGGAGGGGGAGTATGTCATGTGCACGGATCGGTATCTGACGTGTACTAGGTACACAGAACTAGCTCAGGTTAGCCTGGGGAGGCTTAGAGCTAGGCAGGCTTGATTCTCGGGTTGAGTGGCAAGGGTACGAACTATTTATAAGTCTTCGCTATTTTTGGCGCCGGGGCCCGAGTCTATAAAAGAGGCCCAGGGGGTTCAGTTCTCAGTGTGCAGTTGGGAGCAAGTCTCGTTCCCAGGTGCTAGGTCTGATCCTGGATTGTGTCGCGGACGCGCGCCTGCATCTTAGCGTAGCCCAAGGCCCAGTGGCAGATCCAGGGCTTCACAGCGCCACCTGGTGGTATGGGACACCAGACTGGTTTGGATCTGATTGGGAGTTCGTGCCAGTAGCTCAGCCCGTGGCTCGGGGGGACATCTTCTGATTCGGGATCACATCCCGCAGATGTCACGGTTGGGTGGTGAGCAGCCTGCTCAGTTCTGATGTTGTGTGTGGTTATTTTGCAGATCAGGGGTTTCAGGAGTGCTGGGATGTGTCAGCAATGCTCCCTAGGAATCCCCTCTGCTCTGCCGCTCTTTATGCGGAGGCAGTGTGATGATACCCGAAATTGTCCGATGGAGATCTGTAGTGAGTGAGGCATATGAAGCTCAGTGTACCCTGGTGGTGTGATAAATCCCTCCTCCGAAATACGAAGACAGTAATCTCTGTAGAAACTCAGCTTCACTGGAAGCTCCCTAGGCTCCAACCAAGTCCTAAAGGTGTGTAGCTGTAGGAGAACCTCAAGAATGATCTGGTTGGTGTGTGGCCCGATCGGGATGGTGGGTGGGAGTACCGGAGGGGCATCTAAACTGTACTGAAAAGGAGGTATCCTATCGATGTGGAACGCTAGTCTCACAAACCATCTGTGAGTCCGTGCATACTAGCATCGCTCGTCTCCCTTTGCTGCCAACCTCATGGAGGAATCGAGAGCCAACCATGTTAACCTCTGTCTCCCTGATGTGCAGTCCCCATATGATCTAACCCGGTGTAGATATATAATGGTCCGAAAGGCTGCATCTAGCTGGAGTGGAGAAGCACCAAACTCGGCGTGAATGATGTGATGTGGTACAGACGGTTTCCCCCCAATTCATCCGTGAGAGCATGAGAATCTGCAGGCGCTCCACCCGTGTCCACTCTATCTCTGACATGTCAGGCCCCCAACAAGGGCTGCCATACATACCGGCTGGTCGGACCAAGGAGTCAAAGAGAAGAGCCTTGGTTTGAGGGTCCTGGAAGTGGGAGTGGAAGCATTGTCTCTCTAGCCGAGCTAGTGAGACGTAGCCCCTGCTCAGTCTGGCCTGCATCGCTGGTCTCATCGCTGGAGCCCTCGGGTGTGGACGACAAGAGTGCCACGTCATCTGCATAAAGAAGAATCCTGGTGATGATCCTGGCAAGTGAGCAACTGGTCCCTCCGAACACCCCCATGACAGTGTCAAGCTCATCGATGTAGAGGCCAAACAGGGTCGGTGATAAGGGACAACCGTGTTTAACTCCTATGGTACTCAAGATCTCATCTGTCCAACCTGCGCCTGTCCGAACTCGGCCTGAGACTCTCTCATACAGTGCCATCTCCTGATCAAATCCCAGTGTCTATAGGCGTGTGATGAGACGAGCTCGAGGTACTATGTCAAAGGCTTTGCGGAAATCCACAAAGCAGCAATATACCCTCTCCTCCCGTGATCTGGCCTCCTCAATGACACTCCTGAGTGTGAGTATGTGATCCATAGTCCCATGGTCTCGCCTGAAACCGGCTTGACCCTCTGCTCTGAGCCCTCTCATCTCTGCGAACAGGCTAACCGACAGATCCAATACAGCTGCATAGATCTTGGACATCACATGTCCAATCATGATAGTCCTGTAGTTACTCGGGTCCATGGGATCCCCTGCATTGTGGATGGGGGTGATGGTGTTGAGTGTCCAGGTGCGGGGGAAGCCAAGGCAAACAGCGTCATTGAATAGCTTTGCCAGGATCGGGGCTAACGTGTCGATCCCATATGCGATAAACTCAGTGCATAGCCCCTCGTGATCCTTAGCTCGGCCATTGTGCAGTTTCAATGTCGCGTCCTTGACTCTCCCTTTGGTGAACAACGTGCAAGTGGTGGGGCGACATGTGTGTATGAGATCTGGAGTGGGCTGGTGTGGGACATCATAAAGATGGTGTGCATACGTGTGCCAGACTCTTGCGTCGGTGAGGGGTGATGGAGACCTACGCTCAAGGAATCTCCGCCAAAAATCCTCAGAGTTGTTGCTGTACAAGATGTGCAGCAGCTCCTCCTCATTTCGACGAAGAAATGCTTGCTTCTTCCGACGTACGAGACGTCGGTACTTGCGTACCGTGTCTAGTGTGTTCGGGAGGTGACATTTGGTTTCAAGTCGGAGCTGTCGGCGATAAGCCTTGCACTCCACATCATACCAATTGTTGCAGGGTACAGAACCAAGAGGTGGTGGTCTAGTGGACCGTGTGGTGTGGGGAAAGATTTGGAGGGCAGCCTCGTTGAGTGTGCGACTAATCAGGGCAGCACGGTCCTCTATGAGTGGTATGTGATCGATGTAGGTTAGGAGTCTGTCTAGGCGTCCATAGTAGGCCGGTGAGAGGTTGTGATCAAAGTGTATGTCGTGGTAGGTGTCGTGCTTCCTATGTGGTGTGTGTGGTGTGGCTAAGCATGGGGTGGCGATAGTGAAGAATAGGTATGTGTGATCAGCTCCTGGAGGGAGTGGTGCTACGATGAAGTTGGTGATACATGAAGTGAAGGTAGGGGATCTCATGATGTAATCTACTACACTAGTGCCCCCCCCCCCCGTGTGGGAAGCAAGTAAAGCCACCTGAGGAGGGCCATCGATCAAGCCCGTTGTAGATGATGAGATCATGCATCCTGCCCAGATCAAGGAGTGCGTGTTGATATGGTGTAACAGGCCCGTGTCGGTTCGATGAGGTCCTGATCATACCTGCTCCGTCTAGGTCCATGTCTGGTAGCATGATAGGGTCGTCTCGGAAGTCCAGGAGTGGTGCCTGGCGCGTGCTTGTCCTGGCGTTGAAGTCCTGAATGAGGAGAACTTCCCCACGGGATGAAAGGTCTGGGATATCCTGATGTAATGGTGCATATGGCGATGTCTCACCCTCCTCTCGTGCCACTCCGGCGAAGTGGGATGTGTCTGGCGAGAAGTAGCATATTGCTATGAAAAGGTCACGGGTATTTGTGCGTCGGATCCGGATCCACATGAATTGGGAGTGTGTGTCCTTCCTCTAAATGGAGATGGCTCCAACGAGGGAAGATCTGTACAATACTGCGACCCCGCTTGATCCTCGGATTCCTCCTGTATCCCTCGTCTCATCCTTGAAGGCTGACTCCCATGTGTGGCCACTGACTATCGGTAGTGGACGCTCTGGGCTCTGGTGTGTCTCCGTGTAAAAGACTATGTCTCACTCGCGCTCTCGAATGCTATGTACCTCCATCAGCAAGTTCTCCCAAGTCTCTGATGTGTCAGCTCGTCTGTGCTTTAGGGGAAACTGAAAAGATTGTGGCATGAAAGTGTGGGAATGAGACTGGAGGTTGGGTGATGACTGGGTGATATGGGTGTGGTATGGAGATGATAGTGGCCTAGAGGAGGCGATCCCAGCAGGGAGTGGGAACGTGGGTTGACTGAGAGGCAGAGGGGAGAAAAAGGTTGAGTAGTGCGGAACAGTGTATGATCCCTCCAAAGTAGGTGTCATAATCGGAGAGAGAACTGCAGCGGGAGAAGAAGGGAGAGATGGAAGAGATGGTGTCAGGGACAACCCCTATATCCTAGGGGAGGGTGGAGCAATCGATGTCATGGGTAGGGGTATATTAGAGCCAGTAGCTGTAACTGTAGAGGCTGTGGATGGAAGTGGAGCTGAAACTGGAACTGGAGCTGACGCTTAGGCTGAAGCTGAGGCTGGCGCAGAAGCTGAGGATGAGGATGTAGCTGAGACCGAAGCTGAGACTGAAGCTGAGACTGAAGCCGAGGCTGAAGTTGAGGCAGAGGTGGACCCTGCCTTTGCTTTGATGTCAACTCCGAGTCCACTGCGGTTGTAGCGTGTGTTCACATCCTCGAGTTTCAATTGTGTTTGTTTCTTGGTTTTGTTGTCGTCTTTCTTGGCGGCTTTATCCGTATCTTTGCCACCTTTCCCCATTTCGTTTGGCTGATCTCGTGTTCGGTGTAGGTCTTAGTGCAGGAGCGGGAGTGGGAGCGGGAGCATGAGCCCCCTCCCCATGACGGGAGGTACACACAGGGGGCTGAAAAAAGGCGGGGAGCGGGAGAGTTCAATGGAGGGGGCTGAAGGCGGGGATGTAGGTCGAGGCGGAGGAGAATGGGTGAATGTGGAGAGGGAATGGAGGAGGGAGGAGTGGCCAGGTGACGGGATAGGATAGGGCGGGGATAGGATAAGGTGGGGAGGGCTGAGGGGTGGCGAAGCTAGGTGGAGGTAGGCGGAGAAGGCTGAGGGGTGGCGAGAATGGCGAGGCTAGGCTGAGGGTAGGCAGAGGGGGGTTGAGAATGGCGAGGCTAGGTGGGAGAGGCCAGGCGGGAGGGTGGCGCTGCACGGGCGGAGGAGGCAGCGGGAGGGCGGAGCAGCCAGCTAGAGGGAGGAGCTGCGAGAGGCACGGAGCTAGGAGGATGGAGCAGCCATCGGGCTGGCGGAGCAGGCAGCGGGAGCTGCAGGCGGGGCGGCAGCCGCGCAGAGGCGGAGCCAGCAAGGGTGGGGCAGAGGCTGCGGGGAGAAGTAGCGAGCAGAGGCAGGGAGGCCTCACGGGCCTATGGGACAAAGTACAACAAATGAAAATGAAAGCTCATACAAACCACAAGGGCTGAAGCAAAGGGCTTGCTAAGGCCCTTGCTGAGTGCTAAACAAAAAATCTGAGAGACAAAAACTCAGTAGCTAGAACCTGGTAGTGTGGTAGCTAGCCGGGGGCTGCAAAGATATCTTGGATTTGCCTCTGTCGGGATGTCTCCTGCGGTGGTGGGGGCGGGGGCGTGGTCTCCTCAACCTCTATATTCGAAGAGCAATATCAAGGGTGACACCTCGTCTCGGGCGATCTCCTCCAAGGAGGGCGGACCACCATCATGCGTGCCGTGGTCGCTCTCCGTGTCTTTGGGAGGCCTTGCGGGCCAATGAGACAAAGTACATAACCAAGTGCCATGGTAGCTCTTTGGTGGGATGTGAAGATATCTCATATCTGTATCTGTCGAGTCTCTCTTTCTGTGGCTGAGGGGATGGTCTCTGTGATCTCTGTATTTGGTGAGCCATATCAAGAGTGACACCTTGGGTCGGACGAGAAGAGCTGAGATAGGCTGGACCTCCATCATGTGTGCTCTGGTCATCCTTTGCATGTGTTGTCTCTGTGTCTCTGGCTGTGCCGTCCCGCATTGTCTCTTCCCGCTGATCCACTCTGCTCTCATGTTAGCTATCTCCTCCTCCCCTACTCCACTATGTCTTGGGGCTGACTTCTGCTTGATTTGTCTCTGCCCACTGCCCTTCGTGGCACTGTCACCTCCTGCTGTCTGGTCTGCCTCAATAGGGTCTCTGGATGTCTCCGCATCTCAATCAGATAGAGGCCAACAAAGACTTGGTCATGAAAGAGAGAGTGGCCCAAAACCAAGCCCCTTCTGAAAGAGAGAATGGTATCGTCCACCGATCTAATAGTAGACTGGATAAGTGGATAGGAAATGCTCCTTTGTCTCCACCTCCTCCAGTGTGCATAATCTGCTCTCTAGGTGTGCCTACGGCACTTCCTTTCTCAATCCTCAGCTAATGGGATGAGACCCGTTTTTGCCCAATGGCTATCCACAATGCGTAACTTAGGTTTAGCTACATTACATGCATTTTTTGGTATCATCTGTGTATTTTGGACAGTTCTTCATTTTCAGCCTAAGATCGCCCCTAGTCATCAATGGATACAAGTATTCATCATCTTCTTTGCTTTTGGGAAGCTTTGACAAACATGCTTCTACTTCGCTGAAAAAAAATATTCTGTTATGAGATGGTGTTTCTCTAGTTTTACTTTCATGTCACGTCAAAAAAGGTCTGCTGTCCCTTTTCCTGGTCTCTCATGAACATTGGTAGACATGCTTTAAGTTAGCTTTTTTTTTGTGAGAAACACATTAATTATATAATCTTAAAGCTAGCAATTTATGGGGTAAGAAACAAATTTTGCAATGGAATTAGCGAGCAGTGTATGGAAATGCTTCCATAATCTTTTTTGAACTCTAACATCTCTATTTATGAAGAATACTGAATTAGAATGGCAAATTGCACGTGGCTCAGCGATTTTGTTCATTTGAAGCCTTTTGAAATTGATGTCATGAATTTCCGGTATTACTGTTTTGGGCATTGACTTATGTTTAACTTCTATCCTTAAAAGTACCCCATTGGAATTACTGAGTAGTATTGTTTGAAGTCTTTTGGCAAAGAAAGCCTAGTGCTTCAATTTCTTTCCTATTGTTGATTATCGGGATGCCTAGTATAGTAAACAGCTTGAAGCCCCTGGATGGTTTGGAAAGATGATACATGATGTCATGGCAGTATTGACAGGAAGGGCTCAGAAGCTTTTGGAGCATACATCCAGGAGATACCAGAAGAAGCGTCTTGGTGGGCAGCTAGATGGGACTATTAGCCTTGAAATCAGCTCTCTTGAGGAAAGGAGCCACACAAATGCATGCAGCGAAGCTAGCATTGGTCCTGGATCAAGCAGCCTATGCGATGGGTGGAGCGGTGACGAGCTCTTGAGAAGAGTTACATTCAGGGCAGAAAACTTCATAGAGTGTCTGGAATCAACTGCAACATACGACACTCTGCTATGGTCAACTCTCTTTGAAAATTGATCAGTTGTAACTCCAAAAATTTAAAGATGAGCTATTACAATTGTGTTGTGATGTTTTGTAAAAACTCAAGGCTGATCAATACCTCAATTTTTAATTGCAGTTTAAGCATGACGAAATGGGTCCATTTGAACTGGGGAGATGATGGTCTTATCCGTCTTTTTGCAAAAATGAAACGCCTACTGCGGCCTGTAAGGAGTCCCCGCTATATTTATACATTCTTTTTTATTTCAGTCATTTATCAATTGACCTCTTTGGTGCTCGCATTTGTAATGGGGAGATTTGTATTTCTACATGAAAAGCTAAGTTATCAACTTTATGAGTTAGATAGTTCGCAATGAATTTGATGGTCTTTTCTTCCATATACACTTTGCTTAAACTGTTAATAGTTCGAATGTTTGAAACTTAATGATGTTTGCAAGGGCCAAAAAAACAGCCGTGTCATCTACCAACTCACTGTCCAATAGCTCATCTTCCTGTCTCAACGGAAGCCTCAGCCCAACAATATCAGCTTGAGATCTAATGTATCTACTCATAGCTTCAGCCACAAACAAGAAAAGAAAGCGGGATAAAGGGCATCCTTGACGGACTGATCTAGAGATTCGAAACTTGTCTCCCCTGACTCCTCCAATAAGTACCTGGCTGTGGGCTGATTTATAAAGCGCGGAAACCCCTCTAATCCAATCATCTGTAAATCCAAAATGAAGAAGGGTTCCCTCCTGAAAGCCCCAATCTACCCTGTCATAGGCTTTCTCAAAGTCCAAGAGTAGAATGGCCAGCCTGTGGCCACTGTGCATGGCCCACTCAGAAGCTTCCCAAAATGCGCAGATGTTATAAAAAATACTCCTGCCATGTACAAAGCCCATCTGCGAATCATGAATGAGATCTGGAAGTATGAGTTGCAGACGTAGGCTGATTGATTTCACCAAAATCTTATTCAGAGTGCCAAGTAGAATGATGGGTCTCCATCGAGACACTAAGTTTCTGCAACCCCCTTTTGGAATAAAATGAATGAGACCCTCTATAAGTGCTCACCGGAGTCCCAAACGCCTTGCAGGGCTGAGGTAATGCGATCCCCAATTTGATCCCAAAAAGCTATGAAAAAAGGAGGGGTAAGTCCATCTAAACGTGGACATTTGCCCTGAAGGGTGGTAAGAGCAGCCCTGAAGTCTTTGTTGTGAAAGGTGCACCAAGTAAGACTCTCATTTCTTGTTTCACTAACACAAGTATACACTGACAAATAGCATCCCTGGCATCATCTCTTGCCTGCGTGTTCAGGATCTGTTGTGAGAAGAGAGGCATAAGAATCTATAGCAATGTCTCTACATCTTTTTTGAGCTTGTTGCAACTCCGTCTTTAGAAAACGTTACTTGTCTCACGGCCGGTGGAAGCGTTTAGGATTGACTGAATGGGAAGCCTAATGGACAAATTGATGTAATGGATCATACCAAGGTTCTATGGTTGTGAGTGATCATGTGAGTGAGTGTGTGAGCACATGTGTGTGTATAGGTGTGCCTGAGTTAGATGTGACTGATGATGTGCCAGTCAGTAGGTGTGATTGAGTGAATATAGGAGTGTGGTGTGTGATTGAGAGATTTTAGGAGACATTGGTGGTCTTCCTGATTGAGATAACTGTGGATCTAGATTCCACCTACTGATGGGTAGTTGCTTATATGTACTCCATTCTATGAATGAATCAATTGCTCATTGCCTTCATACTTGTGCCATTGTCTCTACCTCTTGTCTATCTCCATCATGCTTCCATGCTTGCACCAACATGTGGTATTAGAGCCACTACGTCCTCCTTGAGCCTTACATTCTAGCCACGTCATCATCTTCTTCCTCACACTCTCTTCTTCTCCATTTCTTCTCTTTTGAGCAGAATTTCCAAGCGCTTGTTCTCCCTCTGTAGGTGACCATTTCCAAAATGGTTTGAGCTAGAGATACCTTGTAATAGGGCAAATCTACAGCTTCAAGCAATTAGAGGATAGTTGCGCTTGCTACCTGTTCCGACACAAAATCCAATTCGTGCTATTTCGTGCAATGCGATCTGCTGGAGCCGAATTTCTCTAATTCCTCTCAGGGGAGGCGGGGCGACACCAAGAGCTATCTACAGTTCAAATCTGAAGGCAAATGCTCTAGTATTTGAGGCGCAATGAAGAAAAAACCAGTCGACCTTTGAGCTTCTGCCTATGGCGACCTGGTGCGACATTTTGCCTCTGCTCTCTGGTGGAAGTTCTCTGGTAATAAAGATTCCTTTCCATACTAAAAGCCCTCTGAAAGCCAACTCCAACAGTGCGAATTTGATCCTCCAGTTCTTGACTATTCGATTTGGGGGTTTCTCTCAAATCTCCTTCATGGCTGAAGCATTGCAAGTGGTTAGATGCTCAAAAGTTTCAGTATTTTACTGTTTTTGCTTGGCATTGATGGGTGTTGGTCATACGAGTAGATGGCTGAAGTATTTAATGCTCCAAAGTTGGTCGATCACTATGCAAATCATGTTTTTCAAGACATATGATTGGATGAAAGGTTATATTGGTCACAAGGATGCATCATTCATGATGTTTCCAACTAGTTCAGTGATGTATGCAGCCCCTTTGCATTTCTATGGGGATGATCTGATGATTATGCTTATGCTTTTGGAGAATATGTCTTGGTTGAATCTATTTGTTAACTCTTGTTTGACTATCACTATGAAGTTCTTGAATTGCAAATATGATCTTTTAAAATGGTATATTCCTCATGGTATTTACTACCCTTGTACAAGAGTAGACACTGCCCTTGTTGCAATGACTAGTGGTAAGACTCTCTTATCCATGATGAAGATTGAACATACCAAGAAGATACACAAAGAAGGAAAGCTGTGCTTCATCGACACCAAGTACAATGCAATGGACAAGCAAGTTTATGAGTGATATACAATGGTGGCTTGGAAACGACGCCAGAAAAAGATTCCCATCAAGGGGGGGAATTTTCCCACATCTTCAAAGTAGATTTTTTGTATGTGTGTGGTCAATAAGGTTCTCTACCTTGGGATGTCCCCCTCAAATGATTGTTAGTCTTATGTGAGTTTTACCTTGTTAGACCTATGGGGACTTCCCATGCATAGTCGTTGTCCAATCTTCCAAATTGTAAACCAAGAGACCAAAGTCAGAGTGAGATCATGTTGGGGTGAGGATGCCCCAAATGAGTCTACTGCTAATGCAACTAGAGTGAGTACCAGGTTGTGGATCATGTGTGTTGCCACTAGAGGTAGGCAAGCCATGAAGTTTCCCATGGACTACTGCTAGGGTTGAGGTTATCAATTTGTGGGGGGGTATGATGGACAAATTGATGTAATGGATCATACCAAGGTTTATGGTTGTGAGTGATCATGTGTGTTACGCTCTAGCCGAGGTAGCATGACCTCAGAAGAATCAGTCGACATTTCCCTTATAGGATCTATGTTTGTAATATATTTGTTTGCGCTTCATGTAAATGATCGAGAGGGAATTAATGTCAAGGTCCTAGGTGAGGGTTGATAGCACCAGACTAGGTGGATCTAAGGCTAAGGGCCTAATGCAAGAAATGTGCCTAGGGGCAAAGGAATTAAAGCATCCCAAGAGAGGGGTGAAATGTTGCATTAGGAAGGCCCTATGATAATGACATGTGGCATCTAGATCCATCTAGGGAGATGGGGCTTGTTGGAGTTAGTAAGAGAAGAGAATGGTTTTTTTTGACGTATGTTTTTGACTCGGATTTTCTCCGTTAGCTCTCACGCTTCAGCAAGATTGGCTGGGTGGAATAAATTCGGTGCTACTCCCGTGATCTGCAGTACGAAGTAGAGAAGAAAGTTAACATTTGGTATCAGAGCTCCAGGAAGAGATCAAGCGATGGACGAATTTTGATCTAATGATATGAGAAGTGCATCGTGAGCGTGAGTCGAGCTCTCTTGCAGCGTGATCTAACGAAACGAGAAGGGGTTCGTGAGCTGTGACGAAAGCTACGAACAGTCTATTCTTTGTTGAATCGTAATGAAGTCGAAAGCATCTCCAGACTAGGAAGTCGCGTATGAAGGACTGGTCGTGGATTTGCCTGTAGATAGAAGAGGTGTGTAACAAGGGTGACGACGAATCTTGGAGCGGACAGCAGGTTGGAGCGCAGGCGTGACGATGGGCGACGTATCTGTTTGGTGGTGCTCCCGCGTTGGCTTAGCAGGAGCTCGTATTACGGGAGACGTGCGAATCGATACGTGATCGACGAAATTTGGAGGGGTTGCTGCCCGTGACGATGAACGACGTGGTGGTCCTCCCGCACTGTTCGTAGTATCTGCTCGGGCCTAACAGGGGCTCGTGTGACGGAAGGCCTTCGATATGTTACGTGGCTGACTACATTTTGGTGCACTTACAATCAGAGCCTCCAAGGTCATGTAGGCAGAGATTACAGAGGTTACGGAAGACCTGTGAGACTATGAAAAAAAAAAACAACAGACGATCGATGTCTGTTCCGTCGTAAATCCTGCGCCTACGTTCTCTGGCTCATAGTAAATTTTAACCTGTTTTCCAACGGACTCACAGTCATAGCCTTTTAAGGCCACGCAGCTGAGACATATTCCCTCAGACAGATTTCGAACAGGGAGCAACGTTTTGGCAAAAGAAAAAAAAAGAGACATCTGCACCACGTGAAGACTTTGGGACTCCTGAATGTCCAATTCATCGACCAGGGAGCACTTTACCTATTTTCCCTTTTGGTTTTCGTCATTCCTGTTTTGTCAGAAGCAGATTAGGCTTTTGTGGTTGTAGCAGAGTTTGTAGTTTACTATGCCTGTGCATATGCCTGTGTGCTTCAGTCTGAGTTGACTTGCAAGAAATTCCCTAGTATAGGGAAAAGCGGGATTTGGGATATATGCATGTATCAAATGCCTAGTTAGTGTGAAGCTGGGATTGCAGGTATTCCCTAGTATAGGGAATTGTGTCAGAATGCCAGTAGACTGAATTGTGTCAGTTTGTAAAAACAGTGTTCTAGCGGTGTTTAAAAAAAAAAAAAAAAAACACCCATTGACTTGAATGGAAGCAGAAGAAGGGGCTTCCAGAAGGGACCTTGGTGAGTCAGGAGTCCGGCCGACCCAGCAGGTGTCGCGCCCAGTAGCTCATACCTTATCTGGCAAGATTGCATTGCTTGAGGATGCCTTGCAGCAGTTATTAGTGCAACAGTTACAGGCAAATGCAGGGCAGTCTGAACTTAGAAGAGCGATACACAGAATGTCTGTCAGACCTTCTCGAGATGAGAAGGGAAAGGCTCCAATGGAACTGGAGTCTAGTGTCCATACGGTCGAGCCTAGAAAGGCTGAAGTACCTAATATTGCCAATTATAGGCCGGAAAAGTATTTTGGTCGGATGAATGACCGTAGTTCTGATGTCATTGAGACCTGGTTACACAAATGGGACGAGGCGTTCGCCATTTGTGAAATCAGAAATGATATCAAGAAAATCCGCGAGGCCACCCACATGTTTAGTGAGGCAGCGGATCGGTGGTGGATTAAATAACAGAAAGATGGAATAGCATTCACTACCTGGGAGGGGTTTAAAAGAGAATTCAGGAAACACTTCTTACCTCCTGACGAAGCATCCCGAGCTTGGGATCAGTATAGAAACCTTCGTCAGAGAAATTTGTCAGTGGCAGAATACACTGATAAGTTTCGAGAGAGCGTAATGAAGGTTGATGAACCCCTGCCTCAATCAATCCAAGTGAAAGATTTCATATTTGGATTGAATGATCGGATTAAAATGGAAGTTCGGGCTAAGTATGCGAACACGTTGGATGATGCAATAGCCATAGCCCTGAACTATGAAGATGCCAAGGGCAGCATGCCAAGTGGGTTTGCACAGGTCGGAACCCAGTATGGGTACCAGAAGAAATCTGGGTTTAAGAAGAAATGGATTAGTAAAGGGAGTGGTTCTCAGCCGAGTGGTTAAGCCAAGCAGGCGAAACCAGCTGAAACTCCTAGATCAAGTACCACCATTGGAGTGAAAAGGAAAGTAACGCCAATGGCAGCCCGGGCTTGGTCAAAGTCTGCCTTAAACCCAGAACAAAGAGAAAAGGCGAGGAGAGAAGGCTTGTGTTTTGGTTGCCTTCAGCCTCATCAGTGGAAGGATTATCCACGGAATAAAGATCGTCGGATGGCTGAGATGGTGGTCTCAGAATGCGACGTGGAAATGGAGGGAAGTCCCTGAGCGGAAGAGATGCAGATTCAGCTAGCGGGGTCTTCTCAGAGGTTAGTACCTTGTTTATTATGTGTGTCTGTTGCTAAGCTAGTAACGAGTGCACCTGATAACATCCTATCTAAGCCCGCAGCAACGGGGTATACAGTCTTTAATGATACGGAGTTAATTAAAATGAAAGGGCAAGTGGCCAATCATGATGTCATTGTGTTGTTTGACTCGCCGTCAACTCACAATGTGATTAACTCCAAGCTCGTGAAGAGGCTGAAGTTAAAGACTAGCCCATCTGACTATGCGTATACAGTCAGGATGGCAGATGGAAGTTCAACTGAAGTATGGGACCAAAGGGTTACCCAGTTGGAGCTTCATATTCAGGACTATGCTGAGAAGCTTGATTTTGAAATGACTAAGCTTGCTCATGCAGATATAGCCCTGGGTATGGCGTGGCATTCTAGAAAGAATCCAGCCATTGATTGGAAAAAGCACGTGTATCAATTCAAGATGGATGATGTGCTTTATGTCTTACAAGGTGAGAAAGATATACCTCAGGGACCGTTGGTTTCCGTGATGGAAATCCGAAAAGCTCAAGAAGAGTTTTTATTCCTTTGCACGGCAGAGCCAGTTGATGATTCTTCGGCTAGCACTGATGTTACGCAAAGTGGTGAGATGGCCAAGCTGGCTAATCTTATAGCAGAGGAGTTCTCTAAATGTTTTAGGGATGAACTACCTTATGGGTTACCTCCAGAACGGAATGTTCAGCATAAAATTGAACTGATCTTGGGGGCAGAACCTGTAAATAGACCTCCCTATAGAATGAGTTTTACTGAAGAGGCGGAGGTGCGTAGACAACTGGAATAATACCTCAAGTTGGGGCAGATTCAACCAAGTTTCTCACCTTTTGCTTCGCCAGTGATATTAAAGAAGAAAAAGGATGATACGTTTTGCCTCTGTATAGATTACAGAGCACTGAATAATATCACTGCTAAGCACAGGTATCCGATGGCTCGGATTGATGATTTGCTAGATGCATTACATGGAGCTGTGATTTTCATCAAGATAGATCTTAAGTGTGGCTACCATCAGATCCGGATTAGAGTCGAGGATGTGCATAAAACCGCTTTCAGAAGCAGGTTTGGTCATTATGAGTTTTTGGTAATGCCCTTTGGACTTACCAATGCTCCAGCGACATTCGTCATGCTTATGAACGATTTACTACGTCCGTATATCGAAAAGTTTGTAGTATATTTTATTGACGATATTCTAGTGTTCAGTAAGAGTATTACTGAGCATCGTGAACACTTAAGAATAGTGTTCAGTACTTTGAGGAAAGCCAGTCTTTATGTAAATAAAAAGAAAACTATACTGTGTATGGTTAGGCTTGAATATTTAGGATTCATAATTACTCCAGAAGGGGTAGAAATGGATCCAAAGAAAGTAGCTACGATACTGACTTGGCCAATCCCTCAGAGTCTGACCGCTTTGCGATCATTCTTGGGATTTGTCCAGTTTTATAGAAGGCATATCAAAGGATGTTTTGAAATAGTATCGCCATTAACTGATTTGATCTCAGATAAAGTACCTTTTATATGGGGACAGAATCAGCAAGAAAGTTTTAACACCATAAAACAAGCTGTGGTCACAGGACCGGTGTTAAATATAGTTGATCCCCAGAAACCGTTGTTCCTGGAAACCGATGCAAGTGGCATTGCGGTAGGAGCAGTTCTCCTTAAAGAGGGAAGGCCAGTAGCCTTTGAAAGCAAGAAGCTTTCTCCCTCTCAAAGGAATTGGCCAACTCATGAATTGGAGTTGTATGCTGTTATCCATGCTTTGAAAACATGGAGGCATTATTTATATGGTTCAGAGTTTTATGTGGATGTGGATCATGATACTCTGAAACATTTTTGTAAACAGCCTGACTTGAGGGGCCGCCAAGCTAGGTGGGTAGAGCTCATGCAGGAGTTTAATTTAACGATTCGGTACCGAAGAGGGAAGGATAATAAGGTTGCTGATGCGTTGTCTCGCATTATGCACAATATGAGTTTCACGGTATTAGAGAGTGCTCTAATGACCGAGATCAGAGAAACTCAAAAGGTGGACGAGTTTGTCCAGAGCTTATGGCCTAAAGCTCATGTGTTAAAACCCGGGGAAAACGAAAAGGATGACCTGGCATCCATAAAAGGCCAAACATATGCAAGATATACCATAAGGGATGGTATGCTGAAAAGAAATGGCAAGGTTGTAGTACCTAGTTAGAATGATCTCAGGCAGAGAGTCATTCGACAGTGCCATGATAGCCCATGTGCGGGACACCCAGGGGTCGAGAAGACATATGATCTTGTGAAGCGAGATTTCTTTTGGCCAAAGATGAAAAAGCATATTCATGAATATGTGACACGGTGTTTTTCGTGTCAGGTAAGTAAGGCCGAGCGGGTGAAGCCACCCGGACTTTTACAGCCCTTGGAGATACCACTAAGTAAGTGGGAGAGCATTTCCATGGACTTTATTGTTGGGCTGCCTACGACACAAGGTGGATATGATTCTATCCTTGTGGTGGTTGATCGTCTAACCAAGATGGCTCACTTTATTCCGACTAGAGAGTCTGTTAGTGCCCCGCAAGTGGCGGATTTGTTTATTAGACATATTTCGTCTGCATGGATTGCCTAGATCCATAGTGTCAGACAGAGATGTCAGATTTACCGGTCATTTTTGGACAGCGGTATTTAAGACACTAAGGACTGAGTTGGGAATGAGTAGTTGGGATCATCCTGAGACGGATGGTTAGACGGAGAGAGTCAACCAGACTTTAGAGGATATGCTGAGGGCATATGTGTCATTGAGGCAACATACATCGGACAAGTGGTTACCATTGTTAGAGTTTGCCTACAATGATAGAAAACATTCCTCTACAGGGTTCAGTCCGTTTGAGCTGAACTATGGTTATAGACCAGCAAATCCAACTATAGTTGGAGTACCTCAGAAAGTGCCTAGTGCCGCGAACTTTGTGGTTCAAATGCGGGAGATGCTAGCACTTGCGAGAGCTAATATCCGCCAAGAGCCAAGGTGTATGCGGATGAAAACCGGTCTATAAGAGTATTTAAGGAAGGAGAAAAAGTTTTTCTCAGAGTTCCTTCGCACTCGAAGTCGTTTACTTCAGGAGAGTGTGCTAAGTTATCACCTCGATACTGTGGGCCGTGGTTAATTCTAAAGAGAATAGGCAAGGTAGCCTATAAATTAGAATTGCCACAGGGGTGTAAGGTGCTCCCGGTTTTTCATGTTTCACGCTTAAAGAAATTTTTACATACAGGTGACTCACTAATCGAAGGTGTGGTTTTGTTTCAGGAGATAGAGGATAATGCAAGGCGCAAACCAACAAGAATCCTGGACCGAGGAACATCGGAAGGCCTTCGACACTGTCCCACGATCTCGCCTGATTAGGAGGTTACAGGAGTTGTAGCTTCAAGAGATTATGACTTGGGGGGTGACGAGTCTTTACGAGTCCATCAGAGGGAGAAATTGTGCTCCAAGAGGTCTATCAGATTGGGTTGAGAGCACGATCAGGGTGAAGTAGGGGTGCCCCCTTTTTCGGGCTCTACATTGATGAGATCACATCCTTTATAGATCCCCTAGGAGGAGAGGGTTCACTACTGGCTGACTTGATGATACAGATACTACTATATGCAGGTGACATAGTCCTCACATCATCTTCGCCAGACGGATTGCAAAGGCTCCAAAGGTGTTATGCAAATAGAGAGACTTGACAATTAACCTTGGGAAGACCAAGGTTATGTTTTTCAACACCTCACGTGTAGTGCTTCACCGACATAGTTTCACTTACCCAGGTGAGCTATTGGAGTCATGCACATACTTGGGGGCAGTTTTCATAAGGCCAGTTCTCACGATGACCCATGCAACCAAGGCACGACTCACACGAGGGTAGGGTGCTTTGGCTTGACTAGAGAGATAGTGCGTCTAGGCGCACTTTCAGGATCCACCGACAAAGGGCTAGCTTTTCGACACCCTGGTGAGGCCGACTGCCATGTATGTAGCAACTTTTTGGGGAGTGATCTCTCAGCGACAAGAGTGGAGGAGATTTGAGAGGCTACATGTGACTATGGGGTGTAGGATGATTTAGAGTAAGCCCTCCGTCCCCCCTCAGATAATACAGGCAGAGTTCGCCATGACACCTTTCCAAGTTGATGCCATTTTTCAGACAGTCACCTTCCTCCACATAGTTTGGGCCTTACTCAATAGAAGACCTACCGAGGCTGGTGCTAGAGTCATCCAGAAGGAAAGAAAGAAAATTTATTAGAGTCTTCGGAAGACCGATGGGTCTATGAGACTGAAGGAAAACTTGATACAAATTACAGTAAGGGTGGAGCTACTGAAACGAGCATCATCACCCGTGCTGAATCCTAAGTCTGGTCATACATAATCAAATACATCTGGCAGTAACAATGAAAAGAAAAGGACTGGAGCGGAGCGGAATCCTCCGTATGTCATGTCCCCCTGGCTGGTGCATAGCCGGTGATGGGACGCTGGTGCCCATCAAGGGGTGCCGTGCGTCTCGGTCTCCTAGACGAGGCTCGACGCAAGACCAGAGCCACCATGACTCCCGTGGGACGTATCCCGGGTCTAAACAATGACGGGAGGTCCCCCAGAGTGATCTGTGTGTCCCCTCGATGTCTCGTGTGTCGTGCTGCGATCGTCGGGTCGGGGTCTCTGTCACGTCGGTGGCTAGAGACTGCACTATCAATGTCACTCGATGGGAAGAACTCTGTGATCCTGCTCTGAGAGGTGTCTGATGATGTGGCCAAGCCCCGTCGCCTGAGTAATTACTCTCTATGTCGGACTCCCTCATGTTTGAAGGCCGCGAGGCATCTTTGATCTGGGTAGGCAAGGAATCTGGAAAGGAGCCCGGAGCCATCTCTGAAGAGGCAGTGGTAGCGACCTCGGATCTTGTAGTACACTGGGCACTTGAAAATAAAATGTTCCTCCGACTCAACCTCCTGACAGTCGCACAATATGCATAAGCGATGCTCCCTAGGAATCCCCTCTGCTCTGCCGCTCTCTATGCGGAGGCGGTGTGATGATAATCGAAACTGTCCGATGGAGATCCGTAGTGAGTGAGGCATATGAAGCTCACTGTACCCCGGTGGTGTGATGAATCCCTCCTCCGAAATGCGAAGACAGTAATCTCTGTAGAAACTCAGCTTCACTGGAAGCTCCCTCGGCTCCAACCAGGCCCTAAAGGTGTGTAGCTGCAGGGGATCCTCTCGAATGACCTGGTTGGTATGTGGCCCAATCGGGATGGTGGGTGGGAGTACCGGAGGGGCATCTAAACTGTACTGAAAAGGAGGTATCCTATCGATGTGGAACCCTCGTCTCACAAACCATCTGTGAGTCCGTGCATACCAGCATCACTCGTCTCCCTCTGCTGCCAACCTCATGGAGGAATCGAGAGCCAACCATGGCAACCTCTGTCTCCCTGATGTGCAGTCCCCATATGATCTAACCCGGTGTAGATATGTGATGGTCTGAAAGGCTGCATCTAGCTGGAGTGGAGAAGCACCAAACTCGGCCTCTCCCCTCTTCATATTTTGTCATGGTATCAGAGCTCCCTTGCCTTCCACTGAGGCATTGCGATCCGTATGCATGAGAGAGTGTGATAGTTTGAGAGATTGAGAGATCGAGTTTTCTCTTCCATGAGAAAAATAAATAAAATCTATTCATTACTGGTGCACCTCCCCCATGCACGCTTCATTTGGGGACTCACAGATGGGGAGGTGACGATTCCAACGTTCCTTCTTGAAGTAAAACTGCTTGATTTCTAGGAAAAGTGGTCTTTGGGAGTCAATGATCTCTTGGAAAAGGTTTTTGGGAGTCAACAATCTTTAATACAAGGTCTTCAACAACTACTGCCATTAAAGCAAATACTAAACATGGTCACAACGCTGTCAGAATATAACAACCACTCAGATTAATAGAGCAACCACTTTTTTTGGGATTTATTTTAAAGCCCTTCGGAGTTATGATGAAACCAAAATACTCAAACCTGACCATATGTAGCACGGTGTCTTACTGTTAACAAAAAAAACTGCCTTTCCTCAAACTACTGAACACTTCTCTTAAATGTTTACCATGCGCAGCAATACTTTTCTTAAATGTTTACCATGCAATGTCATCAATAAAATGTGCTATAAACTTTCCAAGACAATTATGGCAAATATGGCCGGAGTATTGGCTAGTCCAAATGGTATTACTAGAAACTCATAATGGTCTGAAAATGAGTCACCAGAAACCTTTCTAGAAAGGTTCCTAGAAACGGGTTTTGAGGTTTCTTTTAGAAGCGTTTCGAAAATATCAGAGCAATTTCGTCTAGAAATGTGCATAATTAATATATGTAAAACATAGAATATAACAGTACATATAATACTGAAGTCTAATACATGTGTAAACTTGTATTCTAAAGATTCTATTGTCCACATGGGACCACCTCTAGTGTCTAGACATCAATGATCATATGCAGACTCTCTCTCCCTTTCTTTGAGTCTAGCACTCTGAGTTATGAGCTTTCCTTGAGCTTTTCTAGCGCTCTGAAAGGGCCTTAGCGAGCCCCTTATTTTATGAGTTACTCACGTGATTGTACTTTGTCTCATAGGCAGGTGAGGCCTCCCGAGGACGTTAATACATCTTTTTTTCTTCTTTCTTTTCTCTCTCTCTCTCTCTTTCTCTCTCTTTGTGAAATGATAGATATCTCTCAACTTTCAAGGGAATGGGATGGAGAGGGATGATGGAATGGGATGGAGATGACAACTCTGAGCTGGAGCAGCAAGCCCAGGTCACAGTCATCAGTCTGCGAGAGGAGATTAGAAGCAAAGGGAATGTGAGGCTTAAGCTCATATGGGGGATGGAGAGGCTAGTAGACCATAGCGGAGAGGTGGAGCAGCTGAGCAGGTAGGCAAGGATGCACAGTGGGAGCACTGAACAGGTGTAGAGACATGGCAAGAGTAGAAATTAAAAAAAAGGCAGCTGTACGCTTTTTACACAGAAGCCCTAATTTAGGGTTTCGCAAAAAACCAGGCCATTTCAGCCGTTTCGTCGAAAAGTTTCAGGCAAAACATTTCAAAATGTTTCAGGCATACACGGTTTCGAAATGTTTCAAGCAGAAACGTTTTGAGACGTTTGTGCAGCTCGAAACGTGTTTTCTGGTGACTTTGGTCTGAAAGCAGTCTTGTACACATCCTTAGCTCAGACTCTGATCACTCTTGAGATCAAATTTCAATCTTGCTAAAGGTTGCTAAAGTTTGTGGCCCCATGCAATGTATGTAATAGATAGTTTATCCTAGCCATTGGATATTTTTGTTTGATGGTGATATTATTTAATCCTCGATAATGAATACATAGGCAAAAAGAGTCATCTTTCTTTTTCATTGGAAAAGTCAGTTTCAGGTAAGCCATCCCTTGTTTAAGAGAAGCCGACATGCAGTATATTTCCCGATGTTTTGTTGAAAATTGAGAATTAAACTTTATTCTCGGTGCAGTTTTTAAATTTGTCATGGCAAGTTTAATAACATGGTGTGGAAGGCTTTGAAGACTAGGAAGATTTGAACAGCGAGGCATTAAGAGTGAACTAAGTCTCGTTCATTTTATAACTGAAGGGCGGCATATTGGTGCTAGAACCCCAACCTTGGAAATCATACAAGAACAAATGCCATGTCTCTGAGGTATTATCACTTTGTACTGCTCTATAACATAAATTGAACCCATGCCTTATTCATGCAATCTCGTCAATTCCCTTGTACTGTTTGAATGTTAAAGAAGTTTGATCATGTCACAAGGGTATGCAGAGGGCCTCTGCTGCCACAAGGTTTGGCGTCTGATAAGCTTTCTAGAACTAGTTTCCATTTCTGCATGCTAATGAACCTTGTTTGACCATGGTAAAGGTGATTAGCAAAAATTTTAAAGAGATAGAACTACGCCCAAAACATTTCCGGGAGCTGCTTTTGGAGAAGGTATGAATGTGTGAGCCATTCCTGTTACTTTGATGCTTTCTCTAGGCAGAATCTGTACTAGGAAAATGTTCAATATGGGGACAATATGAGGTATTATGTTAGATGTGGTAACTCGGTGATCACCATTTGCAGGTTGGATACCGCTCAATGGAAAGCATTACAGAAGTAATTACTGACAGCAATGCCGGGTTCAGTCGTCCTATATTTCTTCTTCACACTTAATTTTAATCAGCATTCAATCATGTTATCTGCTTAGGCCTCTACGCAATGCCTCTTTCAGGAGAGTAGCAGAGAGCCGCTACCCACATCCCGAAATATTGTTGTTTAGTGCACAAAAGTACATGCATATGCCTGAAGTAGCTCTGCAAACAACAGAAGGGCCAGAATCTTTACTAATAAAATGTTCAATATGGGGACAATATCAGGTATTATGTTAGATGTGGTAACTCGGTGATCACCATTTGCAGGTTGGATACCGCTCAATGAAAAGCATTACAGAAGTAATTACTGACAGCAATGCAGGGTTCAGTCGTCCTATATTTCTTCTTCACACTTAATTTTAATCAGCATTCAATCATGTTATCTTCTTAGGCCTCTGTGCAATGCCTCTTTCAGGAGAGTAGCAGAGAGCCGCTACCCACATCCCGAAATATCGTTGTGTAGTGCACAAAAGTACATGCATATGCCTGAAGTAGCTCTGCAAACAACGGAAGGGGTACAGAGAAAGGCCTTGATAACTTCCTTTTAATAAAAGATTTGTTATTGTTGAGGTAAGTTCTGATTTGTAAATTGTAATGATTTTCACTCAAATCTCTTCAATGCGTCTCACAAATGTCTCACAACTATGCTGGATTGCTGGCTGCAACTACTGTCAATGGCATAGTCGTCTGCCATCATGCACAGCATAGTTTTGCTCGGCACTTTAGTGTCAGATGGCATGTCACAATGTGTCACATTGGGACATGGACTCATATCTAGTATGATATCATGTCTTGTAACATGTTCACACGTGATCAGTATGATTTGTTTTGATTTTAGCTGCTGCCAAACCCCCAGATGGGCAGGGGGTAGTTGTTGTGCCACAAATGGTTAGGGGATTAAGCCTCAAATAGCCCTGTAATTAGCTGGTTAGCTGGCAGACTAGGTCTCCTGATTGGGCTGGCTAATTCGGCCATGTCCTAGCCCTGTGTGGAACTGGCTGATCTGTCTGAATTATACACCTACTGGTCTTGCTGATAGTGCATGCGGGTGCACCTTCCCTCTAGATATGGAAGCCCTAGTCAAGCTGGATCTGGTGGTGTTGCCCTCTCCTGGGTCGGGTCTATGAGCAGATCTATCCTGGCTATGCAATGACATGCATCCAAGTGTGCTCACTATTGCATAGAATTGTACTGTGTGATTTATCTGGGCTCTCTTCTCATCCCTCATCTTTTGAAGTTTTTGATGAACATACCCAACATCCTCTCAATGGGATCTGATCTAGAAACCAAAGGAATGACTTTCATGCTACATCTTTGAGATGGCCTTCATGTGGTGGACTTTCGAACTCTGCGTAATTTGGAAAAATCACGTGAAACTGAGTTGCCAGATGAGTCATCTATGCTCTTGAATACACTTGGATCTCCCACAAATGATGGTAAGAACTGTGATCACTGAGCTGTAGCTGATGCTACGAAATTTTCAAATTTCACCGAGAAGAGCCAAAGGACTGGAGGCTTGTATGCCTCTGCTACCTTGGTGTTGCTTGTCATCCATCTGTTATGACTGGTCCTCCTGACGGCATGAGATATTGATGACTGGTGTGACTGGTATGACTGGTCCTCCCAACAGATGGGAGGACCAGTCATCCATTCGGTATGACTGGCCCTCCCATCTGGTATCACTGGTCCTCTGCTACCTTGGTGTTGCTTGTCATTCATCTGGTATTACTGGTTCTCCCGGCAGCTTGAGGCTGCCAATGTTGGACACATGGGGGGGGGGGGCGGGGGGGGGGAGGGGGGGAGAGAGAGAGAGAGAGAGATAGATTAACATCTGCAAAAGGCCAAAAAGGCCAAAATAAACTGAGGGTTTTAGACTCCTTGGTTGTCTTTCAAGTGGCAAGCATGTGCAACCTAAGCTTCACATGCACCAGTCTAGAATCCCGAGAGTCTTGATGCCTCTAATGCATGTCAGATATGAGCCTCTGATGTCCTCTGCACTTTGTTGGGATTGAGCCCATGGGTGTCGTGAGGCTGGTCGACGTAGTGATGCTACAATGATCATGGCAGGTACTCCCCAGACCTAAGGTCAATATCCTACTCGTCTTATGTCTTTGAATAGTGGGCTTAGTGTCTCATGCTCTGTGGTGCCCAATGAGTGTATCCTTCTCCCTTGTGAAGAAGTCTGTGAATGATCTGCTATTGGGTCGGTGGATCTCAGGAGTGCTTGTTGGTATTTGGTAACCTCTGATACAAAGAGTGCCACACATTTGTGGTCCATCTCATTAGCACATGCATGTCTGTCTCCACCTCCTGCGTGTCACTAGAGTGCATAATGTTGAGTCTAACCAATGCCATATTGCCTCTATCTCTCATCTTGCGTGATTTGGAATTAGTGAGGACGTCCGAGGCTACCCATACGGTGTGTCCAAGATGGGTCTAAAGCTATGCAGGTGATTGGATGATCCATCATACATGGCACCAGCGATACCCATGTCCACTGAATGTACATCCTTGATGACTAGTGGATCTCATACTGCGTTAGATGTAAGAAAGGTGCATCCAAGGACTACTAGTATGTGGAGAATGTGAAACCTATTTGCTTTTATATTTCAAAAGCAGTCCCCAAGTAAGGGACATGCAGCTACAACATCAGAAGATCTTATTATATGACAAGAAAACAGGATAATGACGATTACGAGCACACAGATAGTCGAAGAACGACAGCTGTAAAGATGCCCGGAAGAAGGGATACTTGGCAAGGGACGGATCACTGAGACCCTATGGTTTCGGTCCTTCCATAGAGTCCATAGTGCCCTGTGCCCTATAACGAACCCAAGTAAAGAGAAGGTCATAACCCTACCTGATAGGATGGACCCCAAACAACCATAATAGCTTGCCAAAGCAAGCATTGTGTGAAGATGCTGCTATAGAAAAAACAAGAAGTCACGACATTCAGGGCAATGCCAAAATAGATGTGGCATAGACTCTCGCAGGAATAGGCATCGACTACAAGTAGCAAGAGCAATACGTTAGCGTGCCAAGATCTGTGCAAATGGAAGAACCCCAAGCATCTCTCCATAAGAAAATCTATTGACGAAGGGGAGGTTTGCAGGTGCAAATTTGTTGTAACCTTTTCGTCTACCATCGAGAAGTATGAGTTGTAGGCTAGATTCGATTTGCATGAAGAGAAACCATGAAGGAGGCAACAAAAGCTTTCATAATTTTGCAATCGTGACATCAGCCAACATTAGCATCATTCGAGGGAAGAGCCTACTCCTTGAGGTGATGTATAATCTGAAGGCGAGGCATTGATTGAAAGCCATGAAGGACTTGTGACAATGTGCCTAAGGGATCTATAATGCTGTCCCAAGCCAAACTATATGAGAGTTGCAAGAATAGATAACACCATACCAGCATCATCAAGCACATCACCCACAATCTCTCTTTGGACCAAATAAAATAAGAGTGCATGGCTCCTCTGTGACAAACACCTTTGACTAGTGAAAGCACTCAACACACAAAGTGTTTCCATCAAGAGCATCCCCACCATTCTATTTAAGATGAGCAAGTATGTGCTTCTGTGGACAAAGCATGTGAGATGTCCTAGGAGAAATTCTCAATGAGTAGGTTGCTAGTGACAAAATGCGAAAGCAAGTGTTGCATCATGTAAGCCCATGGTTGATCACCTTGCATAAACTGAAACATCATTTTTTCCTTATGTGCTAGAATGTTATATGAACATTTAGAATATTCAATCCCCCATCCATATTTGGCGAGCAAAGATGATCCATAGAAAGCAACCTGAGGGCTTTACGGCTATGATGAGATCGCCATAAAAGCTCCATGACAGAACAAGAGATGGCAAACATCATCAAAGGCAAATAAAACTGTATATAGGCAATTCTAGGTAGCCAACTTTCAATATTTCAATTTCTTTTTCAGCTTGGTGAGCATTGTTCATCCCAAAAGGTAATAGAGATGATGCACAAGCTCTGTAGATAAAACAAAATTTCAGGTGGCAAAATATGATACCAATATTTGACATGCAATGGAATAAGCTTACATGCTTGGAAGTTCAATTTGCAAGGTAGTTGTTATGCAACATATAAAGCTAGAGCATGCATAAGGCGTGAAAGATCTCTCTCAATGTTTTGGGAGTGAGTGGAGTCATCAGCATAAGCTTGTGCAATTAACAATCTTCTTTCATGTATCTCTAACTCATGCAATACACTTGTAGCTACTAAGTGATCCATGTATTGAAGCATTGAATGAGTAGCTATTACATATAACAATGTGCTAAGAAGTTGCCTTGACATATTGGACAAGAAAGAGACCATTCATTAGTGAGATCACTAATGAGAATACCGACAACTTTATTAGCTTGATACAACCAATATTGGATATGTTGCATTTTTCCCCCAAGTCCCATGATCAAATAGTCTATGGGATGAAATCTCATTGTGCGGTATCAAACGCTTTAAATTCACTTGCAATTAGAGAACATCTTTCTTTGCATATTCAATCCCAACATAGGCATTGGCAATATTATCTATAATATGTCTACGGGAAATGAAACCATGTTGGGCAAGGGGTAAATGCTCATGCAAGGAACCTTTGATGTGGCTCACGTTCATCTTAGTAATCAGCTTGTATATGACAAGCATAAGTGTGATGGGTCTCCAATATGTAAAGGATTCACACAACTACTTCTAATCAATCATTTTTTCCAACTACTTGGCATTTGTTGGGATTCCCAAGCATGATTGAATCATACATAGTAGAAACATGCCTAAATTGTTTAGTATCTTTAACCTATTGGAGAGAGGAGTTGCCACGTGTCAGCATTCTAGGATGTTAGATGTTAGAAGAGAAAAGAGAAGAGACGATTGACGTTTGCAATTCAAATCTGCATGCATTTAGGAACTATAATTCTCATCGTTGAGATGAGACGCTTTGTTTGTGTTCTATGTCGATTCTCATGTTGTTGTGCCGCAAAGCTGCTCCAACCAGTTCGACCCTGCTTCCTCCTGCACTGGCAATGCATCAACCTTCGTCTCTCTCCGTTATGATGCTCTTGCTTTCATCGTGGTATTTAGCGCATAATACTTGATAACATTTCTCCATCTCCGGAGGGTGTCCAAAAGCCGACCCTCAAGATGCACAGCTTCGTATAGATACCTTGGCACTACCACGAGCAGCAGACATTGCATTGAAGACGATGTACTCATTTTTAGCATGGACGTATCGTTTCAAGTCTGGAGGCGTGTTTTTGAGCTGTGTGTTGAAAGAGGAAAATAAACTGCGCAGAGTAGGCCACGTTTGAAGGATAGTCTCCAGAATACAGAAGGAGGGGTGTGTGGAGATAGCAGCCTTGCTCCATATTGGCCGCAATGATGTGATTATCGATGCAATTACAAGTATACCAAACGCTAGGAGAGTGGTTTTATATTTTTGTAACGCTTGCGTTTAAATCTAGCAGAGCTAGCAGCCATTAAGAAGGTAACTACAGAAGACGGGTTCCAGAAGGGAGAATCAACAGAATAAAAGGACTCCATTGCGCGAATCTAATGCAGGCGGAGTGCCAAGTAGAGTTGAGGAGGGTGAATCGGATATAAGCGGACAATGTTTTTTAGGGTATGTTCATGAGATAAAGGGAGACAGTAGATGGTCCTGGAGGGACAGGAAAACGCCAGGAAAACATGAATCTAGGTTGGTGACAGTTAGCAGAAGGGGGCGCGAAGTATGGAAACGAGGAGTGCGAGTAAGCAGTGTGAGGATGAGTATATGAAAGCAAAGAAATTGGAAAACAATCTGGTGAAATGGAGCAAATCAGTAAAGATTCCCGATAGCCTTTTAGAGTCAAGGTGTTCTCCGAAAGTATCAATAAAAATAGTATCGATTTAGAACTCCATCAATGATGATACAGTGTTGGAAGCTTCATCAGCGTAGCTGCTGGATGCTGAACGTAGATGCTACCTTCTTCAATATTTGCTCAAGCTACGAATTAGCTACGTATGACTATTGATGAATAGGTCCAGCTACCATCCACCTCAGCAAATATTTTCATTTTGCCTAAATAAAAAATCACCAGCGTCCTCGAAGCTAGCCACAATTGTTCATAGACACAAGCTTGATGAGATTACAAAAGTGCAATATTGCATAAAGGAAAAACCAAATTGTACGTAGTTGAATTTCAACAAACATTCATGCAGATGTCAAACTCGAATCCATACTCTGCCTCTTAGAAATCGTGCTTAGGCTTCCCTCTGTGGTGAGGCACAAGACTCTCCGTCCCTCTTACAGTGCGGGTTCTACCAAATCTCCTCACCTTGCATTGCAATTGAGGAGCGTGTTTCCATGTTCTTAGAAGGCCTGCAACAACCTCATCCAAAACAATCATCCGCGTTGCATGCCACCACCTACCATAATACTAAAAGTAATTGCAAGCCTAGCTTGTGTTTCGAACTTTGCCAAATCTATTACACAATTGCTAAGCAGTATCTTGCACGGGGGTATCATTCGCATCGTGTCCCCATTCTGCGATGCTAATATCATCCTTCGTGAAGTCATCCAACGAGGTGGCCCTATGCTCCTTACCTTGGTGCACGTACATCATTACATGCATCACATGGACCTACATATAAACATACATGAACAAATCAGAATGTGTAACATATGCATCATGTCTTCAAACACCCTTTCATAATTAGAGCACGTACCTCTCTCTTTCCCTCCACACATATTGTGGTTTCTGAGTGCACCACCTGCGAGAAAAAAAACACCCACTTCTGGCATTCTGTTTCTTCATGCAGATGCATATCCTCCTTGATCTTTATGAGAAAGACCTCCAATCCTTTTATTGTCCCTATGAATATAAGGACACCATTGTCTACAAGCACTCAATCTGCAAGAACGAATGCGTTGCAAGCATTCTGTCCAAACTGTTTCACCATTAAACGATATCCCCTAGTCCAAATATTGGCGATGCATCAGGGAGGCGAACCACCATGATTTTGCATGAGCTATCTATGCTCTGACCATCTACCTCTAAACACTTTTCGTGGTTTAGATCCTCCAGAGACTCCAATAACTAGTTGAAGTTCCGTAATTTCGCTCGTTCCGTAGCGAACTTCTTGCTTGGAATGGATTGCATATAATAACCTGTCATTTCGGTAGAATATGCTCGGTGGATGTCTCCATGCGCATAGACATCTCACATGCAACATCAAGATGCCTCTCTCAGACCTCCTTGCCCTTAGCTGTGTTCAAGAAACTCACAGTTACAAGTGCCTCAACAATGGATTATGGATTTGCATGGATCTTGTTGCTTCTAGACCCTACTTACAAGTGGATTGTTTGCTCTTGGCAGGTCCTCCTCGTTCTCTTGGCATCCACCTGATGCTTGTATGTTTGCAGTTATGGCGACATCAATTGTGGTTGCAGCAGCTAATGATAATTATATTTTAGAATGTTGTTTAGGAAAAAAATTAAAAAACAAAGGAGCATGCTACTTGCATGTTTGGGTTGGATGTTTGGACGTAGTTGTACCCCCACCCGCACTGGTGGATTGAGGGTCAACTCGTAGTGCCCACTTGACTACTTTGTGTGGGTAATTCATCAAGCGCCTGCCTTGCTGCGTCTCGGAATTCTGCCACACGAAGCTCCTTTTTACCTTGATCTCCGCATTGAGCTTTTTCCCCTACAGCTCCTGTTCGGGTGCTTCCAACTTGTGCAACCAGTGGCTCCATTTTTGTAGAAGCTAATACATTGCCAAGAATCCAAGAATAGCGGGCATTTCTTGTGCACTTCCTCCGCCCGCTTTTGATCCAACTGGAGCTCCTCATACATTGATGCGTTTGGATCATGTATCATGGCCCAATCCTCGCACTTGCTTGACAAATGGCTCAAGCCCGGTTTGCCACTTCTTGAAACATGAAACTAGCACATCTAAAAGACCAAGCCCGCCAGGTTAGTCTCTCCAATATGAAACACATATACATTTCACAAAAAAACGTGTGTCATGAAAGCATACCGATACACATGCCTCCAACTTGCGAGCTTTGCGCCTTCCTGGGCTATCAAGGTAGTATCAGGCTTGAAATTTTTATGGACGTGCATGAAGAGGTGCTCCCTGTGTTTGCACTTGGTTTCTTGCATGTGTCTGAAGAACTTATTCTCATCGCACTCAATTGAGTAGAAATTTCTCTAGCGCAAATGTGGAGTCCAGCTTCATGCATTTTGGACCACAGTGTCTCTCGTCTCAGCCAGGTCCTAAAAACCACACCTCCATTTGTAGAAAAGCACCCAAAACAACTGTTCATGAATTGAGCAATGACAACATGATTCAAACACAATGCAGCCTATTCATCGTGCGTTTAGGGTGTGGGGGTTAAAGGTCACTGTGCCTTTACCCCAGTTATGTACAATACTCAAACACATATATAAATGAATGAAAAAGAAGATTAGGGTGGTTCTGCACCCACCAAAACTTGTGTGGCTCTCTGTTTCTCTCTCTCCCTCTTCCGTTCTTGCTTCCGTTGAGAGCACTCTCAACTGGTATCAGAGCCCGGGTGATCTAGCTGAGCATGCGTGAATGCTTGAAGCTCAGCAGCTCTGTGGGAGGAAGGAGAAGCTCTGTGGGAAGCTTTGTGGGTGACTTTACTTGCATCCGAGTGTGCAGAGACCTTGGAGGAACCTTTGGAAAAGTTACTTTGGTTTTGCGAAGTGGTTTTGAGAGCCTGTTAAGTGTTTTCAAAGAAAAAGTCATTTTTTGAGCTTTTCCCTATTCCGTTCGATGACAGAGACTCCATATTGACTTGTAGAGGCAACTATTGCTTGCTTTTGGTGTCCACTTCACTTCAGGAGCTTGGAAACACCTTCATTCTTGAATCTAGGATCATTTCATTGGATTTCTGACTCATTGTGTCAATTCTTGCGTTTTTTGCCCGGGTGTTGGAACTCAAGTTTGGAGCAACCATTTGCAGATCTATCAGTTCCGGTGGACTCACGAGGTCCTAAAACTTCTATGTTGCTCATCATTCGCACTTCGGTGGAGTTTACAAACAACTCTATTTCCAAAAACGTTTTTCAGTCTGTGTGTTGGACCCAGTAATTGAGACCACGGTTTTCAAAACCGTCTGTCCCATTGCGTTCCGGACGCCCAAAAACCTCTACCTGTCAGTTCTTGCGCGATTCGGTGGAGGATTTTCAGAGTTATAGATCTCTGTGTATTCGATTTCGTCTCTCTGTTATGCATTTTTCATTCTAAGGTTTTGAAACCTTAGATTTATGCCACATGGCAGTTGATAAGTGTTGACTCCCATTTCTCACTATCGGTTGGGATTTCGGAGTTCTGGCAGAAGAGAGATATCTGCAGATTTTCTTGCTGAGTCCGATTATGCAATGGCGCCCATGTTTTGAGGCATCTCAGGTTCTATTTTCAATAGCGGTCATTACTGTGGGACTATGATTTCTTGAGCATACCTTATGCAGATCACTCTGGTTGCAGTTTGAGCAGTGTGCGCTCATTCGTGGTATGCATTGGGTTGCAGTGGATGATTTATAGGCCATTTGGATGCATTACGGTCCTTATTGGATGCGCTGATAGGCCCAAATTGCCTTGTGGGATGCTATTTTTTATGGACGCTTTGCACATGGATGTTATTTTATGCTGAGGGACAGCTTTGACACATTGCAGGTGATGCACTGATAGTGCTATGCTCTCTTGGATGAGATATTATTGATGCATATGCCAGTGAACGGTGTTTATGCTTGAGTCATTTGGCACTTATTGGCATTTTCTTTTGGGCCAGATTTGCTCATATGGATGCATAGTATATGCACATGAGTCAGATGCATCTTTTGATGCTTTGAGCTTTGAGGTTTGGTGATATTTCACTCTATTGTGGCATACACATTTGGGTGCACCTGGTATTTGGTGTGATTCTCTCTTGTAGGTACTAGCATTTGGGATTTTGTTTCATTTGCATCATGGCATCCTCTTCCATGTCTGAAAAGGAGTTTTTCAGCATTAAAGAGTTTGATGGGACAAACTTTTCTTTGTGGAAAGAACAAATAAGGGATGTGCTTATTCAAAAGAAGCAGATTAAACCCTTGGCAGGGATTGAAGCTAAGCTTGCAAATATGTCTGAGGATTACTGGAATGAGTTGGATGCATTAGCAAAGTATACTATTAGACTTCATCTTGCAGAGTCAGTTTATTTCACAGTAGTAAATGAGTAGACTACGGAAGATTTGTGGAAGAAACTGTGTGCCACTTATGAGAAGGAAACTGCCTCTAATAAAGTTTATCTCATGAAGAGGTTATTTGAGCTGCAGATGAAGGAAGGGGTCTCCATTGCTTCTGACTTGAATGAATTCAATATTATATTTAGCCAGCTTCAAGCTCAAAAGATGAATTTTGATGTGGAGACTAAGGCAATATTTCTCTTATGTTCATTGCCATCCTCATGGGATACCTTACGTACAGCTGTCAATAACTCTGCACCTAGTGGAGTACTGAAATTTGATGATGTTGTGGGTAGCTTGTTGGCCGAGGAGATTAGACGGAAGTCTATGGACGGCAGCAAGCACAGGATGCAGCCTTAAATGTGCAAAGGGGCAGATCACAGTTCAGGGGGAAGTCCTAAGAAAGAGGGAAGTCTTGTAGCAAATCCAGGGCACGGAACATTGAGTGTTACCACTGTGGCAAGAAGGGCCATATGAAAAAGGATTGCTACAAGTTGAAAAGAGAGCAAAAGGATAAGAAAAAGAATGCAAATTGGGGTGCAAATCAAAAGGAAGAGAGTCCAAGGGAGGACAAAGGAAAAGTGAAGATTGAGGAGATCAATGCAGTCACACATGATAGTGACAATGACGTTCTCTTGATGTCTAGTTTATGTGCAGAGTTGCTTACCACTTCAGATGATGCATATTCCCAGGATTGGATTTTGGATTCTGGTGCTTCATTCCATGTTACTCCCCATAGGGAATGGTTCTCCACTTATGACAGTGGAAAGATAGGTTGTGTGCATCTTGGAAATGACTATGCATGTGACATAGTGGGAGTAGGTGACATAAAGTTTTCTTTTGCAAATGGGTCTGCATTTATTTTGAAACATGTGAGACATGTGCCTAAGTTGACCAAGAGTCTTATTTCAGTGGGTCAACTAGATAATGCTGGTTTTCACACCACTTTTTGCTTTCAGAGTTGGAAAATTCAGAAGGGCTCTATGCTTTTGGCCAGGGGTGCCAAGTGTGGGACTTTGTATCCCTTACATGTATCAGGGGTATTTGATCATGTTGTTGCAATAATCGAGCAGCCAAGCACTTCTTTGTGGCATTGGAGGTTGGGGCACATGAGTCAGAATGGAATGAAACTCTTATGCCGTTTGGGTTATGTACCGCATTTGAGTTTCTCTGATTTTGAATTTTGTGAGCACTGTCTCTATGGGAAGCAGACTAAATCAGCCCATAAAAGAAGGGAAAAGAAAGAGTTTAAAAAGCTTGATTTGGTGCATTCAGACGTATGTGGTCCCATGCCTACACGGTCATCAGGCGGGGCTGAATATTATGTGACATTCATTGATGATGCAACTAGACAAGTGTGGGCTTATGCTATAGCTCGAAAGAGTGATGTATTCTAGGTATTTCAGAAATGGCTGGCCTTGGTTGAGAATCAGTCAGGTAGAACGCTTAAATGCCTACGGACTGACAATGGTGGAGAGTATCTCTCTCATGACTTTCAGCATTTCTGTGATACACATGGGATTAAGAGGGAGCTCACATCTCCTCGTACTCCAGAACAAAATCCAGTTGCAGAAAAGATGAACCGTACCATTCAAGAAAGGTTGCAATGCATGCTTTCCAATGCAAGTCTTTCTGGTGGCTTTTGGGCTGAGGCAATGAAGACTGCAGTGCATGTGATCAATAGATCACCTAGTAAGAGTTTGGATGGTGGTATTCCTGAAGAGGCATGGAGTGGCAAGAAGCCCTCTTACTCTCATTTGCGTATATTTGGGTGTGAGGCATATGCACATGTGCCAAAAGAGCTTCGAAAGAAGCTAGATCCTAAGTCTAGGAAATGCATCTTTCTGGGTTATGGTGAAAGTGGAGAGATGGGCTATTGTCTCTAGGATCCAGAAGCAAAGAAGATCATACGCAGCCATGATGTAGTCTTCAATGAGAAAAAGATGCATAAGGCACCCATGAGGGATGTGGAAATGAGGAGAATCACTTTCCAGGATGTGAATCCACCTGCATATGTTGATAGACAACAAGCTGTCCATGCACCAAATGTGCAAGAAATGGTACCACCAAGTACTCCCACAGGTATACAATCAAGGGTAGATGATGGATCATCTATTGGTGGAAATGATGAGCCAAATGTGGCTGATATGCAGGTGGGACAGCAAGCTGAAATGCCCTTGAGAAGATCTTCTAGAGTGTCTAGACCGCCTGATAAGTTTATTCCAGGGATAGACTATGTGATGCTTACTGATTGCGGGGAGCCTTCTTGCTACAAAGAGGCTATGATGCGCGAGGATCAACGCAAGTGGGAGTATGCTATGCAATCAGAGATGAGTTCACTTATGAAGAATAAGACTTGGGACTTGCTTTCTTTGCCACATGGAAAGAAAGCATTGCCATGTAAATGGGTCTACAAAATGAAGGTCACAGGTGATGATGTGCCTAGGTACAAGGCCCGTTTGGTTGCTAAAGGGTTCAAGCAAGAGAAGGGTGTGGACTTTGATGAGATATTCTCTCCGGTTGTGAAGATGACCACACTTAGATGCATGCTTGGACTAGTGCAAGTAGAGGATATGGAGCTTATGCAGATGGATGTCAAGACAGCTTTCTTGCATGGGGATTTGCATGAGGAAATTTACATGGTACAGCCGGAAGGCTTTGAAGAAAAGGGCAAAGAGCATTTAGTTTGCAAGCTGAAGAAGAGTCTCTATGGTCTTAAGCAAGCGCCTAGAGAATGGTATCAGAAGTTTGATGCTTTCATTCGGTCCCAAGGTTTTAGAAGGAGTGAAATTGATCACTGCCTCTACACTAAAAGGGCTAAGGATAGTAGCCTGATAATCCTGGCAATATATGTGGATGATATGCTATTGTCTAGCAAGAATACTTATGAGCTAGATGCATTAAAGGCCAAGTTGCATGAGGCCTTTGATATGAAGGATTTGGGACTTGCAGGTCATATTCTTGGTATGCGCATCACGCGTGATCAGAGTAGGAAACTCCTTTAGCTTTAACAAAAAGAGTATGTTACAAAAGTATTGCAGCGTTTCAATATGGAGGGGGGGAAGGCAGTGAGTACTCCATTGCCTCCATATGTGAAACTGAGTCATACAGATAGTCCCAAATCAGATGAGGAAAGGGCCATGATGGCCAAGGTTCCTTATGCATCAGCAGTTGGGAGTCTTATGTATGCTATGATAGCTACTAGACCAGACATTGCATTTGCAGTGGGAGTTGTTAGCCGGTATATGGCTAATCCAAGAAAGAGGCATTGGGAGGCAGTTAAGTGCATCATGAGGTACATGAAGGGTATCAAGGAGATGTGCATCTGCTTTGGTAAAGGAGACATGCGTGTACTTCGGTACACAGATTCAGACTATGCAGGGCAAGTGGATAGTAGGAGATCCACTTCTGGTTATGTGTTCACCTTTGCACGTGGTGCAGTGTCGTGGATGTCTCGCACACAGAAGTGCGTTGATTTGTCTACCACAGAGGATGAGTATGTTGCAGCCACAGAGGGTTGCAAGGAGGCTATATGGCTTGATCGGCTAGTGGGAGATTTGGGGATTCATACATGTGTACCGACATTGCATAGTGATTCCATGAGTGCTATTCAACTAGCGTGTAATCCGGTCTTTCATGCAAAGACCAAACACATTGAGGTTAGGTACCATTTCATCAGGGAGGTACCTGAGGACAAGCGCATAGAGCTTGTCAAGGTTCATACAGATGATAACCATGTAGATATGCTGATGAAGAGTCTACCTAGTCAGTGGTTTGAGTATTGTTGTGTATTGATGGGCATTGGATAGTATGCTCACTGGGTTGTTCTCCCTTAAAGGCACATTGTCCTTTAAGTGGGAGGTTGTGGGGGTTAAAGGTCACTGTGCCTTTACCCCAGTTATGTACAATACTCAAACACATATATAAATGAATGAAAAAGAAGATTAGGGTGGTTCTGCACCCACCAAAACTTGTGTGGCTCTTTGTTTCTCTCTCTTCCTCTTCCGTTCTTGCTTCCGTTGAGAGCACTCTCATAGGGTGTGCTGAAGCATATGCTCAGGAATGCCCATCATGACATGCATCCCCTTGTCGTCGCTTGCTAGAGCTTCCATAGACCTTACTTTATCATCCTCGGTCAACCTCGATGTTGCGAGGCTATAGAGCCTCTCCTCGTTTTGATCACCCCCGGGGGCTTCATCCCCCAGTCCAGAGTGGTGACAATCCTGCAAACCGAAAGTGGTTTTAATAAACAATCACTTCGTATACAAGCTTGTTATCCAATCGTTGTCATTCTACATGTAATCCCCACAATTCACTTACTCGTACCATCTTGTCCCTAGTGTAGGGTTAGCCAACTTCAAGAGTCGATGCATACGCTTTAAGAGCTTGTTGTTCACACTGTAGTACGCTTCGCTCCATTTCTTTCCAAAGTCAGCATCGGACAACTCGCTGCGACGGCTCTGCATGACCGGATGCAAGTGTTTGTCTTACGTGTCTTGCACATGCATTCGTTGCCTTGTCATCAAGCATATTACAAAAACTAGAGAAGGAAAGGGAAAAGTGTCCCACCTTACCTTCCACATCACCTATGTGATGACTGGAAGAGGGTTTTTGTACCAATGCACTTTTGTAGTTGCCTTCTTCCCGTGATGTCCAACGACTGTTCCTACTCAGTTGACAATCTTCGGTGGATTTCCACATCTGATACAGTACCCAACACTCTGGCCTTGGTCCAAAAAAGTGGTGGTGACAACCCCCTTTTGTGCTAGCTTGGAGTCGAAAGCAACAAATTAAACGATCCTTCAGTGAGGGCGAGGCAGCTAAAGACACAGTGCGTTTATCAGGAATCATCGAACTCACCTATTCGTCCTAGATAATAAGGACAACAACTCTCCTTTATCTTTCAAGGGCACCTCCACTAAAATGCATTGGACGCGTATATGTTAGTGCTCATCATTAGGAAAGGATGGCACTCGAAAGAAAATAAAAAATTCATGAGTTGAAAACAAATGAAACGTGGCTACTAATGTTGAATCACCCAAATCAATGGACTACAATACTTACATGTCCTTATCTCGGTCGTCCACCCTGTGTGGCGATGGTTCCCATCCCAAATATAAAATAAGGAATTCGACAAGAATTCCCACTTCGTGTTCCTAATTTCTTGCTCAAATTCTTCGTGCTTTCGGAGCCAGTGCGCATTCTACTCCCTTTTCACATCCTCGTCCACGTCTCTCTTTTGCATCTTTGGTGTGGCGTGGACATGATGAAGACACCCAAACCCAGAAAATACCCACGAGAAGAACGTTTCCTGCATCTCTTGGGTGCGGGATGTGATCTGGCGGGGATAGTGGGCATTGGGAGCAATCGACACAAGGAGATCGGGGGTGAGGGATTTTCTTTTCCACCTACAAAGGAATTTTTTTAATTTAGCCCAAACATTTTTTCTCATGCCGTGCCTTGAGATTATAAACCTTCAAAAGACCGAACTACTCACAGTGATTGAATGTAGCTAGTCCTCGATGCACTCCTGCACAATTGTCTTGTCGTCGCAGGAGGCGCTCAGTGCCGTCTCTCCAAGGACACCCTCCTCGTCATCGTCCTCAGACTCATCTCTGGTCCGTCGCTTTGGTGCACGTCGACCTCTGCCTTTGCCGCATCGCCCTCGGGAAGAGGGTGTGCTCACACTTTTGCTACGCTCACTGGAGGAACTATCCTTGTTTTCCTCCTCCTCCTCTTCTTCGATTGAACTGTTTTGCATCACAAGTTTCCTCTTTCCTTTGGAATCTTACTTAGTAGCACCGGTGGTAGCCCCAATAGATGTCGCCAAGGCTCCACGAAGTTCTGAGGACATGCCTTCCATCAATGATGCACCGATAAGAGTCTGCACACCTGAGGGATCGAGCCGAATTGTCCTTCTTTGTCGACCTCCCCCTTGTGTTGAAGTAGCACCCTTGGGACACGTAGTCTTCCTTTTGTAGAAGTTGCACCCTCATCGGAGGCATGTCTGGGCTGGGCTATATCATCAAGTCTCTATTCACAGAAATTTGTAAAATGGGTTCAGGAAAATTCCAACAAAGTCCACTCTAAGCTGATGCAAAGGAAGAAGGACATGATAGAAGAGCTCACCACTTGTTTAACGGGCCACACGAGTAATGCGTTCTCTTTGAGGTCCACTTCAGCCCCATCCTTGTTGATTCCTTTCAATGGGGCCTTATCATACATGCACGAAATGATGATAGCAATGTCGCCAGATTGAATACCTTTGGACTCATGTGTCTGACGAATGCACGCGTGCGCCACGGGATCGTATTTGTCATCATACAAGATGACGATGTCATCTCACTTGAAAACGGGTGATGCCATTCTTGCTAGGATGCGGATTGAGGGTACAGTACAAAGTTAGGGTTTGCAAGACCTACATTCATGGCACAAAAACCCTCACTACAAGACAAAATCATTTAATAATACAAATCAATCCTATCTTAAAATGGTACCCATATATTTTGCAAGATAGTGTGAAGAAGAATGAGAGGTAGACAATAGATCCACCTTGAAGCCATATGGGCCCAAGTGCTTGAAGAGAGAGAGAGAGAGAGAGAGAGAGAGAGAGACAGAGAGAGAATAGGGTAGGCCCTCCCTTCAAAAGGTGGAATGTATATAAGGCAAAGGGCTGACTTTGGTCTTCATTATTGTATCCACAAGTTTGGAATAAGAGCTCTCTCTTTCTCTTCAAGGTGTTTGAGTTTTCTCTTACTTCCATTCTAGTGCCCTTGTGTTTGCCACCCCATCCCCCTTCATTCCCCTTCTCTTCCCTCCTCCCTTCTCTTCTTCCATCTCCCCCTCCCCTTTTCTCTGTTGTGGAAACACATTGCAAAAATCTGGGAGTCTCGAGAGTGATAATCAAGGATGGTTCGTGCTTGCATTTCTCCCACAAGGAGTAGTAGGAGGAGTGGTTCCCTTGTAATTCCTTCAAGATTCCCATGCCATGTGAGTCACCACCAAAGACTACACAATGGGTATCAAGGGGTGGACAAAAAGGAGGCCAAAATGGGAGACAAGGAGGCAAAACTGAGAGTAGATAGGGAGTGGGAAGGGGAAAGAGGCTAAGAAGGTGGGCACAAGGAAGGGAGGGAGAGGGGTAAAAATAGGGGTCAAAGAGGCTATGGAGCCAGTTGTGTAGCAAAGGTAGTAGTATCTCCTTTTTCAATGTTATTGTATTAACATTTTTGTACTTCATCGTCGTAAAACTATCTTGTTTCTATCTCATTAATTTTCATATCAACCTACTCATCACATATCATGAAAATATCACCATTATTTGCTTCATAATATCACCTCTTCATCTTCACATTCAAAATGTTAGCTATGTTTCAATTACACAAATTATTTTTATTATTTTTGTTATTTTGGCCTATGCATACATACCTACATGATATTCAATAAAACATGACCAACGTTATTGAGATTAATATGTATTAGGAAAACAGGGAACTCATTTTGGGGCCTTTTGGCCAAAATGAAAAACCCCCCTCCACCAATCACAAGGAGGCCAATGTAACATTGAGGACATTAACAAAAATTAACGTAATTCCATAGACAAACAATACTTTCTGGATATAAACTTGTAAATAATAAATGAAAATTTGAACCATTAGCATGTTCAATTCTCTTTCATGAATCAAGGATTCAAATGATCTTTCTCTTCTAAACTGGTTTTTCTTTTCCTTTCCTAATCTAGTTTTCTAGCTTTCATTTCACCTATTATAATGCATGTTCAAAGCTCTTACCATGAGCCAAGGACATTCTCTCCTAAGCTAGTTCTCGCACTTGATTTGTCCCCACTTGCAAGCTTAGTTTTGTTTCACAAATCATTTGCAAGTTCATTCTCTTTCACAAATCATCCATGGGAATAGGCAATCCAAGCCATCCTAATGCAAAACATTGGTGTAACTCATAATGAATAAGACCTTGACATAGAGGTGAGAGCTATTTCTCGCCAACCTATAGCCTGCATATCATCTGTAGAGGTTGCCAACCATGTGAATGCAGAGGGTCACTGGCAAAATTTGGATGTCTTAAAAGGTAGCTGAGTGTTGACACAACCAACAAGGAGAAAAAAACCCTGGTCAACTAGTATATTTCTAGACCCTTGGAAAGGCATGGTCAAAGATTTTAAAACAATAGATGGTAAGAAGGGTTTTAAGGAGCTACTAACTGAGCAGGTATATATGCACAAAGAGCTTGTGTTGTAAGATTATCCAAATTATATTCCATGAAACATGACCGATTGTGAGTTTCTCCTTTCAATCTCAAAATTGTAGGTTGAAACATTGTTACTTTTTGTGTCCAATTGGAGGTGTTTTGGTTTCAGATCTATATCCATCAACATATAAAGAATGGCAGCCAATGGAGTGCATTTTGGGATTGTTAGATGCATTGAATGCAGCAATAGGAGAGCTATAAATCAAGATAGATCTAGAATCAAATAGGTAACTTCATTTATGACCATTTTTATGAATTTTTGGACAAAAGAAAAACTCATGATGTGTTAAAGAAACAAGATCCTCCATCATCAAATAGTATAGACTGGACAGTGTTGCATGGTAGTGTGACAAAGATATACAAGGCCAAGCTATTTGTAAAAGTTCAATGATCTTTACGGCCAAGAATTGCTACAAGAATTGTAAAAATCAATTATGCATGCCCATAGGGATAGCTCTGGGAACACAAAAATAAGGAAAAAGCACATGAAAATTGGGACCTCGAGCATCAAGAAATGATGAAATTTGCATGCAAATTGCATTGAAATAAACCCCATTGAAATAAAAATCATTGGGGCACTGCCCTCGCACCCCACGCTATCCCTGGACCCTACCCTATTGTGGCACAGGGAAGCCACAAGGGGTTGCCGCCCCTTGACCCCGCGTCGAGGTGGACTCAATTTCGAATTGGGCACTCAACTATGCCAATGAACACATGATCTTGAGATCAAGAGTCCTAAATGCTAGAGCAAAGGGGGAAGAGGAGTAACCTTCAAGGCCCACAAGTAAGACCCTCCACCACAGAAGCCCCTATGATGCCTCCTTTGCAACAACAAAACATGGGAGATATTCCCTACCCAACAAGTGCCCCTTATGGGCCTATGAGTGCAAGAAACATGCCACTCCCTAGAGGACCTCCAGTCCAACCTATTAGGCCCAATCCGACCAAAGTCACAATGCAAATGCCTAGTGGGCATGGATCCTCTCATCCCAACCTTGTGCCATCTAATCCATGGAACCTTTCATTAGGAACACCAATGTACGGGACAAGGCCCACCATTCCACAACCTCCTCTTGTATCGCAAATGGTCCTTATAGATGAAGCTATGAGAATCCTAGTGTAAGCGCTAGGAAGGGGGGCTGTTGCTCCACCACTAACATTTCCAAGAAGGGATACCAACCCCTCAAGGAGCAAGCCTATCATAATATCCAAGCTAATCACCAAGTTTGTAGGAGAAAGAGACCCAGTCTCCCATGTTGAGAGATTTGAACAAATCTGTGAGACCTTTGGTGATATCAAGGATCTAGACGAGGTCAATGCTTTTAGCTTGAGTCTTGATGGCAAGGTTGGACAATGGTTTAGATCCTTAAACCCTAAGGAGAAAATAAATTGGGACACGTTGCATAGATCTTTCATTGTGGGGTTTGCCCGCAGTGGTCCCAAGTGGCAAGTGGAACCCGCTTAACCAGCTTTATGAGGTGAAGCAGTAGGATAGTGAGTCCTTAAGAGACTATATTACCAGGATTAAACATCTGAACTCACTACGAGAGGATGAGCGATGTGTAGCTTTTGTCACGCTTCCTCATAGGGCTACAAGATGCTAAGCTGCATGATCACCTGTTTGCTATGAATCTCACTATGCAGCAAGATGGCGATACGCTTAGAGGATAACATGAGGGGGAAGCCCCAAAATGACAAATCCTTAGCTTCCTCAGATATGTCCCAAATAGCACAAGCTTCAACCTCATAAGCAACTAAGGATGCAAGTATGATGCCCAAGGTGCTCAACATGGAAGAGTTGGCCACATATCTATTAAACAAGTTGAGCCAACAATGGAAGATAGAAGCACCAAAAGATGTCCCTAGCAACCCCCATCTATTTCCACAAAGAGATAACATATGGTGTGGGGTATGCAATGGAAATCATCCCACTAAGGAATGCCCTCATCCTAGAGCCAGAGGCCAACACTCTATTGTGCCCATTGTGCTCGTTGGGGAAATCATGAGACATCCCAATGTCATTATCTTAGGGTGATTCATTAACCCATGTATCAACAAAGGCCGCATCTACCATTGCTTGCATCACCCAATCCATCCAATCAAGCATAATCGGCAATACAAGGAGCCCCATCAACCAATCAAGGGCAATTTAGGGCTCAAAATATTCCATTACCCCTGCTAGTACTATTACCCAGAAAAGAAATCAAGACCAGAGGCTAGAGGCTAAGCATGGCGACGCTCGAGGGCCATAGGGGAAAGGAGATCGTGAGGGCGAACCGTTATCATGGGAGGGGGAAAAAAAGGAATTAGAAGGGGAGGAAATGAAGAGGGAGACTATGATGCAAGGGGAAAGGGAGAGGGGAAGAGAAGCATGTTCATGATAGGAGGAGGAATGTAAAGATGGAGACATCAAGGGAAGAGGACCATACTTTATTTGAAAGAAAGGATGAGAGGGAAATATTAAAGTACTAGCTAGGTGGCTTTACAAGAATGAGCGTCTCATCAAGGAATAGCCCCCTCCTTTTATAGCCAAAAGAGGGGGGTCTCTCCCAATTAATGTATCCTCCCACATGCATGATGTGTGTGGAAATCCCATGTGGGCTAGGTGGTTACACACTCTCAATTGTGTGCGACAACCCTTTGCCTCAATTTTCCACATAAATCAAGCCCCATATCTCAAGTCTATGATACTCCCTTGGTCTCTTCCCAATTTTATAATATGTTCAAACCTCTAGGAGGACAAGTGGAGGGTTGGCACAAGGAATCTTGCCACCTCATCCTACTTTCCCCATTATTTAACTTGCTCTCTTGGACCTTCTATACCTCCCCCACATGGGCCTATCCCATATGGAGGGAATAAGTCAATATAATATCCATCTCCACCTATTTTATATTACTTCTCCCATGGACTTTGAGCCATATCTCACTAAATGCAGCCTAGGTGGAGGGGTGGCACATGGAGGAGCCATGCCACCTTACATTTTATAATATTACTATCATGGATTATGTACAACACACCTTATGGGTCCTCTTACATGGAAGGGTGGCACATGGTCATGCCTTGCCACCTCAACCTTGGGCCCTATGCACACCATATTTTATTATACTATTTCCACATATACAAACACACACACATATTAATGCCTTTTTCCTTAGACAATTTTATCCATAACAATTCCCCCCCCCAGGCAGGGAATGCACATCATTTCCATGCCTGGGTCTATCACGCACAAAGAAAGGCTTGAGGTAACGCTTGTTGATCACCTTCTTGCCATATGGTTCAGGCAGCTCCTGAACTTGTACAGACCCATTGCTATGTTCCTTGATGACTTTGTATGGACCAGTCCACAGTGGCAGAAACTTCTTATCCATTTGGTGGTCCAATCTGTTATCAAAGCATAGCACAACATCCCCCTCAGCAAAGTGTCTTTCCCATCCCTTGCAAATCTTAGCATCCAAGCGAGCCTTTTGTCGATTCTTTTGGACCTCTGTTTGGTGTAGTGCAAGGCATCGGGTTTCATCTAACTTCTCAAGTTGTACCAATTTGGCCTCTACATGTTCATCTTCAGTCATCCTCTGTTCTTGTGCCAATCTCAAAGCTGGAATCTCTATCTCTAGTGGTAAAACGGCCTCAGTACCATACACCAACTCAAAAGGAGTGTGACCTGTAGATGTTTTATGAGTGATGTTGTAAGCCCACACGGCTTCAGTGACCTTCTGATCCCATTGGCTCCTGTTCCCTGTGGCCATTTTTCCCATGGTTTTACAAAGGAGGCCATTGGTCTGCTCTGTTTGACCCATGGATGCTAGATAATAGATACGAGAAGTGTGATGATCAATACCCATGCGATCCATGAGTAACTCCACTGCTTCATTTAAGAATGGACTCCCATGGTCAGAGACAATCTCCATGGGTGTCCCAAACCTTGTGCACATACGTTCAAATATGAAATTTGAAACTGCCTTACCATTTGTAGCAGGGAGGGCGATAGCTTCAGCCCACTTAGTGACATACTGAGTGGCTACCAAAAGATACTTCTTTTTGCGGGTAGTCATGGGCAAGGGCCCAACAAAATCTATTCCCCACTTCTGAAACGGATGGATGGACATCACTGGGTGATGTTGCCCAGGATGCAAATCCTTCCTACCAAAGAATTGGCATGGTTCACAGGTTTTGCAATACAAAGTGACATCCTTAAACAAGGTCAGCCAATAGTATCCAGCATGTAAAATCTTCTTAGCTGTATAGTCACTGGCATAGTGGCCTCCACAAAATCCATCATGATAATGCTTCAATACCTTAGGCACTTCATTTGCATCAGTGGCCCATCTTAGTACCCCATCCATGCCTTGATGGTACAACACCCCATCAAGGAGGGTGTAGTGCCTACTATCTCTGCGGATCTTCTTTCTCTCATAGCTAGTACTTTCTGAAGGAAAGGAGAAAGCAGTCAGAAATTTGTAGATACCACCATACCATGGATCCCCAACTTCTATGGCTGCTACAAGGGTTACATCAAGGCACTTCTCTAAATCAATCAAAGCATTCTTCAAGTTGGAACAACCTCCTTTTACAATTTTGAAAGAAAAATCATATTCTTGTAGAGCTACCAACCATTTGGCCAACCGGCCCATGGGATTTGGTGATTGAAGAACCTACTTTGCAAGACCAGTGCTAGTGAGTATAAAGAAGGACTTTCTAGCCACATAATACTTAAATTTCTCAATGCAAAACACCAAAGACAAGGCATGCTTGTCAGCCTCTGAATAGCGTCGCTCAGTGTCGAGCAATTGTCCAGAAGCAAATCGAATGGGATACATGAGCTGATCCTCCCCTTGTTGGAGAAGAATACCTGCCAGAGTGTGCTCACCAAACCCAGGATTGATATAGAAAGTCTTTGACCAATCTGGATTGTGTAGAATGGGTTTTGAAGCCAGAGCATTCTTGATTTGTGCAAACCCATGATCACAATCCTCATCCCAAGAGAAATCAACCCCATCTTTTAATAGCATAGTCATGGGTCATGTCAAAGAAGCATATTGATCAATGAAGCGGTGATAGTATCCTGCTAGATTGACAAATGAGCGTACCTGACGTTTGGTTGTAGGCGGGGAGAGCTTGAGGATGGCTTCTACCTTCTCGGGGTCAGGCTTGACGCCCTCGGATGAGATAATATGTCCCAATAACCTCCCTTGAGTGGCTCCAATGGTGCATTTTGTGAAGATTGTGGGAGAGAGGGAAGGAGTCTCACTTGAGGCTTTCTCACAATCACAATGGGGGAATACACACAGAGGTGGAGGCTGAAAACAGTTTTCCTCTTCTTAGTTGTGTAAGCCAAAAAAAAACTCTAGTACAAAGAAATAGAAGAACCCTATATGTGGGTCTCAAACCAAACTCAACTAACTAAGGTGGCATACTAACTGAGCCACAAACTATAGTAGATAAGGATAGCTGTCATCCAGCTATTATTCATGGGCGGTGTACCAACCGCATCTCCAGCTAACAAGTCGGTGACATAAGTACACAACGGTCACCCTGGCATATCTCGAGTGGAGCTCGATATCTCAACACTCCCCCTCGAGCTCAATCCCAAATCCTGCACACCAAGCAGGTCTCTGAACTTGCGCAGCTTCTCTGCGCCCAATGCTTTCGTGAATATGTCAGCTACCTGATCCTCTGTGCTGACATAAACTAGATCAATAAGACCTAGTGAAACCTTCTCCCGCACATAGTGATAATGCACCTCAATGTGCTTTGTTCTGGCATGAAAGATTGGGTTCTTTGCCAAGTGTATACTGCTCATGTTGTCACAATAAATGACAACCGGCCCATCTGTAGACTGACGCATATCATAGAGTAGCTTATGCAACCAAGCTACCTCACATGCAGCCATTGCTGCACCCCTGTACTCAGCCTCTGTGCTCGACAAGGCAACTGTAGGCTGTTTCTTGCTGCTCCAAGTGACTGCAGCACTCCCAAAAGAGAACACATATCCACTGGTAGATCGTCTATCAGAAATGCTACCAGCCCAATCAGCATCAGTGTATCCATGCAATTGTATCTGAACCCCAGCCTCATAAAATAGTCCATACTGCAATGTGGACTTCACATACCTGAGTATGCGTCTAGCCGCATCCAAATGCGGTTTCCTTGGAGCCTGCATAAACTGACTTACCAACCCAACAGCATAGCTCAAATCTGGCCTGGTAATAGTCATGTAAATCAAACTTCCTACTATGCGTCTGTACATAGTAGGGTCTTCCAGAAGCTCACCTGCATCTGTGCTCAGCTTCACATTCTGCTCCAAAGGAACTGAAATAGGCTTACAGCCTGTCATCCCATATTTGGACAGCATGTCCAATCCATACTGCCTCTGCAAGAGCTGTATCCCACTTGGTGATCTAATCACCTCAATGCCCAAGAAATAACGCAGCTCTCCCAAATCCTTCATCTCAAACTTCTGCCTCAATAGCATTTTCACATGAAGGATATCTTCATCACTATCACCTGTGATGATCAAATCATCAACATAAATGACCAGCAGCATAATCCCTTTCTCTGTTTTTCTCACATAGAGTGAGAAATCTGCCTTGGAAATCTGAAAGCCAATAGTGACAAGATACTGTCCTATCTTGTCAGGCCATGCTCTAGGTGCTTGCTTCAAGCCATACAAGGCTTTCTTCAACCTGCAAACAAACTCAGGATGAGTAGCATGAACATAACCTACTGGCTGCTCCATAAAGACCTCTTCTTGCAAATCACCATGCAAGAAGCCATTCTTTACATCCATTTGATGTAAAGACCATCCCTTTGATGCAGCCATAGCAATGGCTGCTCTTACGGTTGCCATCCTTGCAACCGGGCTGAAAGTTTCTTCATAATCAATGCCATATGTCTGTGCATACCCCTTGACAACTAATCTTGCCTTGTATCTATTCACAGAACCATCTGCATTGTGCTTGATCTTATAAACCCACTTACAGCCAATTGCATTCTTGCCTTTAGGCAAAGGCACCAATTCCCATGTAGCATTAGCATCCAAGGCATCCATTTCTTCATCCATGGCTTTCTCCCACTTTTCATTTCCCATGGCTTGCTCAAAAGAAGTGGGTTTTGGTTCCTGTATCACTTTGACCATATAGGCATAGTGAATGGCTGTAAATCCATCATATTTCAGCCTATCCACAGGATACCTAACCCTGGTAGACCTGCACAAAATAGGCTCACTTGCAGGTGCTCTCAAAACATCCCTGGTCTTCCTTACTCCAGGTGTAACAACAGAAGGAATACCCAACTCATCATCAATGCTCTGTTCTGAGCCACTGGATTCACCATCCACATAAGAGTGACCTGCATTCACATCAAACATGGGCTGATCTACCTTCTCTTTTCCTTTTCGTGATACCTGTGTACCACTATCTACATTGCTTTGAGGGGATTCTCCTGATCTCAATCTGCCTGTCCATGGTGAAGTATGTGAACCACTGGTAGAGGACACTCCAGGTCCACTGATATTTTGTGATTGCTGCTGTGCATTCTGTGCAGCATTACCATTTTGTGCATCTACATCAATCATCACATTTACTGGTTTATACCAGCTGCTCATCTCATCAAAAACAACATCTCTGCTCACTGTGAACTTACGTGTAGAAGGGTTATAGCATCTATACCCTTTCTGCTACAGAGAATAACCAATAAAGATGCACTTCTCAGCTTTTGGATCCAACTTGGACCTCAACTCATCTGGCACATGGACATAAGCAATGCAACCAAAAATCTTCAAATGAGAAATATCTGGTTTCCTACCAGTATACATCTCCTCTGGCATCATGCCATGTATTGCTACAGTGGGAGTCCTGTTCATTATATAGATTGCTGTAGCAACTGCTTCAGCCCAATAATAATCTGGTAGATCTTTTTCATTTAGCATAGCCCGAGACACCTCTCCAATATGCCTGTTTTTTCTTTCTGCAATTCCATTTTGCTGTGGGGTATGACTGCATGAATATTGCTGCTTTATACCATGCTCCTGCAAGAACCTTGCAAACTCATTTGAGAGGTACTCTCCCCCTCCATCTGACCTTAGGCATTTTATTTGCAGGCCTGTTTCTTTTTCAACCATAGCTTTGAAAGCTTTGAAGTGCCCAAACACTTCACTTTTCTTTTTCATAAAATACACCCACAGTTTTCTGCTGAAGTCATCAATAAATGTGACAAAATAGTGACAGCCTCCAATAGATGCAGCTTTTGTAGTCCACACATCAGAGTGGATTAATTCCAATGGTTTTTTACTCTCTTGAACATGCCTAGGAAAAGGTTTCCTTGCCTGTTTCCCAAATTGACAGGCTTCACAAATCTTGTGCATTTCTGCAACCTTGAATTTTGGCAATCCTGCAACAATATTTTGGGCTTGCATTGATTTAAGTCACTGTATATTAACATGACCAATGCGTTTGTGCCAGATATCAATATCTGCAACTACACCGGTCCCATGTGCAAACATTGCTGCACTCAATTCAGGCATGTCTGCATCCAACGTAAACATCCTGCCCTTCTTCTTTCCTTTTGCTATCAAGCGACCATTATTTTTCATATCCTCAACAAAGCATCCATGAGGATTAAATCTAACCTGCAAGCCCTGCTCAACCATTTGACCAACAGAAACCAGGTTCTTGGTGATGTTCGGGACATGAAATACATTAGACAAGTATTTCTTTTGCCCATCCTGCATAGACAAAGGAATTTTGCCAATCTGCACAATAGGATGTGCAGTATCATCACCAGTCTCCACAAATCCTGGTTTTTCCATTTTTCTTGCATCCTGCATCCATTCAGCGTGACCTGTCATGTGGTTTGACGCACCCGAGTCAACATACCACACATCATTGCTTTCTTCTGCACTTGTTATAGAATTTGTCATATGCTGCACCATAAACAAATGCTCATTTCTGTCATCGCCCTGTCTACTAGAGGATGCATAATTGCCTTGCTGCAATTTTCCACTCATAATGTCATTCTGCTTTTTGTAGCAGTCTTTAGCCATATGACCCATTTTGCCACAATAGTAGCATTCAATATTGCTGTTTGCATTTTGGCCTCTCTGCCATCCACCACGGCCTCTTTGGCTCCCCCTGCCTCTAGAGTTACCACGTCCTCCTACATAGGACTGGTTTTCTTGCGTTTGCTGCATATTCTGATTTCTACCACGGCCTGCAGATCGGCCTCCTCTACCTCTGCCTCTACCTCTGTCAGCATTTGAGTAGAAGATTTGAGTAGAAGACAGTTTCTTTTGAAGTTCCTGCTGAAGAAGATGCACCCCCATTTCTCTGCTCTTCAGAAATTAGAAGAGCAATCAACTCCTCAAAATCAGGAAAGTTTTCACGGACGGCAATGGATGTCCGGAACTGTGCATAATCCTTTCCTAGACCGTTCAAGGTCATAGAGACCAAATCGTCATCATCCATTGGTGACCCAATGGAAGCAAGTGCATCTGCAATTTTCTTCACTTTCATGTGGTAGTCATTTATGCTCAAATTTTCTCTCTGCACATTGTGCAACTCCTGTTTGAGTTGCATTTTCCTGGCTTGCGTATTTGTGCTGTACATCTTTGCCAAAGTATCCCATGCCTCCTTTGGCATATTTGCATCCTGAATATGCACAATCATGGAGTCCGAAATACTGATAGACAGCCAGTACATAACTTTCCTGGCTCTCTCATGCCATCCTTTAAATGCCTGCATTTCCTGTTGACTGGGAACATTAGGAAGAACAGGTTCTTCTTCATTTCCTGTAATGAATTCCCAATAGCCTTTTCCCATCAAGAAATTCGTCATTCTAAACTTCCATGCCTGGAAGTTGTTCTTGTCAAGCTTTTCAGTGACAATCTGTGAAAGAGAATCAGATGCCATTACAGAACACTGCAAAATATTCTGTCACTGCAAAAAGCACAGCTTTTGCCTCACACGGGCAGATCTGCACAACTGATGAAAGTGGTATTTCACCACACAGTCACTTCCTAGTGACGATTTTGCATCAACAAGCAACAGGCATGAATCTGCAACTCCCAATATCTCTGCACACAGGCATATGATGCAATTTCTGTGGCACCTTTCCACCGACTAGCCGCGCAGTGGTCGCACAGCAAAAAACAGGGCCTTTTCCTGAGTGCCTGCGAAGAACTTCCGCCTTCAAAACGGGCCTCGAAACGGCCTCAAATCAGAAAAATAAAGTCACTGTGGGCTTTGCCCTCACCCACAGCATATACTGCGCTCTCGCCACACCGCGAAGGGTGTCTCAATCTGAAACAGTGCACTCCTGCACTTCTGGCTGTGCTACCTGCAGAGATTTGCTCCCAAACTTGAAATAGGAAAGCAACACTGGTCCTCTTACCAGGACACCATGAACTTGGCTTGCTTCGTTGAGCTCCTTACCACGAACAAGGCTCTGATACCATGTGAAGATTGTGGGAGAGAGGGAAGGAGTCTCACTTGAGGCTTTCTCACAATCACAATGGGGGAATACACACAAAGGTGGAGGCTGAAAACAATTTTCCTCTTCTTAGTTGTGTAAGCCAAAAAAAAACTCTAGTACAAAGAAATAGAAGAACCCTATATGTGGGTCTCAAACCAAACTCAACTAGCTAAGGTGGCATACTAACTGAGCCACAAACTATAGTAGATAAGGATAGCTGTCATCCAGCTATTATTCGTGGGCGGTGTACCAACCGCATCTCCAGCTAACAAGTCGGTGACATAAGCACACAACGGTCACCCTGGCATATCTCGAGTGGAGCTCGATATCTCAACACATTTCTCAGGGTTGAGACTGCCATTTGCATCATTGACCCTTTGGAAGGCCAATCTAACCTTCATGACGTGCTCCTTACGTGACGAGAATAAACAAAAATCATCTAAAAACACCTTTAAGAAATCCCCCAAATAAGGAGCAAACACCATCTGCATAAATCTTTGAAAGGTAGCCGGAGCATTGGTGAGGCCAAATGGCATTACTTTGAATGCAAATGTCCCCCAGGGTGTGGCAAATGTGGTTTTAAGCACATCTTCTTCGGTAATTTTGATTTGATAAAACCCAGAGTAACCATCACAGAAAGTATACATCTCATGACCACTTACCTTCTCAAGAATGAGGTCTTGAAAGGGCAGAGGATGATGATCCCTCTTGGTGGTGGCATTGAGTTTCTTATAGTCGATGCAGACCCGCCACTTGTTGTTTTTCTTTGGGGTGACTACCATCGGTGAAACCCATTCAGGTGAACTGGAACAATAAACCCAGCCTCTACAAGCTTCTGCAACTCTGAGTGCAAAGCATCGGTCTGCAGGGGCCCTAATCTCCGATAGTTCTGAGCCACAGGCTTCGCATCAGGCTTCAACTCTATCTTGTGCTCTATGGCAGTCACATGGCGAAGGTGGTGGTAGCTAGTTGCAAGGAGGTCAGGGAAATCTTTGAACATTTCTAGGAACTCATCTTTCTCACTTGGAGTGAGGTCTGGGGAAAGCATAGATTCAAGTTGTTGAGGACTAGCTATTACCTTTTCTGTAGGTGGCGGGGTCGGAGACACCCCCATCATGTAAACTTCCTCCTCTGAGAATTCCTGTCCCCCGTCTAATTCTTCCATGGATTTAGACACTGAGGATGAGAGAGTATCACTGTCTTGCTCCTCTTCTTCTTCCGGTTCCATGGCATCGGGTTGCACCGGGATCTTCTCCTTGGAAGCACCAAAAGACATGTGTCCTATCTTCCAATAGCTGACTGCATCACTCTTTCTCAACCATGGTCTCCCGAGTATGGCTGGGTAACTTCCGCCTGTATCTTCAATGTCCACTACATAGAAATTGACAGTGGTGGTCAACCCATTGACAGTGATGGGCAAATCCTCAATGACTCCTAGGGTGGTGAGTCATCGACCATCTGCTACCTTGATTCGAGTGGAGGAACGCCTTGTACATTTCAAATTCAATTTCTTCATGATTCGGGGCACCATGATATTACATGCAGCTCCCCCATCAACACACACATTTTTGACATGGCAATTATCTATGATGACATCTACTGTATGTGGGTGCCGATCAATTTCTTCAGAGATAGAAGATACCTCTCGTACCTTTTCCTTTTTCTTGCTCTTCCTTGTTGAGAGACCTTGCTGCAGCTCACGTCTCACCTTAGGGCTTAATGCTATTAGTTGAGGGAGCGTGATGCTTATTCCGAGATATCCAAATGAACTAGAGTCATGGGCCTTGATGATAAACCAAGACTCTCTTTAGCTGGAGGGGCCGAGGGAGTAGAGAGGAGGGGGCTCGTGGGCGAGGCTAGGGAAATCTTCGAGGCAGAGGGTGAGGATATACACCTTGTTGAGGGTAAGCATCTAAGGGAGGACCATACATTTGAGGTGGAGGCGGTGGATACATCCCTGATGAGGGGTGGGGGTATGCCCCTGAGTTAGACCCCCCAGGTTGTTGTTGCAGGAATTGAGGGGGTTGCGGAGGGACAATCGTCTTCTTTGAAGCAGGGTCAACAGACTGAACTTTATCAAACTTTTGAGCAATCTCATGTGCTAGCACCATAGTTTCTGGATTCTCCCATTTAAGCTTGAGGCAGAATTCATCACTTGCTCTTGCTACAAGGTAGCCTAGCACATGTTGAGTCATTCCAGCTCGAAATCTAGCTCGAAATCTGGCATTGTCCTCCTGCGTGGCAATTAAACGGTCCAGGAGCACGGCCGCTCGATCCACATATCGACATGCTGTCTCACCTTCTGACTGCTTCAAGTTTGCCACCTGCAGGTACACATTCTTCGGCTCCTCTTCTTTGCCGAAATACTCAATCATCGCTGCTGTCAACCTTGGCCAGCTTTGGCGAACGTCTTCGGCCTGCTTCTCATACCACACTTGAGCCAAACCCTCTAGAAATGTGGGAAGAACCAACAGCCATCTGTCTTTAGTAAGAAAGTTGAGAGAAACACAACGGCACTTGAAGGCCACAAGATACTCATTTGGATTTTCTTCCACCCGTCCACAAAACACGGGAATGTCAGCCATGCTTGGGAGATGGAAAGGAGAGGCTTATCTATGGACAAACAATAGAAAGAGGAAGCTTGAACTGAAAATCGGGTGAAGATACCTCCACAAAGCACACATAGGCAGGGTAGGGTGTGACTGGTGTATTGTGAAATTCTACACGGGAAGAATCTTCAGCATAGAATAGCACATAGACAATCTTAAAAGGACCAACCCTCATGATATCACATCCATCTTTACAAGCGAGGGTTAGAGACACGACGCTGCATAAGGTTGTTCATCAAGGCAAACAAGAATGCCATGACAAATGTCAACAGTTGGAGAGCCTGCACATCACCTTCAGCTTCTTCTAGTTCTTGTAGTCGCCATGCTATTTCTTCAAGGGGTGTGCGGTCTGGCATCCTTCTTTTGAGCAATGTCCTTGAGGACCTTTTTGATGATCTTCCGAAGTCAGTGAATTCGTATCAAGTATGCCCAACACTTAGTTTCATGATGACCACAACCTTTGCATTCCTTACAAATGATCACCCTCCTTCATGGCTTGCGGCTTTGTTGGGGTGGTGCTTCCACTCGCGTCATGCGTGATTGAAGTACAAGCTTCACGTGCCAAGAAATCAGCAACTAGATTTCGAGCTCGAGGGATATGCTGAATTTTTACCTCTTTAAATTGGTTGCAAAGTTCCAATGCTTGTTGATGTCGTGGAACCAAGCCTTTGCTCTGTACCTTCCACCTTCCACTAACTTGTTTACACACTAGTTGAGAATCTCCTTGCACTTTAAGTTGCTTGGCATGATGTTCTTGTGCCTTTTGTAGCCCAAAAATGAGCGCCGAGTACTCAGCTTGATTGCAAGTACTTGCAGGTGCAGACTTGCTATAACAATACTCCTCACCACCCGATGAAGTGAGCTTCATGCCCACACCAGCAGCCTTGGTCGAAGGTTTGTAAGCTCCATCAAATTGAAGGATCCAAGATGTCATCACACCAAGACTAAAATTCGGACATCCCAAGTTTCTCGGTAGTCCAAGATAGGTAGGAGGAGAGGGTGGGGAGAATTCAACACTTGAGCCAAACGTTCAGCACCAACCAAGATGGTGTACCTGGCCCCTGTTCCTTTAGTTGTTGGGCTTATAGGACCAAATTATGAAATCTATGCCCCATTTCTCAAAAGGCTAATCGATTAATATTCCTGTTAGGGGCATCATATCCGCTTTATGGGGAATTTTTACTCTTTGGGAGGGATCTCATCGTTTGACAAACTCGGCTACATCCTTGAAGAGGGTTGGCCACCAAAGGCCTGCCTGTAGCACCTTACGTGCTGTAATGTTAGGGGCGAAGTGATTGCCCACTATTCTTGAATGCGCTTCCTTGAGCACATCCACATGCTCATGTTCGCACACAAATATATACACATAATACCATCTTTTCCCATGCGATAGAGTTGGCCTACGATTAGTTAGTATGGTTCCGCGTCTTTAATGAGTTTGCAGGCTATGTCTTTAGGACTTTATCGACATGTAACCCATTTGCCAAGTAGTGGCCTATTTCAGCTGCCCATTCCAGAATTATGTCAACGAGAAATAAGGGAGCATCTGGGAGCTCATCCTCGACTCCTGTTGGAGATTTTTCATTGGGAATCCTCGAGAGGTGGTTGGCTAGGACGGGGTCTTTCCTTTATGCATCGAAGGCCATCTAAGTCCACAAGCCTTAACTTGTTAAGAATTGAGAGAGGTAAAGTGTCATCAGTATCCTTGAATGTAATCATGAGGTTGCAAGCCAAAGCCCTTAATAAAGAGCTTTGCAAAACAAGCCAAAAGGGATAAAGCTAGCACGTCATAGCCTAAAGAGGCAACTGAATCAGCACAAGTAAGCTCCAAGGGTGCAACAAAGGCTGGGAAGGGACAAAATAAGGTCATCATCCAAGATGGGTCGGATAAAGACATGGCCTCCCTAACAACATCCTCCTCCTCTGGTGGTACCGTATCAAATGGTAGCATCAACAAGCACCCACCTGAGGCAAATGAAGCAATGATAACGGCTTCAACCCATGGCCAAGCCACACCACCTAAGGGTCATGGTGAATATCCCAACCCATGGGTGGAGAAACAAGGTCTCACCAAGGCTCATAAATTGGAATGCAACTGCCAAGAGGAATGTGAGCAGAGGCTCAAGGCAAGCAAGAGTACCGATACAATTCATCCAAGACATGAGATAAATGCTCGAGCCTCAAAAGCCTTGCAAATAGCTGAAAGAGTAGAGGAAGAAGGTGTGTCATGCCCTTCAACAGAGGGATCCACGCTAATGCAATGGATGTTTGAAGAAGACCCCACCTTGCAACAACTAAAGGAGGATGACAACATGTCCTTATATGGCTTAGAAGAGTCAAAATCAATAGGCATAGAACCTATCATTGGTCCTTAAAACATTGCAAGATTAGCCTCATTCCTATCACTGAGATCAAGATGCCCATCGCGACACTATTACGCGGTAATCCTACTCTATGGAGAGACCTCTTGGATTGGATGAATGGGCAAATAGTGACACCCCAATCCACTAATCCTAAGAATATTGAATCTCCCAATCAAGCTCAAGACCTTCCAAGGGTGCCAGTCAACAAACTGGGCCAATACTTTGAGAGTGATGACACGAATATAGTGTTACCCATCTCCTTCCATGATAAAAAAGCTATCGCAATCTTAGATGTAGGAGCAGGTGTTAGCATCATCACGAAACAATGTTGGGAAAAGTGGGGAAGTCTTGACCGAGGGAGGCACGACTCATCCCATAGGAATACTCAAGGACATAAAATCAAAACCTTTGGTCTCACATATTGGGTGTGCCTTATTGTAATGGATTTCCAAAACAACCCTGGGTATGAGTCTATACTAGGGAGATCTTTCTTGCATGTGGTAGGATTGATGCATGATTGGTGCTCCAACAACATTTATCTAAGGAAAGATCAACAAGTCGTGATGGTTGATCTCCAAACATGGAAGGCTCACACTAGGTCCGGAAATCTATTTGCAGCAACTGAATCAGATACCACCAATAGGTCTGTGCTAGTAAAGCTAGTTAAAAAATATGAGAAAGAGGATAGTGAGAAGAGTCTTGATGAACCTTGGTGTGCTCCTTTACCAAAACTAGAAGAATTGCTTGATTGGACCTTGATTGGATGCATACATTGGCGGTAACAGATCTACCAACTACTAAGGACACTCAGACTATGCACCTTGATGATGAACAACTTAACTCCATTACACTTTTTTTCACCATAAGAGTGATACTACCTAATCAAATTGAATTAGGAATTGACACTGCCCTTGATCCACGAGATTGATATGACTCCATCTCAACTTTGGGTAGAGCTAACATCTACAGATGCAACATGTCGGATACAAGCCATGGTAGATTGGCGAGCAAGCAAAAACCTCATCTCCTAGGAGACATTAAAGCATCCCTCATCCAAGTACACCTTCAAGTATGTGATTCTAAAATTCAGTCCATAGAGCGTACCTCTATTAACTTGTAGCTCCTACAGGTACCTTAACAAAAACTGCCATTCTTGGTAAAAGCTGCATCCAAGACACTTACAAAGGATTATTTGGTGATGAGTCAACCCAACAAGATGTGCTAAGAAATAACAATGGGCCCAACATTCAAGCATCAACATCAATATCCACTTCCACTTCTCAACCTTGGCAAGCACGTCACCAACAAAGAAAACAAAGAAGAAGAGCAACCAAGCAAACATGGGTCTGAAAGTATCTATTAAAGGCTCAAGGATACTTTGAGGGTGAATCATATCTTTGGATTCTAAAGAAACCCTCAACATATGAAGCCACCCCCTCCCCTAAACATCAAGCCTCACCATTGCTAGCCACCCCCTCATGTAAACAACAAACCTCAACATTAAAGAAGAAGAAGACGACACCATCCAACAAGGAACAAATGGGTTCCCACAAGACTACTCGAGACTCACAGACATTACCTTGGCAACTCTTGTATATGGGTACCCAAGCCTCACCAGAGCAATCAACAGCCCATCCATGCTTGCCCTAAGCCTAAATGTACACCATCTCCATTGCAAAAGTAGGAGCAAAGCCCCAAATCTAGCAATACAAAAGCATCATCGAGTGCAAATGTGCTAGTAGTAGTCACACATATTTGGCAAGTGGTATAAAGAGATTAGGGTTGGCCCTCCTTTCAAAAGATGACTTGTATAAAAGGCCAAATGGTTGACTTTGGTCTTCATTGTTGTATGCACGAGTTTGGAATACAAACTCCCTCTTCTCTTCCAAGAGTGTCTTTGGGTGTTCTCTTGTTTCCCTTGTAGTGCCTTTGTGTTTGTTGCTCCATCCCCTTTCACTATCTCCTTCCCTCCTCCTTCTTCCTCCCTTCTCCCCTCTCTTCTCCCCTTCTCCCTCTTTTTCCCTTCTCCCCCTTCCCTCTTCCTTCGAGAGCCGCTTGAGTGACACATGCGGATGGCTCGTGCTTTGCATTTCTCTCACAAGGCAGTTGGTAGTAACACAAGAACCTGTCTTGAAAACATATATCACTTTATTTCGATGAGTATCATAGAAGTGGTACATGTGGGAGATCGCAATGTTCAATGGTGCAACACTAACAACAAGAAACATGCCAAAAGTAGATCCACAAGAACCTGCTCCTAAAAATGGAGCAGCTCCACTTGAACCTACTAGCAATCAAGGATCTCAAAGAACTTCAAGCAACATTGCTACCAACGAGATGACAACTGCTCGCCAACAAAGATCTCAATTGATGTCTTAGTGACTCTCCTTCGAAGTGATTATCATACTCACATGAGGTCCTAAATAGATATACGATTCATATCCCTCTGGGGGTCTACAAAATGATGTTCTTGCTAGGTCTGGGTCACAATTGGTCAATATGTCAGTGCACTCACCTTTTGATGTACTCATAGGTACTAAGGCCATTTAGGTGAATAGGAACTCAGTTCCAAGTGCTAGGTAGGTCGAGGTGTGTCCATAAAGAGCAATAAAGTTATAACATGTGGAATTCTTACAGTCCTAGGTGAAAATAGGCGGTCTTCCGGTCCTCAGCATGGCACACTTAGCAAATCACAACTACATCAGCCCAAGGGCTCCTTGGTCGGGAAGATAAGCTACAAACACTATGGAAAGTCAATACACCAATCAACATCAACAACAAATCCCATCAACAAAGCCAAAATAGAACAGGCCACTAACTTATGCCTAAGTCATCAGGGTATTGAATTTCAAGTCACACATGGCATGACAATTGGTTCTCTACAAGCAGCTCTCGAGGATGCATTCAACTCTAGGGTGAAAATGATTACACCGATATGGGTTTGGATGAGTTTCTTGTGACCCTCAAAGCTTTTTTCACATTCTCTTTTTGTGAGGCACACGCATACACACACACACACACGTGCGCGTGTGCGTACATGCACACACGCGCATGCGCACACACACACACACACACACACACTTCCTACGCCTTCCTTTCTCTTGTTTAGACCCTGGTACCTCTCTCTCTCTCTCTCTCTCTCTATCTCTGTCTCTCTCTTTCTCTCTCTCTCTCTCACTAATTGCCTATTCTTTCATTTGTTACTTTTTATCATCCCCAATCTTGTTTATTTCCTACTACTTTTTTCTGTCTTTTCCTTTCATGTTCTCCTCTGGTCCGTAATTTCTTTCCTTTTTAAAAAAAATAAAAAATGCTTTTTTAGTAGTTACCTAGTTTCCCTTACTAATCTATATTTTCTTGTTTAACTTTTCCATCATTTATATATACATATATATATTTTTTCTTTCTTATTTCGTGTCTTCTAATATCCTATGTTCCGTATCTTTATTTGCTATACTTAATTTTTTATTCATTTTTTTCTCTCTTAATTGACCACTCTGAAAATAATTTAATAAACTATCACTATCCATACCTTATAGCCCCTAAAAAAAATTCTTTTTTGCTTTTTTAAATGGATTTTAAAACCCCCTTTTTTCCTTTAGTTTGTCCATTAGTTCTCAAAATTATTTATTAATTCTCTCCGTCCTTCTCTCTTAATAAAAATATTTTTTACCTTGGTTTTTATTTGTTACCTTTACTTTTTCTAATTATTTAAATGGTCCTAACCTACCACTAACCCCCTCTAACTAAAACATCCCTAACTAAACCCATTTAGTTCTTAAACCATCCACAAACTACTTCTTAACCCTCCCAAAACCCTCCCCCTATCTCCCCGACTCTCTTTCTCGACCCCCTTCGCCGACTTAGATCCCCTAGCCTATATAAACACCTCTACTCCAAAGTCTTAGCTCCCCTATTCTTGATTTTTTCCTAGGCTCTGACCTACGATCTGCACATCCACATCTGCCTTGCTTCCCTGCCAATCTAGTGACTCTACTCCAGCCCGAGAAGCACTTGAAGCTTTTCCCTCTGTAGAGTCTAGAGTCCAGTAATCACTGGTTTAACTATTGTGCCAGCCTCGACTGATGTGCTGCCCAAGCTCTGTGAACTCGTAGCAACGAACTGCATGCCACCTCAGGTGTCCGCCTTCTTTAGACTACCTCCACGAACTGCGTACCACCTCTTGTGTTTCACCTTCTAAGTTCTCTACACTAGCAAAACTGCCTCTTCAATCCCGTGGTTCCTTCCTGTCTAGTGTCCATATTTCACTACTCCTCCTTCCTCCAAACCTCGACTATTGCACTACCTCTCTAGTACTACTACTAATGCCTTGATTGCTTGCGCCGCACTCCATCTCCATGGCCCTGCGTACGTGCTTCCAAACTTCAACCGTAACACCTGCCCTACTTCAAGGCTCAAGCTACAAGGCTCAAGCCTCCGGTACTGAATGTACTGATTCGAATCGCGATGCCACATGCCCACTAAAGGATTACCAGGTCTTCTATACCTGTACTTTTTTCAATTTTTTATTTTTTTATTTTCCATATGCTTAAACCCCCCCCTCTCTATTATAATGACTTCTCTATTAAATTACCTTTCAATAGGTTTTTTTCTTTTATCCTTCTTGAACCTATGGTAGTCCCTTTTGGTAGAAACTCATCTTACTTTTTGCTACTACATCTAGTCTCTCCCTTTCTCGAACCTATGGTTGTCTCCCTTTTTAACTTCTTCTCTCTACATGTTTTAAATGTTATGTCTTAATTTTGTTTGTATATTCTTGTACTTGACTTTCTTCTAGAAGATCCTAATCTCTACAAAATAAGGCTAGCTACTTGGCTTATGAGTCCAATGTTATGTATATAATTTGGACATAAGTTAAATGGTTTTGGCAATCTATGTAACTGGCCCTTTTTCTCCAATCTCTTCTCCCACCTCTTCTTTCCAAAAGTAAGGGGTCCTTCTAAACTTGGTTCACCTCGTTCTTCCCTTTATATACCCCCAGTGAAAAAATTGTTTTCAATTATTAATTACCCTAAGTAATTGTTCTTATCCTCCATTTTTTTATATATGAGTAAAATCTTATTTTTCTATACAATTCCACACCTAACCACTTGACCTAACCATTTACCTTATACACTCTTGAACAGACCCATATTTTTTCATCGTGCTGGTGAAGTTTATGGCTAAGCTTCTAATTTATTGTGACCCCGATAACAAGGGAGGAGTGTTTATGACACCTGTCTTCCCAACTTAAGTTAACCTAGTTCTTATCATGTTTTCTTGTTGGACGGTGGTAGGTATGCAGATTCTCCTCTTTAATAAGTAAGATGCTTGTCAAGACTGCACCGGCGTTATAATTTTTTACACTTTGTATGAACAACCATGTAATAAATAATTTTTTATCTGCCCTTATCTGAGCTTCGTGTGCCGTGTTATTAAAAGGTTTTTTATTTTAAACACACACACAGAGGTTGGGGGGGACTACAAGAAAGAGAGAGAGAGAGAGAGAGAGAGAGAGAGAGCAATTTTAATGTGGTGGGAACAATCCCAAGATGCCTCAAAGGCATATCCCATGATCCAAGTGTTTAACCTAGGTGGACTCAACCTTGAATAGTTAAGAGAGATGTCACAAGAGAGAGAGAGAGAGAGAGAGAGAGAGAGAGAGAGAGAGAGAGAGAGAGAGAGAGAGAGAGAGAGAGAGAGAGAGAGAGAGTTACACACACAAAAACAAACACATGCACACACACACACACACACACACACACACATAGGGTTGGGGGGGACTATGAGAGAGAGAGAGAGAGAGAGAGAGAGAGGACTAACTGGAATAGGTGGAACAAGAAAAAGTGGGCTGCCAAAAAAACTGGCTCCTCGCACACACGTCTAATATAGAGATCCATCAAGAACTCTGTTCTCCTCTACCATGAGCAATGACATTTTGCTTTTCATGTCAAAGGGGAGTTATAGTTATGGCAGTATTTTTGTATTTCATCCTTGGGAATCGATGGCCTAAGATCTTTTTTTTGGCAAGAATATGTGAGCATGGATAATTGTTCACTTGAAACTCTTGATGATCAAGAGGTTATCATGTTTCTTTTGGGATGAAGTTTTTGCTTTGGAGGGTGCAAGAAAAGAAAAGAGAAAGCTGGAATCCTCTATTTGGAAGAGGAAGTTTTTGCTCATAAAATCCCTCTTGTAGCTTACACTTTTGTGTATTTTTTAAAGCACTTCACATGAGAATGTGCATGGACTTATCTTAATATAAAGAGAAGAATATGTGAAACATTGGCATTTTGAAAACATGATCTTGCCATGTACTATGTAATCTTGTATGGAATGCTCAATGTGTAAGTGGCATATGTTGGCATTGAGAGGTGATGTTAGAAATCCCTTAGAAATGTAAGCAAGAAAGATAGCATCCATGTGTGGTTAAGCATGTGGACTAGTCAATGAGATGAGGCTGTGTGAATTTGGGGATAAGGACCCCAATCCTCCTCTTTTGTATAAATGAAGACACACCCTTGAAGTTTGTTAGGGAATGAAGTCTAACACTGAAGTTGGATAAGATATTTTCTCTCTGCTTCATTCACATTTGTCGTTGAGCTTTCTCTTGAGTTTCCTTCCTTTACACTCCACTTTCTAACAAACCACAATAGTGAATCAAAAATATAAGAAATTCATACAAGGGCTAAATAGAATGAGAGTTGATCAAAGAGTTATCTTACATGAATGCTACATTTTGCAAGGAACCGAATCCAAAAATTGAGCAATGCCCAAAAACAAAGCCACAACCAGCATGTTTTCACCAAACTACTAAGAGAGGCTCATATACTACAAGCAATTGATTCCAAAAATAAAACATGAAAAGACAAATCAAACCACCAAGAGTGCATAAGAAACTGTTGGCCTACCTAAATCAGTAGGACTGAAAAAGGCATGATAGTCAAAAATATGCACACGGAATATAGACATTGCTTATGGACTTGTCAATGGAGTTGATGGTGTCTTCCAAGTTGTGACCAAAAATCAACAACAACCAATCCTTATAGATTCACTTTGACAATGCCAACATAGGCTTGAAAGCTCAATACGAAAACTGCCATCTATACAACTAAGTGATGCCATCAACATGGACACCAGTACAACAAATCACTAAGAACTTTCAATTTGGCAAAAATTCCTAAACATTATCACATGAAAGTACTTCCCCTGTGATCTACACATGCAAGAAACATACATAGGTCTCAAGGGCTGACAATGGCAAGCGTAGCATTTGACCCACAAAATATTTGAAGCCATGGTCTCACATATACGACTCTTTCTTGAGTCGCATCTATATTCTTACTCAAAAGCTAGAAAGTTGGCACATAAAGATTGATAGAACTATTCTCATCAAGATCTCAAGCCTCCAAACAATAGCAAAGGCAAGCGAGAGACTTATGGATTCTCATAATTTGTGTTTGCAAGAGACAAGGAACAACCAAGCAGTGCAACCTCTCTTGCATGGCTTAAAGAACCTATCTCCCTTTGGTGGCTACGAGCTATCACTGTTGTATAGGCAAACACAACGCCTGATCACAAACATTATAATAGTGAAGAAAGGCATAGAACTCATAAGTCTTAGCTTTGAATGCTAGACATTCAAGAAAATGCATGTGCTCAGATTATTCAAATCGCCCAAAATGAGCATCAACAAGTTCATTGCAACTCTAAGCAAGGCATTGAAAATGATAGAGTCGAGCAACCCATTGTTCATCATTCAAGACTTCAACATTAATAACCAAACCATGACACATCTCTATGTCATACTCTCCAATCCTCTACAATGACACTCCTATAGCCAAGTTATTAACCTGCCAATAACCATCTATGAATCAAAATTGGATCATATTTTGGACAAAAATCTTGACATCAAAGCAATCACCACGGGAACCTGTCATTGCTAATGGTTTGATCATGCTAGCACATACATTATCATCCTGAAGTGATGATCCATTGCTACATGTACGTCACATAGCTATTTCCAATGCCCACTCCCTCAACAAGCCCATCATCTTCTTTTTGGCATTCTCGTCTTCTTCTTGCCCAAAGCATTTATATTTCTAATTTCTTTTTTTTTCATTCTCATCTTCCTCTTGCCCAAAGCATTTATATTTTTAATTTCTTATTAAAAAAGGGGGGGGGGGGTAGCACTACTTCCAATGACATCATGCCACATGTGTAATTTTCCACCTTGTTTGCAACAGTGAATGATGAGATAAAAGGCAGCAATAGAGCAGATGGCTATGAATAGATAGGGTAGGGTAGCTCCATCAGAAATGTAAGAAGCTAGTCGATGGATATAACATGGAGAAGCAAGCAAGACATTTGGGCTAAAAAGCATTGAGGATAATAGAGCAATGGGAAGAAGGGTTTCTTGAGGTAAAGTTGCTCTAATAGCATGATAAAATCATGGTGGGAGAGTGAGAGATAGAGACTAAGGAGACTACCTGGAGAAAGATAGTCCAAAACACTTCGATCTAAGTCCATGAAAGAGTAGTACATCACTTTATAGCTCTCAAGGCTAATCTTCTCATCACTCTAGTATTTCTCATCCAATCAATATCCTTCACATCACTCTCTTTCAATCACATGGTTTTTCTCTTCATACCACTCTTCTACCTGATGACATACAATATGACTCACGTCACTATTTCAACGCAAGTGTCACCTTATTACAAGTCATGTTGTGCAATATAAGTGCCAGGTAAGACTATAAATGAAAGAACATCAGGTTATAGTGCAATATGTGGTCCTAGTCCTTGTGCCTCAATCGTCAACACACGCAAAGTAGGACCTCTTGGTGCTAGTGATTGTTTATGTGCACACCCTTGAGCGAGATGGATATAATGAATGGAGTAGTATTACTTGTCCTTTTATAGATCATGTGCCCACATCATGACTGTAGGAACATACACGGTCATATTCCAAGTCTAGTCTTGTTGTGTCATTTAGATGGATAGTTAAATGTAGTCCTCTGGTCAACCCATTGTAGGGTTAAACCTAAGTTTTCAATGGAAGCAAATGAAAGATCCTTGAAGATAGGGCTATACATTGTGTGCAAATGTAAGGTGGATGAGGGGGTTCAATAACTGAATGATCATGTGCAAATTGAAGACCCTTGAAGGGGCCAATACCCTGGTGGTCATGTACTAGTCAAAGACCCTTCAAGGTGGGTAGTACCGTGGTGATCTTTCTAATCTTTTGATTTTGCTCAATCATTTTTTATGGATTTGTATATGTATTATCAAGTAAACAATGATATTTCTAACAAGACTTGTGCTATATAGCCTAGTCTACTCATGGATCATGTTATGGGAGTCATTCTAAGGGACAAGAGTGAGTTGAGTATTTCTACCAAGATTTGTGCTATCAATGGGCTCTAGTCGAGTCTACGTATAGATCATGTATCGAGAGTTGTTATAAAGAACAAGAGCGAATTGAGTATTACTCAGCATCAAATCCATAATGCCTTGAGTGACCATAATGCATGTAAATGTTCAAAAGATGTAATCCTATGGAGGTGAAGTAATCAAACGTTGTTTACATGCCTTATCTTGCATCTTATGGCCCCATGTATTTCTGCATGACACATGGTCCTTTTAGCATAATATACGCTTTGCTGCAAGACAATGGCAACAGTCAGGCCTATTTATCCTCGTCTTACTGTAAGTGTAGCATCCTTGTTGAGACCATATAACAAAGAAAGGGAGGCTCTCATTTGCATAATTTTGCAGCTTTCCTACCATATCAAGTACGTTATACTCCATTGCAGTTGACCAGATACCTACATTAAATCTTTGTAGCAAGATTTTAGGAAATTCTATGCACCCAGGATGAACAACCATATAACTATTTTTGCCATGCATAATAGACGGATGTATTGGAGACTTGAATAGGCAGCGACTTAAGAACAGGCCATTCAAGTCTAATATGATTGTTAATCATGGCATATCCAAAGAAATTGTATGTGGATATAGATCCAAATTCTCCTTGAAGTTGCTGGCTTCTGACTCATCCAAATTGTCAGGTGCTATGATTTCATACATGTTTGCAACAACAATAAGATTATCTAGTTTTGTCCCCAATGTTGAGACAGTACATTCATCCATTTTCTCTTCTAAAAGTATAGGATTCGTGATATTCCTTGCAATTTTCTCCATTTTTGGGGTTATGTTTTCTTCTATACCTCCTGTATCCATCGTGTACACTTTGCTTTCTTGTGTGAGGGACTCCATCATCACCTTCAGCATCCAAGTTATCACAATCACCTGAGAATCAAACCTAGCCTATTCTAGGGTATTGCTAAAGCATCTTTTAAAGTTATGTTGTGGTTTTTGAGAAGGTACTCTATGATTCATGGCTTCCCTCCCCGCCTTAACTCCCCAGCTACCTCAACCTACCTGATCTACCTCCCCTGTCCTTGCTCCCTCCTCCTTTCTCATTTACTAGATTCACTCGATCCAAAAGAAGGGATCATCTCTTTTCCTCCGAGATAAGCAGCAGAAATTATTGGCAGAAAGTATTGCACGTCGAGTACGACTTCTAAAAAATTCCAATTTATTAAGATATGAACAAAAAGGGTGTAGGGCCAATAAACAAAACTTATTTCCCCCCCCCCCCCCTATCACCAGTCCCACCACCTAGTAATTTCTAGCTCTACCTACTCCTTTTCATTCATGCAAGGTGAAATAATGAAATCATAGTCATGTCGTGGAGCCAATCCTAGATTCAAAGCCAATTTGAAATTGATTTTATCTTTTATGAGATAATTGAAACAATGGTGTTCTGCCCATTAGCAGTAATCCCGATATCGGAATCGGTAGAAGTAGTTAACGGGTTTAGATACATGTCCCGATACTCGGGATAAGAATAAATCGGTCTTGAATACTTGAGATCGTATCTTCAAAACTTTGTTTGAAGGACCATAAATCTATTTTTCATTTTCATCTCCTTTCCCACCGATGGCAGAGTTTAACTAGCTTCAATTGATAAAAACAACAACCTTTGATTGTATTGTGTGGAAGTGTAGGAGTTTCAAGAAGAAGATCAAGATTCATATTTGATTCTTTGAATTTTTCATCAGTAGAAAGAAAGGATTCTAACAAATCTTTCTGGGTAGTCTAGATATGGACTTAAAAATTCATCTTTGCCAATTGGACTTTTTCGAACTGCTTCTTCTTGAGCACTAAGAATATTTGTGCTAGAGTAACTGATGCAGAAAATAGTAAAAGACCTTGAACACGTAGTGGATCTTGAAGTACATTTTCTGCTTCTCCTTGACCGAATCCACCCACATCGGGATTATTAGTTAGAGGCTCATCAACTTTACTAGATTCAACTTCTGAAATAATAAGTTAGGGACCAAGAGGGACAATATCAACTACTTCACGACCCTCCGATAGTTCTTTGATAGTAATTTCGTATCCCCCCTTCTTATCCCTACGTATCCCCCCCGTGTAGAGGGGGTACTTCAGGAAGTGTGTGCCCCTTTGTTAGTAGCAGGATTTGGCTAAAGAATTGCAAACACAATTTCACTATATAGCTTATCGAGAACTGGACCTATTACTATTATGTTCTTTCTATCGGGACGATAGTTCTGGAACGAAAGTTTATTTAACTTATCTGTCATTTCAGTTGGGATACGATCATAAGGTGCCAGTTCAAACCCTTCGGGTAGGATAAGAACAGTGCCAACATTCAACCCCCCCTTCTTACCATTAGCAAGTACTTATTTTATCTGCGTATCATAAGGAATCTTAACAACCACTTCGAATACAGTATCGGGAAGAACAGATTGTGGAAACTCAATATCCACCGGTTTCTTAGCTAAGTGACAATTAGCACATACAATACATCTAGTGGCTTCGCGTGGATTCTCATAATTCTGTTGTGTGAAAATCGGATATGCTTTTGAGGCACATGGGTAATATATTTCATTACAACTTATCGATATTATAGATAGTAGAATCAACCATTTTTCTATCCAATTACTAGTAATTTCTCTTCCCGTAATTCGATCTTTGTTGTCAAGTTTTTCCCCAAACTGATTATTTCTCGACGTCATATAGTATTAACCTTATTTCAAATTATTATGATATTTTGACGATTCCATAACTTCAAGTACGAGTCTTTTACTATCCTTAATAAGTACCCATCAGAGAAGAATCTCTTCCTTCTGAAAAATCAAGAAGAAAGATACTTTATCCTCTCAAATTCGATCGGTAGAAAATCGGTGGAGTATTTGTCATTCATTCATTGTATGATAAGTCGCTACAATCCAGTAAGATATACGATTCGAGTGTTGTTATGGATAAAATTGTCTAAGGAAAAAGGCATTAATATGTGTGTGTGTTTGTATATGTGGCAATAGTATAATAAAATATGGTGTGCATAGGGCCCAAGGTTGAGGTGGCAGGGCATGACCATGTGCCACCCTTCCATGTAAGAGGACCCATCAGGTGTGTTGTACATAATCCATGGTAGTAATATTATAAAATGTAAGGTGGCACGGCTCCTCCATGTGCCACCCCTCCACCTAGGCTGCATTTAGTGAGATATGGCTCAAAGTCCATGGGAGAATCAATATAAAATAGGTGGAGATGGATATTATACTGAGTTATTCCCTCCATATGGGATAGGCCCATGTGGGGGAGGTATAGAAGGTCAAAGAGAGCAAGTTAAATAATGGGGAAAGTAGGATGAGGTGGCAAGATTCCTTGTGCCAACCCTCCACTTGTCCTCCTAGAGGTTTGAACATGTTATGAAATTGGGAAGAGACCAAGGGAGTATCATAAACTTGAGATATGGGGCTTGATTTATGTGGAATATTGAGGCAAAGGGTTGTCGCACACAATTGAGAGTGCGTAACTGCCTAGCCCACATGGGAGACTTTTCCACACACACCATGCATGTGGGAGGATACATTAATTGGGAGAGACCCCCTCTTTTGGCTATAAAAGGAGGGGGCTATTCCTTGATGAGACACGCTCATTCTTGTAAAGCCACCTAGCTAGTATTTTGATATTTCCCTCTCATCCTCTCTTTCAAATAAAGTATGGTTCTCTTCCCTTGATGTCTCTATCTCTACATTCCTCCTCCTATCATGTTCATGCTTCTCTTCCCCCTCTCCTTTTCCCCTTGGGTCATAGTCTCCCTCTTCATTCCCTCCACTTATAATTCCTTTTTCCCTCCCATGACAACGGTTCGCCCTCACGATCTCCTTTTCTCTATGGCCCCCGAGCGTCGCCATGCTTAGCCTCTAGCCTCTAGTCTTGATTTCTTTTCCGACTAATAGAAATGGTGTGGCTACTGGGATAGAAATCTCCACAGCTAGTGGCGAATCTTCTACTCGTACCGGTCGCATCTGCAAAACTGTACCATCTGTGCTCCTTCTAAGCTACTATGCGCACATTCGATTCACGCGTCTACTGTGTTCGACTGTGCGATAGTTTTCTGGGCTGCTGCAACTTCTGGTCGCAGATGAGAGTGCTCTCAACGGAAGCAAGAACGGAAGAGGGAGAGAGAGTGAGAGAGAGAGACAGAGAGCCACACAAGTTTTGGTGGGTGCAGAACCACCCTAATCTTCTTTTTCATTCATTTATATATGTGTTTGAGTATTGTACATAACTAGGGTTAAGGCACAGTGTTGGCTCTTTCCTACCGCTTCCGTAGGAAGAGCTGGGTATTCTATGTTGCAGGGTTCCGAGGCTTTTTGTCACCTACAGATATATTGGAATTGTCGTTGTAGTATATTTGTAGCTTAGGACCTCGAGTCGTGTTCCGGTGAGAGACGTAGGCTTAAGTGTGGTGAGTAAACATAATGCAAGCATGTGTAAAAGGCGCGTAAACCATTGTTGTTGGGGTAATGAAGGCTTCCGCCTTCATTGGGGGTTGTAGGGTTTAGGAGGAGTTTAAGGGTTCAGAAGGAGGTTCCAGGGTTTAGAAAGAGTTCAGGGTTAGAAAGAGTTCCAGGGTTCAGAAGGAGGTTCCAAGGTTTAGAAGGAGTTCAGGGTTAGGAGGAGGATCCAAGGTTCAGAGTAAAGTACATGGTGGAGAACTCGTCTCCCTCGTAGATCATTGAGTTTAAGGGTTTAGGAAAGCATAGGAGTGGGAGAGGAAGCAGGTGTAAGAGCATGGGTGAAGTAAGAGAGAGAGGAGGAAGGAGGAGGAGGGAAGAGGAGGAGGGAGAGGGAGGAGAGAGGAGGAGGAGGAGGAGGGAGGAGGAGGAGGAGGAGGGAGGAGGAGGAGGAGGAGGGAGGAGGAGGAGGAGGAGGGAGGAGGAGGGAGGAGGAGGAGGGGGAGGAGGAGGGAGAAGGGAGGAGGAGAGGGAGAGGATGGGTTGCAGGGTTGGAGGAGAGGGGAGAAGGGTTGCAAGGTTAGGACATGCTTTTGGACGTGCAGTGCAAGGAAGCATGGACACTTGAGACAAATGCTTGGAATACCAATGTAGACTCAACACAATGCCCCAAGAGTGTGGGCTTCATTCCATTATGGGGTATTTATACAAGTTGGAGAGCTTCCCTCTCTGCATGTAACACAAAGTCGTATCACAAAGTTGTAACACAAAGTTGTGTCACAAAGTCGTAACACATTCTCTCTCTTCATGTAGAAGATGTAACACAAAGTTGTTACACAAAGTTGTTACACAAAGTCGTAACATAAACTTGTAACACAAACTTGCAACACAAATTTGTTACACAAAGTCGTAACATAAAGTTGTGTCTAGAAGTTGTAACACAAAGTTGTAACACCTTCTCTTTCTTCATAAGTTCATGTTGGCACAGAGTCAACATACCCCCGGATCCATTTTATTACCCGTCCTCGGGTTATGGCTTATTGCGATCACGTACCTGGGTTGCCATGTTTTTAGTCCAGTGGCTGTGGAACTTGTGTCGTGCCAGACGGTCCTGCTGTAGAGCCTTAGCACCATACAATTTTTGCGCAGTTTCCAGGTAGCCTGTATCCACCATTTGCTCGAACAGAGATATGTGGCGGGCCTCCAAGAAGATCACTCTTTGGTATAGTCGGCTTGTAACCTGAGCATCAATCCGTTCATTGGGATTAAAGCTGAGTGGAGGCAAATGGGAATCAAGGTAACAAGGGACCTCCAGAATTAATGCTAATGTTTTGCAGAATATGGCACTTTGGCGAAGGAAGCGATCAATGTTGCCGCGCATTGTTTGTTCATGCTGCTGAAGTGCTCGGATCATGGCGCCTTGGATAGTCCATTCTACACCAGAGTAGGATTCGATCATTGGCCAATTAATGACTCGATCTTCAGCCAAAGTGTGTATGTTGGCTTCCCATCTTTTACGCCGTGGAACTGCATAGAACTTGGGATGGGTTCTGAGACATGGAGGTGCCCGTAAGTACTCCTTTAAGAAGCTTACATCAAAGAGCTTGGGACGGCGCCAATCAGGTTGTGGATCCAATTTGCTAATCCAAGCTTCACTTATTTGGTGCTGACGAAGATTGGTAGGGAAGTTACCCAGGGTCCATCCACCGCGAGTTTTCATATCAGGATATTTGCTCCAAAATTCCTTGATGGGGTTACTGGGAAGTGGTATCTCATCAAAATCATACTCATCATTGGAACTTGGCATGGGTGTACGAATTGGATTATCCGGATCCTGATATTCAAAATCAAATACTGCATCATTTTCTGCTGATGGCAGCACTAGAAGTGTTGGAGGTGATGACGGGGCCGGGAGAGAAGCAGGGGACATGGGGGAGAAATATGGCTGAGTGATAGTGGCGGAAGGGGGAGCAGAGGGGAGGGGGGGAAGAAATGGGCAAATGGTTTGAGCAGCTTGGTAATCCTCAAGGGTAGGATTAGCAAGGGAGGGGAAAAAGCTAGGTGTGAGGGGCTCATAAGTTTGGGACTGTTGGGTAAGTTGAAAATGGCGAGAGGCATGAGCAAAGAGACGATGGAGGGAATAGATGTTAGGATGGAGCTCGGGGAAGGTTAAGAGGGTAGCAGCAGCAAGGGGAAGTGAGGTTATGATGTTGGCAGAAAGAGTGGTTAGATATGGGAAGTTGGATGTGAGATAGGCCTTGTCATCGTCCGACACTTCTATTTGCTGGTGCGATGGGATGATCAGCTGCATGGGTTGGATGCCCGTTATGTCATGCCGTGCAAATAATAGGGATGGCCTTTGCAGCAACGGCAACAAACCTGCAATAACCCTGAGGGGAGGACTACCCATGAGGCAGGCATATGCAATGAAAGCATCTGTCCTGAGAGTTATAAACCCGGCATGTGTAGACAGGCAGAAGATATTCTTCTCATCTTCAGACAAGTCTTGGCAAATGATGCGCAGGGTTTTAATCCCGATGGATCGTTTCCAGTCGATTGTTGGATGAGCAGCTATGATCTTGAGTTGGAGTTGCTTCCATTGGATCAGCACGTGTGCGTGGAGGTGATCTTCCATTTGGAGAGCAGTCACAAGCTCTTCATACACCACGGTTGTGCATTGTAGTGGGTCGTCATTGTCTTGCAATGCCTCATTGTTATGCACTAGCAATTGGAGTTCAAGCTTGGAGATGGCTATTTTTTGGGAGTGCATCTCATTCATCTTTTCTTTGTACTGATGGTAGATGCTGGTGTATGCCTCTTTAAGCTTTTTCATTTGCAAGGTGACCTTTGCCTGTTGAGGGATGTCTTCAGTGGTATTGGACCATTGGTCCAAGAACTGGGCTTGTAAAGTGCTCGCCTCTTGAACAGTAGCAAGTTGGTCTTTTAAGAGTCGGCATTCCCTTGTAAGCTCATCAATGCTAAAGGCACGTACTGCCAAAGATTGTTGCATGTCTTCTAGCTTGTCCTTGCATTCCTGGAGCTCGTCTTCTTTGTGAATGAGAGTGAGTCGAGCTTGTGCCACTTCCTCTGTTTGTTGCGCATGTGCAGTTGTCAGGGAGTTATAGGAGGTCTGTAGGATTGCCATTGCTTCGACTGCCGCAGTCAGCTGTGTTTGACTTTGATGGAGGTTGGAGGTCACATCCCTTACGGCCTTCTCTTGAGCTTGGAGAGCCTGGTTCATGCGCACTTCTTCTACCTCTTTCTCATCTATCTGTGCCCGAAGAGCCTTGACCTCGATGGCGATTGCCTGGAATTGGTCTTCGATTTCTGATGCCGTCTGCCTTTCCAATTCTCTTGCATATGCTTCCTTAGCCAAGCTAGTGAAGAGTTCGGACATTTGGATCATTTGGCTAGCTTGATGCTGGAGAATGACAGATGGTGATGAGGTCTGGCGATATTGCTGATACAAGTGGTGCCCATGTAGCCATCCCGAGGGTTCTGTAGTACTTGAGGGAGGTTGTTCCAATGGCATTTCACTCCCTTGTGGACAATAGTCATACTGCTGATCTGGCACGAGCTCTCCTTGAGGCTCATCGACTGGCATGATGTCGATGGGCGGTTCGAGTGCCGATGTGGTCTCAAGCTCTGGTGCTGATCGTTCCTCAGGTTCGGGTGCCAACCTTGTCTCGAGCTCGGGTGGGTGCTGTTGGGGGAGACTTAGTGGTTGCAATTGTGCACCGAGCTGAAGCATTTCCTGAGGCAATTCTACAATCCTGCTTTCCAAAATAGGTACTTCTGTTAAGGCATCTGTACTTATCAATGTGATAGCTGGAGCAGTTGATGATGGCTCCCATACTGGTGAGAAGGGTATGTCCAACTCCTCAATTGGCTTTGGAGACTGGGGCAGAGTCATTTCTCTTTGTTGGAGTTCCTTTTTGATGATGATAGCCAATAAGTGCGGAATTTTACATTTCTGGCCTGAAGAACCATCGAGTTTTTTGGTAAAGAAAATGACAAAGTGTTGGACCCAGTCTTGTTTGAGCTTCCTACTCAGCAAAACAAATGTGCGGAGTGGAAGGGAGCGTTCCTTGCCGTTCTTTATTCCCAGGATGGTGGATAGAAATTGTGCTGCTTCCTTGAGATGAGGGTCAAGGATTGTGCGAAGCAAGATGCCATCTCTATGGA